>NC_090447.1:206528958-206837116 GCF_031143425.1 Pleurodeles waltl
GGAGTCTCTTGACCTCGCAGGGCCCGTCTCAACATCAACAACCACATGGAAAAAAATTCTGCACAAAGCGCTACACACATGTGAAGTTCGACGACTTCCCTACTCTCACACTTTGGAGTAACACTCCTCTAAAATTTCAACTGGAGTTCGTAACCCCCCTAAAATCCTCACAAACTTCACAATTAATCTGCAGCAATAAGATGTGCAAGCGCAAAACCCTGACTTCACTCATACCGTCACTAGAAACGCCGAAAACATTCTCACACCTCCATGTCCTCCATTCGCAATCTCTGAGATTCCGGGAAAGTCATTGGGGACTTAGGGCATCATCATCTCTCCAACTTGTTTTTATCAAATAAAATTCTAACTTAACTCCGTCTATTGTTCGGATGGGGTCCCAAGGGGCGAAACCATCAATCTCTGCTACCATCTACTGATAACGCGTCCAGCCCTTATAAATTACCTATACCTGGACACGTTAGAGATCGGTGAACCTTTTAGCCGAGTTGGGCTCTCCTCATCCTAGAACAGTCAGCTCACTTAGATCGATAATCAATAACTATTGTAATCGATACCCAATACACAATTAATAGCTCAAAATAACACATTAGGAATCAATAACAGTTGGTGTTTCGACACAACATGACCTTTCAGTCATGAATAACCACACCAGTTTATTATAAGTTAATGAGTTTATTTCCCTATATTAACAAAGCTAGCACAATGTATATAAGTCTCAAAACCAAATGATATATGTATACGAACATTACTAGCTGTCCATAACGGCGGAAGAAACGCAATCTGTGCAAAATCTGTATTATAATGCACTCGGTTATAGCAATGCAAATCACTAATATGAGTAACTGAATTTGACTAATTTCGTACATCGGTCAGCAGAACAAGATTTCAATTCAACATGGTGCGTCAAGTGAATACCTCGACTAACCTCTAATCAGCATTGGCATGTGGGGTTTCATGCAAAACGAATTTAGTCAACACAAATTTAGAAAACTTCTAGCTTGGGCCCTATCAAAATAGCAGTTGGTACCTAAAAGGAAAAAAAACACTATGCATAATACAATTATCCTTTCATAATTACCAAATACAATCAGCATACAAGAAAAATCTTCGTCCTTCAGGTACCGGTTCGATCAGCATGGGACAGATTTAAAGGGGCAAAGTTAAGGGCAAGTTTCCTTGCAGCAGCAAGGAGAATGGGGCAAAGTTACTGCATGGGCAAGACGGGGCAAATCAAAGTTAAAGTCTCTAGGGTGAGAATTTTTAAAGTCTCTTTCTCTGGAATAGAGAAAGAGCATCAAGGTGTCGTCCCAAGATGGCGTCTGGCTTTTGGCGTCAAAGATGGCATCAAGGAAAATGGCTGACTTCTCTTTGTCCGGTGGGTTTAAGTAAGAACATTCCAAATTCTGCATGGTCTTCCATTGGAGGGTTCATAGCGTGGCTTCAATTTGACCAATGAATAGTGTCTTTTCCTAGTACTCATTTATGCATACATTGTCCTTGGAGCCTTGGAACACAAGTTGGAACAAAGTTTGCCAAATTATTTCGGTATCAGTACTTTTATTGTCCGCACCTGCAGAGACTGACCTTGCTTGAGAAGGGATGAAACCGGCCTAGTACGAAACCTTAAGATGTCATCTCTACTGGAAAAATACAACCCTTAAAGTAAAATACAGCCTTTATTAATGCAAGTGAAAACCACGCAGTTAAATTTGAGACCAGGCAACTAGGCCAAAGCCTCTACTAAATTTAAGCTAAGCATAAAACAGTTCCAACAAGAAATCATAGCACATATTTGTAATTATGACGGATTACTACATTGTTCAACTCTTCAAGATTAATTAAGCTTGTTTATAATAATGGCAAACTACTCCGAGGGCACAATTTCCCTCGTGCATTATTTTCTTTACTAAAATCACACTACATTATACGATTTTGATTACATGATATATGAATATATGTTGGTCCTTCCTTTTCTGCGTCATCAGTGGTAATATGAACCCTGACATAGTTCTGTTCTACTTGTGTCAGAGTCCACCCCAATACCACTAGGTTGAATGTGCTACGCAGGATGATATATATTATGCGGTTTTTCGCAATTTTTTTTAATGCATCTGTTTCACAGTGTTTTGTCAGTATTACAAATGATGGTCAAAGAATGAATTGCCATCTTCAAAATGGGTTTCTCAGAATAAACAGATTTGCAAAACGTCAAAAGTTTTACGTTGCCTGAAAAACATATGGCCATGGGAATACTGCTCCGTGTACTTATTTTACGCTTTTTGAAGACTTACATTTAGCGTTAACTATTTTCAAGCCGTAGGTATAAAGTCAGCATTTTTTCTGCTTGAAAGGTAAATATATGTGCTGTAAAATTAGCACAATGAGGTTCTTCCTCAATAAAATAAAGCGCTACTTCGGAGGCCATTCTGCGCAAAGATCCAACAAATATCGAAACCGCGCTCTTTGAATATGGCAATGTTCAAAAAGAAACCCCCTTTTTAGCTGGTTGGTCACAGTTTCTTTTCGTGGGACTGTGAAAAGGAAAGTTACAGAATATGTGTATTAATCTAAAAAATATATTTCCAGCTGTACCAAAAAAGGTTTCCTCAAATCGTTTTCAAACTTGGGATGCCATTTTCTGGCATTAATGGGTTTTAAAATAGAAAAACGATGCCAACGTCCTGATTTACGTGCAAAGCAGCATAAACCCTTAAAAGGTTCAAATAGGTGGCTACGTTTTCAATGCTTCTATACAAGAGTAACTGGAAAAAGCGAATTTTGTCCACCCTTGTCCAAGAGTCACTGCCGGCCTGACAATGATTTACCGAAGGTCCTTGATCTATTTATTTACTTATTTGTTTAGTTGTATTTCTGTGGCACACCTGGACCAACTAGGTGTTTAGGTGCTCTACAATGGACAATCCATATGGAACTAGAAATACATCGCAATTGGGATAGTTTAATAGTTTAGAAAACGAATAACCATGAGAGCAGATTGAGTTCAGTGGCAAACCAGGCCAATGAATTATTATTTGAGGAATTATTTGAAAACATACAATTTTAGCGGTTTCCTGTAAGGGTGTAATGAATCGTTTTTGAGGTCTGGTGTTAGTCAAGACCATTTCATTTTACTAAGATTATACATAGAGGGCCATATTTATACTTTTTGACGCAAAACTGCGCCAACGCAGTTTTGCGCCAAAAAAATTAGCGCCGGTTAACGCCATTCTGAAGAGCCATGCGGGCGCCGTATTTATTCAATGACGTTAGCCGGCGTTAGCCGGCGTTAGCCGCCGGCGCTGTCTGGTGTGCGTTGAAAAAAACGACGTACACCAGCCAGCGCCGGCGTAGGGGGAAAATGGCATATGGGCGTCCACAAATGGTGCAAGTCAGGCTGAGGCAAAAAAATCGCCACAACCCGATTTGCCCCATTTTTTTACGACGCCCATCCCCCATTGAAATGACTCCTGTCTTAGCAAAGACAGGAGTCATGCCCCCTTGCCCAATGGCCATGCCCAGGGGACTTCTGTCCCCTGGGCATGGTCATTGGGCATAGTGGCGTGTAGGGGGGCACAAATCAGGCCCCCCTATGCCACAAAAAAAAATTAAAAAAAATACTTACCTGGACTTACCTTAATGTCCCTGGGGTGGGTCCCTCCATCCTTGGGTGTCCTCCTGGGGTGGGCAAGGGTGGCAGGGGGTGTCCCTGGGGGCAGGGGAGGGCACCTCTGGGCTCATTCTGAGCCCACAGGTCCCTTAACGCCTGGCCTGACCCAGGCGCTAAAATCCGGCGCTAATGCAGGTTTTTTAGACCCGCCCACTCCCGGGCGTCATTTTTGCCCGGGAGTATAAATACGACGCATATGCATCAGTCTCATTTTTTAAGACGGGAACGCCTACCTTGCATATCATTAACGCAAGGAAGGTGTTCACGCAAAAAAATTACGCTAACTCCATGAACTTTGGCGCTAGACGCGTCTAACGCCAAAGTATAAATATGGAGTTAGTTTTGCGTCGAATTTGCATCGAAAAAAACGACGCAAATTCAGCGCAAACGGAGTATAAATATGCCCCAGAGTGTTTAAATATAAGGGCTTTCAGGCAGTGTTTTTCATTCACTATTGTGTCATTCACATTTTTTCCTGCCCATTATGGCATAACATATAGGTCACTTAGCCAGCCAACTTCAGCTATCAGCTTTGTTCTTTTCCCAACTGCTGGAGCCTGGGATTTCAGTTAAAATTTGGATTACAGAAACTCAAACTAACAAATGGGGGAAATCTCCACTGTTATCAGGTTGGTGAATCTTTGATGAGATTAGTCAGGAGCTGTTCATTGTAATATTTTCCTAAGATCTATATTACTCAATGAAGAAAGTTTGGTATGAGTTACATCGTGTTATTTTCTAAATTCAGTAATTAAAACTTTAGTTCAAAATATCACTGATCAATAAGTAATCAATAAGTCACACTAAAATGTAATAAGTGTGTTCCATAAAGGAAACATTCTCTATTCTAGGAAATTAGAGTAATAGGTGTCAGTTTCAGAAACCCATAAAGAGTTCCGATTTCAGGACAAATCAGTAAAGTAGGCCTGAGTGGAACTCACAGAGTTTCACTCCATAGGATTCTACGGAGATGCATAAAAACTATTTCAGATTCAGCAGAATTCAGGAGGTCAACGTAATTCAGGCGTGTTAGACTGCTCCAGATAATTTTTAGCACCGGGAGCTTGTTCTGCTCCGTAAAATCAGAGTGAATGGCACCACGCTGCATGCCAGAGAAAGCTGCCTCTTTTTGCAGCTCAAGTAGATTTTTCTACTCAAGCTGCACCTTTCTCAGTGCAAATAGTTGCGACCTGCAGCATTGAGAAATCTCGCCAGGAAGCTTTCTAGTGCCCGAAAACCATGCCATGGAGTGCAAATTCTTACTTACGATTGTCAATCCGAGCTCAACCTGAGAACTCTTACAAAATACTAACTAAAGACACCTAAGAGAAGATTGGGTTGCATCTTGGCTTTGTACATGTAACAGGGAAGTTTAAGTTGGTACATGTGCTGTGAAAATCAATGAGTTTATTGGGACACCTCCCTTTCATTTACACATATAGGTAAACAGCATGCAGTAATAAGGCCACACAATATTGTTTGTGCAGGTTTGTATTAGCATCTTATTTAAACTTTAATGTGTTTCTTTGATTGTTCAATATTTAGAAAGCACAAGAACAGTGGAGGCTACAGACTTCGAGCTGTGCATTTTGAAATAATGGGAAAATTAATGGGAAAAACATGCATGATATCTGTGCATGTGTGGAGGCCAATATCACTAAGGGAAATCTGATGGTACATTCTAGGACTAATACAGGAGGAGTGCAATTTGCTCTGAGCCCTCGAAAGTAGTTGGCTCTAACAATGGAGCAAATGCATTTGTGCCCATTTTAGAACTAGCTAGATTTGAAACTCTCTTAATACCAGTGACCTGATCTAATATGAAATATATTTGCTTCAGAATGTCCTCTATGAGAGATGTGACGAAGACAAGACTACAGAGTAGGTCATGGAGCTAAATATCTTACTTGGGCTTCTAGCAATGCTCCATTGAACCTGGAGTTTTTTTATGATATCAGAATTGCTTCCCTAAGAGCTTCCTTCCATTAGATCAGAAGCTATAGGACTTACTTTTTGCATTAACTTTGAATTGCAACTCATTGGATGCAACTGAATCCCTTAAACTGTACAAACCTTGATGTCAATGTATCTCAACTCAACTATCCGCACTAGCTCACTATACACATTATGCTAATCATGTACACATTTCACTCAGTCTGATCTTGTAGCAATGTCCTGATATAAAGACCAATAAAGACACGTGTTACCACTTGGATACTTCTAGGGCACCATTAACTTTAATGGGCCCTTGAAAATAAATAATCATTGGACTATTATTTAATGTGAACTCTAAATGCTCTGATTTCTACCTCTAAAGCCGAAGTGCTAACTACAAATAATAACTAAATAATAACTAACTAACGAGGACTAGTTTTTGTATACATGCATCGGCCTAAATCTTACATTTACCACTTCATTCTAATGATAGCGCGTCAGAACCTTGATAAGTAAACTTACAAAGAGACACGCCTAGGCCGATGAACCTTTTGACCATGTTCGGAGACTTCCCAGTACAAGGTATCTTCCTGGCATCACAATCAATATCTCAATAACCCAATCAATCTCTTATTAACTAATCAACTAGATAATCAATAACATTTAATATAAATCAATAAAGCGAACACACATGACCTTTCAGTTATGAATAACCACACCAATTTAGTTAAGAGTTAGAATATTTATTTCCCTATTTGTTACAATCTAATATCATCTCTGTTAATCTCATTAGCAATCAATCTCATTAGTAACTCTTCAAACTTGTCATTAAAACACAATTAATCAAAGCATAGAGCACATACGCCCAGCATTAGCATGTCATTAGTAAGAAACAGTTTAGCAAGTTGCAATGATACGTGATCCAACAAAGCAAGAATTCAGTCATTTGTCTATTTGCGTCAGATTTTGATGAACACCTTAACCTCGAATTATCATCGGCAAGTTGGGCTTCATGCAAAACAATTTAGCAAACACAAATTTGGAAGACACCTAACTATGGCCTCTATCAAAGGAGCAGTTGGTACCTAGAAAGAAAAGGCAAACAGACAATTACAATTTTCATCAGATAGTTACCCCTCCAACGAATCAGCAATCAGCATCAGTCTTCGTCCTCGGGACATCAGTCGATTCACCATCAGCAAGAAGAGGACATGGCAAAGTCTCAGTATGTCATAGCTAAGAATAAGGCTTTTCCCTCATAAGGAGGAGAAATAAGTATCAGGTAAGGAATGGGCTGAGGATGGTTAAAGTATCAGAAAAATAAACGGCAAAGTCTCAAATGGCAAGGTATAGCTTCAAGTGGAATGTCCTGTAATGGCTGATTTCTCCTCGGGTTGTGCGGTTATATCAAAACTGTCAAACTATCCCTTAATTCCCCATTGGATCATTTTTGGTGCATCATTATCACTGTCCAATAATTCTCCATGCACCTTACTAGTATTTTCCACAAAACACAGTTCTCATGTAGTTGATTGGCTCCTGTAATTGACGTCTTCATCGGGAGGAATGTCAGGTAAGAAAAGGTACACTTTACGCTCTAGTCAGTAGTCCCATTGTCTTCTCCTAGTCTAGGAAGCCTTGCACTTGTTACGAATTACACTGTTGCATTCGGCAAGAATGTCTCCTTGAGCAAGTCGGGTCTCATGAGAAAGAATTTACTACAGCTACACGCACATTTCTAGCTTCTGGAAAAATACAGCTTCCCGTCCTTCAGGAGAACAGCACATTGCACGTTAGAAAAACACAGTTTAATATGAGACCAGGCAGCTAGGCCCAGACCCTCGCTTATCTAAGGTCAAGTGATTAATTTAGCAAAACCAAATACATAACTCTCAATTATAATATGCTAATACAAATCCATACATTTTTGCATCATTAATTCATCATTAGTAAGTTTCATTAGTCATCGTATACATTGGTGGCCACTCCCCGTGTGCACATTTCAAACATGTGTATTATTTTCTACGTTAACAGATTTTCTATGCAGCTTCATGATACATCATATGGCAAGCTTTTCACGTTAATATTGCACACTCAAACACTAACACATCACCATATCTAGCTCACAGACGAGCCATTCACCTACGAAGAGCTGGGCCTCTCTGTCTGGAAATCTCATCATTCAAAAAGTTAAAAACTCTAAACAGGAAGGAAGGAATGAAGGAAGGGAGCTAAGTCGGACTGGCCGACCGGACAGTCAGGCAGTGCCGGATGGGCTGGTCTGACTGATCATCTTTTGTTTCTTAGCAGTTGTGGGACAGTTTATGGCCAGATAGTCTGGGTTTTACTGTTGATTTCAGTGACATCACCACTTTTTTAGCTACCTGTGATGAAGCAGAAAATGAAGGTTTTGATTTATTAACGCTTAAACGTAGTGCTGAAATAATCATGGGTGATATTAACCGAACTAATAAAGATTGTACGGGGACAAAATGTGCCCTCAGAGTAGTTTGCCATCATTTATACGCGTGCTTTATATAACGTGGTGAATTAGAATTGCACTAATCCGACATAATCATAAACGTGTGCTATGATTTGCTTGTTTGAAATGTTTTAGCTTAGCATTACTTTAGCGGAGGCTTTGGCCTAGTTGCCCGGTCTCACGGCTTAGATGCTCGTATTTTTCCACTGTGCTAACAAACGTGTATTTTTGCTTGAAGCTGTACTTTTCCACAGAAACTGTTCACATGCTTATCTTAAAGTTAGTGCCAGCCTGGCATATTTTCTCTTTAATTCAAGGTCGACTTGCAGGTGCGGACAATTGAGGCTCTGAAAGTAAGCTAATTGGGAGACAATGTTGCAACTTGCGTACCCATCTCCAAGGATAATGTATGCTTAAGTAAAAGCTTGAGAACTGTCGTTTTTGATTGGTCAATTTGAAGCTAACCTATGGACCCTCCAATGGAGACCCTACAGGATTCGAACTGTTGCCTATAAAACCCAGGTGCACGAGAGGAATCGCTCTCTCTCTATCATCGGACACTACACCATTTTGACTTCGTAGCTATTATGGCCCACTTTGCTGCGACGCCATTTTGAGAGACTTTGATGCTTTCTCTAATCGAGAGAAAGAGACTTTAAATGATTCTGTAACTTTGATTTGATCCCTTTGCATGAAGTAGTAGTTTTACCTTGCCGCCGTGAGGCAATTGCCCCGTCCACCCCTGCCCCTTTGCCCCGTCCCATGCCGATCGAAACGGTACCCATGATGACCGAAGAACGGTACCTGTGAGACGAAGACTTCCTTGTATGCTGATCGTAATTGGTAAATATGGAAAGACATTGTAAAATTGCATTGTGTTTCTTTTAGGTAACCAACTGCTGATTTTGATAAGGGCCCTAGCTAGGAGTTTTCTAAATTAATGTTGCTAAATTGTTTTTGCATGAAGTCCCACATGCCGATGCTAATTCGAGGTTAGATGAGGATTCCATATGTCGCACGATGCAATTTGAGATCTTGTTATGCTGACTAAATGTATGCCATTAGTTCATTACAGATTATCGTATTAGTGATTTGCATTGCCATTATCGAATGCCTTGTGATTCAAATGCTTCATAGATTGCACTTGTTTCGACGCTATGGACAGCTATTAATGTTCATATATGTTTATCATTTGGTGTTGAGACACATTTATATTGTGCTAGCTTTGTTAATATAGGGAAATAAATTCACTAACTTTGCAATCAACTGGTGTGGTTATTCCTGACTGAAAGGTCAGGGTTCGCCGAAATGTATTCTGGATTAATTGTAAAGTGTTATGTCGTTCAAGGTGTTGCTTATGTTCGTTATTGATTATTGATTTTGACGAGATTGTTCGATTGAGAGTACAGTGAGTTCCCACTAAGTCAAAAGATTCATCGGCCTAAAGAGCGTCCAAACGCAGGTAAATTATTACTACGGACCGCTCTATCACCTGCTTCGCTAAATGGGCACTTTTATTTTGGAGTCAGGGCCTATTTTTTGTCCTAGTCCGACCCTGCAAAGGAGGGAGGGGGGAAGGAAGGATAGTTATCTCTTCCTTTTTTGTACTGTGTCATCTCATTTATTCCATCCCTCACCTCTTTCTGTGTTTAGATGTGAGCTTAGCAAATGGGCGACCTAGGAATAATTTAGAGTTTGTTTATCTAGCCTCCGTTACACAATAGACAGGTAATGAGAAATGCAGCTACAGTGGATTAAAAATCGATTTTTATTATTCAAATTTCTTTCCTTTCACTGGCTTCCTGACACTACACACGTTATATCGTGGTGGGCAAAGGGATAGTGGGCATTTGGGAATAGTGAATGGATAACTTAGAGGTTAAAGCAGTTATAATTGTTATCTTTGCAGAGACAGGTGAAACAATGAAAAAAGCATTAGAAAAGCCAAAATATCTGGTTTTAATGCGCAACTACAGTCAGGTACTAAAGCTGTTTGCTTGTTAGCACATTACACCGAGATAGATTGGCAGTACCAGTTCTTATTATTGTGCTGACTTGTCTGTATGGCAGCACTGAATTTGAATAACAATGCTATTCAGCTTACACTGCACACTTGATATAGAAAACTATCTTGAACAAGCATAAACGATAGTTTGCCCTGCAGAATAGTAGCTGGACTAAGAACTGCGTTAACAGTTTATAGACACCTAAATTTCAGCTAGGTCCTTATTACAAATAGGGCAAACATTTCCTGTTTACACCATGGTGCACCTTTAAATCGGTGTGGTGTGCACAAACAGGGAAAGAGCACCTTATTACAGAGAATGCACTGCCCCTCAGGGTAGCTGCTAACTCGTGCTGCCCCTGGGGACAGTGCATTCAAGTGAAATACAGAGCTACTGCTTCAAAGCTGCTCTGCGTTTCACAGTGCGGGCGGAAACCCACCTACACTTTGAGGAGGGACTGGAGATCCCTTTGCAGGCGGGTGAAGTGAAGGACTCCCCCTTCCTGGGGCGAGGGGGGGTGTCTTGGGGTCCAAGGGGCTCCCTTTCCTCCTTCAAAGGGTTAACCTCAGAGGATGCACTGACAGAATGCCACCTTCCTGCGGTGCATTTTCAGCATGCCCCCTGAGAGCTTCCCTGTCTTTCCACCCATGTCAATAACATGGTGCAGCAGAAAGGCAAAACGATTCCCTTATTTGCATGGGATCACACTCTATGCAAATGCGAGAAGGATCTCTTGAGTTAGCACAGGCACCACATGTACACCAGCACTATCAGTATTACTGAAAGGGCCTCACAAGAAACTACATCCACTTTTGTAATACCAAGGTGCCCCAGGGGAGCATAAGGCAGGCACATACGCCTGTTGCACCCCTAGGGCAATTTCTGTAATACAGCTCCTGGCATCCAATATCACATCAGCAGCTTCAAAAGGTGTCTGCAACAAAAACTCTGCCAAATCCATAGCACTGAACAGTCTGAAAGGACAGTCGTTGCTATGGAGAACAATGTTTTTGACACTACTGGTTTTATGGTAACCGTTTCCTTTTTATTTAAATGTGCCTTTCAACTCTGCGTCGACAACCGTGATCTCCTTCTAATATGTTTCTTCTTTTTTTGTGCATTCATTTGTGTAATACTTAACCAGAAAATGCCGGCCAAGAACATTGAAGAACAAACGTGCCATTCAATCATAGTCATTCAGTGCAATTCAAATAGACTTCTAGCAACATGCTGTTTGTCTACTCTGAAGAAAGGTTGTGATGAATGTCAAACAGCCTGAAACACAAATGCCATCAGCATTAATTTAATATTTCAAACCATATGCTGAAAGTGAATCTACTACATCCTTGCACTCTTTCTAAGGATCAAGAAATACGTTTTCATTGTGAGCTGCCCAAACTGGATCAGATGTCTGGACCAGAAATTGTAGACACATCAAACGGTATGCATCTTTCCTAAATGATGTAACCAGAAGCTAAAGTGCATACAGTAGACTGCACAATAGGATACTGTCAGATCCGGGAGCATCTAAACTCCAGCATTTATTTTTTATTTAGTCAGTCAGTTTTCTAGTGTCCCACTGAATTTGTTGCAATTTACCCTGCCAGCCACTTCGCTCTGCCTTGCTCTGCTTCTTCTCTTGTTTGTGAGCTATTTCAGAGAGCATCACTTTTAGTGACTCACTGGCTGCACCTAGTGCAGGTCCAAATCTACCAGGCCATGCAAAGCCACTTTGTGTGGCTATTCATGGCCTTGTAGATAGGGTATAGGGTGTAAGGCAACTCAGCACAAGTCACTGCGTTCCCTAACACTGTGTTAGGGAGGCCTTTTATGGGCATTGTTGTAGGTTCCCTCATGCAACACCGATGGGTTTTGAGGCATTTGCAGATTTACAAGAATTTGTGAACCTGGGAATGTGAAAAATATCTGTATTTCTCACAGTTTTTCCCTCTTTCTCTGTGTGCTAAATTCTGTAGCACACATAGAAAGAGGAAAACACCCTTCCATGGATTGTTTTTGTGCACAAAGGTGTCCCTTCCTGCACAAAAGCAACCCTGTCTGTGATGCAGGCATCTTTTCACCATGGTGCAAGGGTGCCTGCATCAGCGCTAGGCAGCCCATTGTGCACCAGTGCAGAGGTAGAGGACAGAAATATGCTGTAACTTGTAGATCAGTGCATTTCTTCTCTTCCCTGTGGTGCAGGGCAGTAACATTCTGCCTGCTATGTACCAAGGGGCTTGTAAATAGGCCCACTATTTTTGGGTAAGAACTGGTGCTCTTTATTCTCCTTATTTCTGAAAAGGCAACTGCAAGTTCCCTGGATGTGACTCTCTCCCTCTTCCCCCTGTCCCTCACTTAATTAGTTCAGCCTGCTGATGCTGATGACTCTATTCTCTCCTTCCTCGCTGGGTTTATTTGCACTTCCCTTAACACCAGGGGCTAAATGTACGAAAGGAACTTACCCGTTCTGTGTCTATGGGAAAATGTGTTCGTACATATGGCCCCAGGTCCCTTCCTCACTAGAAGGTCAAAATTGCTGAGCTTGTTATTTCTCATAACATCAACACATACATTTTTCACTGGGACCTGACTGAAGGACTCATCTGGGCTGGCATTGTTTTTACCATCCAGTTCTCCTATTCTTTAGCCCACCTCTACCAAACTCTCAAAGCAGGTGGTCGCATTGCAGTTCTCTATCAATCCAGTTTTTCCTTTAAAATTATTGAGACTAAGCATTTTAGTCATGCAGAAATATTTTATTTAGATTTAATCCCAAACCCACTACTTCTTTTTCTTTGGGGTTCTTAATTATTGCCCCGTGGTCCTTTCCCTAATTTTGGATGATTTAATGTCCCATTACATTTTGGGTTTGGCCAATGTTACCATTCTTGTTGATGTAAATATCCATCTTAATGTCTTCTAAGGTTTCTCAACGCTACTCTACAGAGCAAGCTTCTTTTGTCTTGGCTCGGACATGATGAGCAACACATCTGCCTAACACTCATGGGCTACGTCTGCCATCAATTAAGCCTCTCCTCTCAAGCAATTTCACAGCCACCATAAATCTCCCTCAGTTCCCTGAAGAGCTTAGGGTTGCCAAACGTTGCTTAAATCACTGGACGAAAGCGAATAGATTTGAATGGGTTTGAATCTAAAATCTCCTATGTGCTAACTATTACACGTTATAAGCAGGTCCACTGGACTTATGGAGGGGAGGATCAAATTATGTGGCAAGTTTGACTAAATAAACGATGTGAGCTAATGCAGCACATTTTGTGATAGTGTTGCATCAGTTGTTGTCATTTTTACACTTCTTAACAGTGTCTGACCATAGGTTGCACATCCTTAGTACCTGTTTAACACCCAGATATAGCAATAAGCAATTGAAAGGTGACCAGTCAACATTTGCAAAAGGCCTTATATTGCTTAGCAACATGTGTTGCTGTATTTTTAGTAACCGTAACTTTTGGTCCTTTGAACTAGAAACAAAATGTTTTTTGTTAAAAAGTGAAGATTTTTCAAAAGATGATGAATGATACGGCAAATGCAGCAAATCCATCTTTATATGGAAAATGCCACAACTGAAAATGTGCTTACTTTCAGTTACCTGGTTATAAGAGGCTCATTAGGACAATTTTCAAAGTTCTGTGACCCCTCTGCCTGTGCCTACAGCTACAGGATCTATTTGCTGCCTTGGTTTATATCATCAGTGTGAAAGTAAAGAAAATTTATCTCTCTTTTAATACATCTACCCACACTCTTACTAACCTAGAGTCTCCTATACACTCACCCTCTGACAATACAAAAAGTTCCACTCACTCTCATTTCTTATTGCTGTCGATGGGCAATTTCCATGTCACTCTTACCTCCATTAAGTTGGTGTCCCAAGCCAGCCATCACCATGCCAAATTGTATCTATAACCAAGGACACTGTTAACTCCATGCTTCTCAAACTCTAATATGTCTCTCACCTATTCCATTGTACCAAAGGCCTGACAATAAGGTCTTGTTATCCCCCTTTTTGGAAAAACTCTCCAGTGCCCCTTCCTCAGCAACTATTGTCCTGCAAAAATCTTGGAAAAAGAAATTAGTTGCCAAATTAAAAGTGTTCTTTGGGAATAATAATTTTCTTGATGTCTCTCGGTTACTCACTTACTTCATATCTATACGACCAGAAAAAGCCACGGAAAGTGGCTATGCGTACCCTGGTAGAAAAAAGTCTGCAGCTTGTGCCACTGGTTCATCACAAGAAGAGATGCACTGGCAATGCAAGCCACTTGTAAATATGCCTCTGGATTCCAAATTGGGTCATAATCGGCAGAGATGTTGCATGTTAAGCATAATTTTAAAAACTCTTGTCTTCTACTCTATGTATGTGAAATGTTCTCTTAGAAAACATTAGGAAGAAAATGGTGGGAACTAGATAATGCAACAGTCAATAGTGGGTTGAGACTAGGTTAAACTAATATTAAATTTAAGGGCCAGCAAAGGACTACTAACTACCTGCTAGCTGAAGAAGGGTCATTCAGGAGCTGGGTAAAACACACACAGGCAGAATGACACAAAGGAGCCATTACCATCACTTATGACCAACTTAACTCTGACTCTGATATAGAAAAGGTTGTAAACATCAAAGATATATCAATGAGATACAGGAAAAGCAGGTTAAAAAAGGCTACATAGAAAGTGACAGAAAGGGTTGTCAATACGCATATTTCGTGTAATAGCCCTCATTGAATGTTTTTATATACTCTGTAATTCTACTGATTAGCTGTAAGATTTAGCAAAAATGTTTCTCTAGAACAGTGGTCTCCAAACTTCTAAATGCCGCGCCCCCCCAGTTGAAAAATGTAAATCACTGGGCCCCCATTCAAAATGTTTCACAATTATTTTATAAGGATGGCAATGTTTAAATATGTCTAGACCTATTTAAACATTGCATTTAAGTACGGTTACTTTTTTACAAATGCAATAAAATGCATCTGCTGAAAACAATGGCCTGTTATCTGTATAATGCTTCTTTTAGCCCCCTGGGATCACTTAAGGCCCCACTAGGGGGGCCCGCCCCCCAGTTTGAAGACCTCTGCTCTAGAACTATATTCTTATATGAAGTGAACTTTTGTCCAAAATAATATGTAACTCATTATCGTTTAAGATCTAGCGAATGGATTAGGAATGAAATCAAGAAGATATGCATGATTTGGAGAAATTTGGGGTTGCAGTGTAGTGTATGAAATTTTCATGTATGTTTGTTTTGCCTTTTTGGCACAGTATCAAACAATAAATACTGCAATTGAGCTGCCTCAAGATGCTCAAGAAGACTAAAATCTGCATTATGGGTGCGTACATTTGTACCTAGCTAACCCTTCGGTGGTCCCCAGAGCTTCACTCCATTGTGGTTATGCCAACAAATCATTATTCTTCTCCCGACTTCATCTAGTAAAACTGTTGTTCAAACCCTTATTCCATCTTGGTAGCACTTTATCTTGGATTCACTATCTACTGGTCCCATTGTCTTCAAATAGTGCAATCTGTGGTAGCTTGTCTCATCCCGAGGCTTGGTTGACTTCCTCCATCTCCAATAATCACAAACCCTACAATGGCAGCATGTTACTAAATACTGAATCTTCAAAGACCAGTATCTTTACTATCTGGCCCTTTATAACACCAGTTCCAAACATCTCAGAAGAATGTTTCAGCTCTAAATTCTTAACCTTTCTTTGTGTTATTTCTCTGCTAAACGTCCCACTCTCCCCTTCTTCAAATGTATTCATCAAGGAGGCCAGCCTTTCATTGTTTTATAGCAATTCTCTGCCCATCAAGATCTGCACTGTTGATAATTACCTGTCCTTTCAAAAAAGGTAAACATGTTGCTATTTCAGTTTTCCTAACACTTCATGCCTGTAGGATCCCATTGGGGTCTCAATTGATGCTTTATAAGTTATTTTTCTTTGTTCATTTAGCTACCAGATAGAATTCTACACAGCAAGTGTAAGATTCAACTAGACTTGTGTGCAGAATCCAGCAGTAGCATCTCTCATAATCCCTGCATAATCTTCTACTGAAATACGACTGCCAATATATTCAGAAAGGATAATGGGATAAGAGACAAAACATAAATACATGACCTTCACCACTGCTGACTTGTCAATTGACTGATCAGTGAGGTTTGTCAAATGTAGTGGAATCCTACATGATTTCCTAAGTGTCTTGACATTCAATAACTAAGAGGAACTGCAATTGTGAATGGCTATATCTGAGAACTATCTCCCTGGGCTCAATATGTGATTAGCAATTCCTAAAAGCTATACATCTGAAAGAAGTATCTCAAGTACACAGGTGCAATAGAAATTTTTCCTATGTTAGTAGATAACTACTGAAGCTTCTTTTACACAGAATCTTTGGTGAAGGATGAGTTGTAACTTCTAATTCACTCTAGTACAACTTCAAAATTACCAACATCATTAATGACATGTTGTTCCTTAATCCTGGCACAAATTTGTGCTTAATAAATCTTGAATATTTAATAAATGACATTGGTAAATACTTATGTGATAATCAAGTACAAGAGTCATCCATTGCACATCACAAGATGATCTAGTAAACAACCCCATTCTAAATAGTTCAATAAATAGTCAAAGTTCATTTTCATCACCAATAAGGCTTCAGAATACTTCTTTTTTTAATTCAAGTATCTATTCAAAACAATCTTTCGACAAACAACAAGTCCTTGCAAGGAAATTCAAAATCCATGCATCAAGGTCCTCGCAGCAGCAATATTGCAGCACACTTGTCTAGCAAAGGTCCACATGAACAAAGGAGGAGGCGAGTTATATGCAGTTCTCCAAGATGGTAACAATCTCTATGGCACACATGAGAGTCAATGGACTGCTGGAAACCCATTGACAGCATGCTTCCATGCAGCAAATTCTCTGTGCGCCAAGTGTTTCAGTCTTACAGTTTCAGTGCTTTGCGATGACCAGGAGCCTTTCCTTGGGTGAAATGTAGTGAGCATAAGTGTATTTGGCGTCCTGTCTTCATGCACACGGCCATGCAGAGTTGTAAACAGAACTTCCAGGCCCACTTCCTGACAGTGCTCTTCCCTTACGGCCACCGTCCAGGCAATTGAGGCTCTTGGGTTGCCAAGATTACTGTATAAACTCTCACAGCAAGCGTAGCCCATGATTGTTCCCAGGACTAAGCACCTTCTAATCCACCAAGTATTGTAACACAATCCTTTGAGCCTCATATTAATTTTCTAAATTCCAATCTTTAACTCAAGTCACATAGAATGTTAATCAAGATGTGTCTCTGCAGGGCAAGTTTTTAAAAATGAAACATGTAAAACTGGGTGAATTCTTATAGACTGAGACATCTTCAATCTAACAGCAACTGAATTTACAATCTGTTCCATTATACATTGACCCTAAAATGTAGATTGCAATATGTAAGATGTTTTCAAATGCAATTTGTTTGTAACTAACCACACCTCCCCCAACCTTGTGTGAAGTTTTATTTTGCATATCTCTGAATATCAATAAACAGTAAATGTTCTCGCACAGCAAGAACTGAAGTAGACAAAATCTGAAATAGAGGACACATACTGCAATGATAGTCATGTATATGAAAGAAGGAAATGTTTGAGCAGATTAATAGTTTTGTTAATATAAGTTAAATATGAAAACTACAACATCAAATTCAAATACTCTTCTTGTGCCAAGGCTTGATATCCCAAGTCACATCAATTCAAACGTTTCCTATTTCAATTCATTTGAGAATGAAAACAAGTGGACAGGTGAAATGCCATATCTAGCTCCAAATCTAAGGTGTTCAAATAAACTGATACCCTCTTTCAATAATCACAACCTGTGGAACACCATGCAAGAAAATGCCATTTTGTAAAGAAATCTGTGCTTACCCTATGGATGACGATCAAGCAGGCAAACACATTAAGTGACCAATTTAAGTCAGGTGATCAGGAATCACTAGAATCACTGTCCAACCTTGAATCTTAGGCAATTCAACAATAAAAAAAATGTATATCCCCAGTCCTTGATTACATTTGCGGTACCTAGATTAGCCATCAGTTTAGGAAACAGATGTGAAGTAAGGTTTGATTTAATTAATGGTTTTCCCGAAACCATGGTCGGACCGCCACTTTTTATATATATATACACAATATGCATTTAATCTATAAAAAACATACTGTGTATGTTATTGTACTGTAACAGTTTTAAACACCAATTTACAGTCTAAAGTATGTGTAATATGTGATAAATTGAAATTTGTGGCAAAAAGAGAGAAGGTATGATGATAGTCTATGGCCACAGCAAACTAAGAAATTAAGAAACTTTGGGGAAAGTACTAAAATCTGTGAGGTCATGTGTACTATTGCTACTCTAAACTAAGTATTGTGGAAAGTACTGCACTCTGGGGGTGTTATGCGGTTCTTACTTTGGTAATAGGACTGCATGTTTAAGATGGCAGCACTGCAGAGTGTAGGAAAACCAAGTGCAACCCACACCAGTAGTGGCTGTCAGCTTACTCCTCGCTACCTCACAGTGCCTCAGCCAAACCTCCAAATCTTTTGGGGTAAAAGATGACTAGCCAACCTGAATATAACACACTGTCTCCTCAGAGAAGCAGTGGAAACAGGTGGTGCCCTTTTCCCTCAGTTACACATGCATGCTAAGGTGAGACACGAGAGATGAGATAGGTTTTCAATACATGTATTGAAGCAATCACAATCTGGTATTATAAAGAATGTGCTGCAATACCTATGCAGATAGAAGAAAGCGAAGTAACCAACATTACGATTGGGGTGAAGAAGATTAGCAACTCCACCATGTTATGTGTGGTTCTAGATGTTCTAGAGATTCCTACCTAACTCTATCTCCACGTCTGAGAGCATAGTGGTTTGGCCCAATCTATGTATGGTCCAATCTATGGAATTGTTCACAGCCCCATATCTGGATAGGATATCAGGAATCAGCCTGTCGTGTAGATGGCAATCCTCTTGGGAATGATGGGTTTAGCACCAGCAAAACTGCCTGTCATGCAGTACATGTCCCAGGATGGTCACAACCGGAATGCCCTCTACCCTCCTTGGCACAGTGTGTAGTTTATAAAATAACCCATGCTGCATTGGCACACAGGTCTGATGTAATGGTGTGTCTTGGAGGTAGAAGCTGGCTTCTGGACTGGCAACACAAGTTAGCATATTGTGTACTGTGTTTAACAGCCTTGGACAAAGAGTACTGATTATATGTAGTGCTAATGCTGATTAAGTGAGCAGTGTGTTCCTTGCCTTTCTAGAATGAAGCAGCTGATAAAATGTAAAAAGCTATTGATAAAAAGCAGTCCTGCTGATCATAACTAAAAATGTGTATAAAATGGGAATAAGACATCAACTATAAAACTAAGCTAAAACAGGGGTGCCCAACCTGGGTACTAAAGGGGTCCTCATGACAGGGGTAGGTGACATTTACAATTCCCACCCAAAACCAAGCAACATTGGGGAAAGCCTGGAACTCGGGTGATATTTAACATTATCACTCCGAACTGAGAAACATATGGGAAAGTGTTGCTCTGTGCGTGGGTAGATTTACTGTTTCCACACCAACCTAAGCATCATTAGGACATGTGTTGCATTCTAGGAGGAAGAGGAGATTGGGGTGAAATTTACTATTCCCACTTCCTACTAAGCAACAGTTAAGAAACTACTGGATTTTGGGAGAATCATATTTACTCTGGGGATTACATTTAGAATTAATTCTCCAAACTAAGCAATATTAGTGAAAGTGTATAACTTGTAGTGGGGAAGATATACCATTCCTACTCCAAACTAAGCAACATTTGGGAAAGTATTGGAATCTGGGACACTTTGATTTATTATTCCCACTCCAAACTAAGCAATGCTGGGAATCATGTCACAATATGGAGACAGATTTACTATTCCCTCTCCAACCAAGAAACACTGGGAAAGATATTGGAACCGGAAGGGTTCAGAATTACCAATCCCCCTCCAAAATAAGCATTCAAGAAAACATTGTTCTCTGGGGGTAAAATTTAATTTTCTAATTCCCAAGTAAGCAACATTGGAGAAAGTGTTGGGCTCGAGGGGTTAGAATTACTATTCAGACTCCCAAATAAATAAGACCAGGGAAAGTATTAGACTCTAGGGAGGGGAGATATGTATTATTCCCATTCAAAATTAGCAACAATGAGAGAGTGTTATACTCTGGGGATGCAATTTACTACTCCCAGTTCAAATTAAGCAAATTGAGAGAAATTATTGGACTGTGGGGTGTGAAATTCACTGTCTGTGCTCCAGACTAAACACCATTGGGAGGAGTGCTGGGCTCTTAAGTGGGGCAAAAATTACTATTCCATCTCCAAACTAAGCAACATTAGGGAAAGTGTTCGACTCTGGAGGAGTAAAATGTACTACTACCAGTCCAAACTAAAAAATTATGAGGAAATTGTTAGACTAAGGAGGGCATAAAAATGACTCATAAACATAATTAAAACAGGCTGCTGTTGTTATATTTAAATAATTATTGACACTGTTGTATTCTCAAAAATAAAATGTAAATTACTATCAAATTAATTCATTCAATTTATTTTATTATAGTTAATATATTGTGATTCGTTTTTTTCCGGAAAAACTCACACAATAAATTAAAAATAAATAAATATACAAAATACAAATTAAAAAATAAGAAAACATGATTGTAATAGTTGTCAAACTTACAATTGTTTTAAATAATATTAAATATAGATATATAATTAACCTGCATTTTTAGTAAAAATCTATGTTTACAGTAATAATGAAAATATCTTAAAACAATATCTTCCCAAAACAACTATAAATGCACACATCACATGAAATAATTAATTGTAAATAACAATTCTTAAATATTATTTGCATTTTTCTTATAAGAATAAAATAAATAAAAAACATACTTTACAATATTTTACAATGATGTGAAACACTCCCCATCCATAAGTACTATAAAATAGAACCTAAAAAAAAAACATTACACAAATTCAAAATGTTTAAATACACTACCCTAGAAGTACTATACAACTCATCACTATAAACATAGGTGCTGTGAACAGAAAAAAATACATAATTTTAAAACAATACACAACTTAATAAATCAAAACAAAGTAACATTATAATCACTGTTTGAATAATTTTTTACTACAGTACCGATCCATAATGCCAATAAAACCAAATACCTCCAAAACTATTTTTAATTAATAACATTAAAATGCTAACATATTTATAATAAGTGAATCAATGTAAAACAACTAAAAAAGTGAATAAAATAATAATACAATACTAACTTAAAATACCTAAAAGCAGTGCTAAATATCACAATATTAAAGTTATAAATATTCTAAAATTGAATATTATCGTTGCAAAAATAAAATATATACTTTCTAATGATATTCCAGTTCTCAATAACCTAGTGTCCCTGATATTCAGAATTCAAAATCCAGATCGATTAATATTCAGAATTAGTTTTTAAAGATCCACACCTATGAAATCTCAGTTAACCTGAAGATACTTTTAAACTATCCAGTGCATTAACGTCCTCTGGAATCTTTTTCTCACTGACTGAAATTGGCAAGGATTGTACAGTGTAAATATTCATATATTTTGCCGATGTCCCAGAGTCTGAAGCATCTGACATCACCCGTCCTTATCCTTCTGACAAATGCACCTTTATAAAAATCATCATGTGATTGCTGCTGTCTACATGGAAGTCACAACCCACTGTGAAACTGGCTTAATCATTGACACCTGACTCTTGAAAGTCTTGGATTTAATTCTGCAATCTTTTTCGAAATGTCCTCACCTTCCACAATACTGCCTCAATCTTTTTGCACATTTTCTTTGTTTTTCTTCTTCAGATATGGGTCTATTATATTATATTGCATAACTGCATTGTTTGAAGAGTTCCCATAATTTTGTTATCTTTTATCTTAGTCTTTACTATGAAAACTTTAGCCCTTCCTGAATAATGTTCTGATATTCAATGATCCAACTGTACCACTACCCCCAGTGATCTTTGGAAGAGGATGAACCATCTGTCCCAAAGCATTGTTCAACTCACACTGGAGACATTAACAAAATAAAAGTGTCTATTTTGACTCTGGCCTGCAATTCTCAAATCCCAACTCAATAAATGTGGTAAAATATCTCAGTTAGATCGTGTTGGACTTCTTTTAAAGTTAACGGCTCATGATCTATGAAATAAATTCTGTACCTGATCACAAAAAGGAGAAAATTGTACAGTAAAGGATAATTTTTCTCTGCCAATTGAATACTCAAAAGACGCAAAATATATAAATGTCACTGATTAAGGAATCATTGTAATTTCTTGTAACCTCCAGAGAACCTTTCTGGACGTGATACATTTATAAAGAAAGTCCATGTAAGAACAGAATATGAGAAAACCATTCAATTGTTTTAGGCAGGTGGAAATGCCTAGGAATCTGAGATTTTGGATTTATGGGGTAGATACTTAAATAACATATCCTTTTTCAAATTTGATTAGAAATCCTATCTCTCCTCACTAAGACTTATTCTAACTGTAAAGAACCTATTTCCTATTTAATGGATTATACTCTCAGTGGACTGGCTTCTCTTATGATTTACATATGCCACATTCTGCTGTAATTTTGTTATGACTTCTGAGGTGTGAGGCAGAGTAATATTTGGATCTACAGCTCAGAGTGAATGAAAATAGGGGGCTAAGTTGCACAAAAGTGATGTTCTTTTCTATCCCTCAGCAACTCCACCTGTGACCACATATACAAAAATAACATGGACACTGGTAGAGGATGTGAAAGGGCAATGGCCCTAAGAGAGAAGCCAGACACAAATGACTCTCGCACTGCTGCCTCATCACTTGACTGCTCAATGAGGTGTGTGGAATGCAATGAAAATCTATGAGACAAAAAGATAACCTGAGTGTCTTGACATTCAGATAACTAAGTGCAATACAAAACATACAAAGAAATAAGTATCTCAAGTATACATGTGCATTAGTACTTCCCCTATGTCTAAGATAGCTTTGTCACTTAACACTGTTAAAGGATGGGTAATGGCTTATACTTGACGTCTGTAGAATTGCAAAATGACCAGTAAAAGTAATAACTTCTTGTCCCCTAATATTGCTAATAGCATGAGTTTACTGAAACTTTAGTACCTTATACATGATAATGCTGAATACATATGCAGTATCAAGAGTCCTCCCAGGTAGATTGCAGTGTAACCTAATAAATAAGCCCAAGTGTAAATGATTCAACAAATGTTGAAGACAAAAGATCAATGCTTGTTTTCATCAACAACATACCTTCAGAGTACTTTTCTGAAATCAAATCATCCACTCTAAATTATCTTTTAAAGAGCAATGCATTCTTGCAAGGAAATTCAAAATCCATTTAGCAAGGTCATAGATGACACAAAATTGTAGCACCATTGCCTAGCAAAGGATGCAGTGAACCACAAGGAACGTTACACCAATAATTCAAAATGGTCACTGTCTCTTTGGGACATGCAAGAGCATGTGACCTGCAGGAATTTGTAGTCCATTGTCAACAGGCTACAGCACAGTGCATCCTTTATGCATCTGCAACTTCAGTCCAAACAATACCACCACTCCATGATGACCACCAGCCTTCCCTTGGCGCAGAGGCACTCTAAATAAGCACACATGCATAATCTGAATTTCTAGCCCCACTTCCTGACAGATTACCTCATTCCACAGTATGAACATATGACAGACAGTTACAGAAAAGTTTAATTGTCTGTGCAAGCTGCAGGAGTTTGTTTTCTTTTTCTTCTAGATGAGGCTGCAGAGAGATGACTAGTATTCTGCTACAGTCACCTCCCTCACTGCAAGTCGCAGATGGCACCAACACTAATTTTCATCTATGCCACTCAGTCCCCTCTGACATTCCAAGCTCTAGAGGACATCTAGCAACAATAACCTGGCACAAATGCCATGGGTGAGTACCTTGAAATGTGTAGACTGAGGATGATGTGGCAGGCTAGCAGAAGCCAGTTCAGCTTCTTTGGATCCCATTGCACCATTCCGCTCTATAAAGTAAACAAGCTGATCATTTTATTAGTATCATCATGACACAATTATGTGAGGGTGGGACATTGGTAATGTAGATACTAAATGTGCGGTTCGCAGTCCAGGGCTCCTTGACAATGCTTATGAGGGAAGAGCAGAGGATGCTTCCGTATGTAAACCTGAGAACAGATTTACTTAGAATTCATGCAACACAGTGCATCAAAGCAAGAGTATTGAGTTGTGCTTTGTGAATAGGAGAGAACTAAAAAGGGCCATATGTACAAAAACATGGCTTACTTCAGTTTTCTACCTGTCCTAGCGCACTTGAGGCTCCCTGCTAGCACCAACGCAGGCATCCTTTCACCAATGTGCAAAAGTGCCTGTTTTATGGGCAGGATTGATTTTGTACATGAAGGCATATTTCTCTTTCTAAGTGTAGTGCAGAATGCAACACTCATAGAAAGAGGAAGTAATGAGAAGAAGTAAACATATTTCTCCGCATTGAACCTCACAGGGGGAGGTGTAGCATTTTGATGCATTCCCAGGTTTCCCAGGCAAAATCATAGTAAATCTGACCCTTAATGAGTAGGACAAGGTTGGGTAATGCACAATTAGCAATTAGTATCCCAGTAGTCTCTGCCATTATTTCTAATCCCCCATATTTGAGGCTAAAGAAAGAGTCAACATCTAGACATTCTGGTGCCTCTCTCAATCAGATTAGCATGTCCATCTCCTTATTCCACTCCCCTCCTCAAATCCCACAATCACACTGGAACTGCAGCAAGTTGAAGGGGAGAAACCAGCTGTCCAGAGAGGAGTATAAACCACACAATATTTAGCCACTGTAGTTGCTAGGACTGACCCTTTCACCAATGATGACACATCATTGCATGGAAGCACGAAGCATTGCATGGAAATGTGGGCCAAAAGCCCCTGTTCCCTTCACTGACTGAGTGACTAAAGGGTGTGAATTTGGTCTCCATCTGGCATCCTTGGCGTGGTCTCCTCCAACTTTTTAATTCTGCTTCACAGGTTGTTGCTATGTGCTGGACGCTGTTTTTTCTGTTTTTGTTACTCTGGGCACCTTTTGTAGGAGGCTGGCCTTGCTTATAGTGGGTACCTGATGGTACTTACACCTTGTGCCAGGTCCAGTTATCCCTTATTAGTAGATTAGTAGTGTTCTAGCAGCTTAGGCTGATAGAGGTAGCTATAGCAGAGCAGCTTAGGCTGAACTAGGAGACATGCAAAGCTCCTACTGTACCACTTATATCATATAGCACTATATCATAAGAATCACAATACTCAGAGTTACTAAAAATAAAGGTACTTTATTTTAGTGACAATGTGCCAAAAATATCTCCGAGGATATACTCCCTTAGGAGGTAAGTAAAATACACAAAATATACACAAAAACCAAAATCAGGTAAGTAAAACAGTCAGAAAGTGGTGCAAACACTGTAGAATACAATAGGATGCAATAGGCCTAGGGGCAACACAAACTATATACTAAGGAAGTGGAATGCAAACCACTTAGGGACCCTATGCCTAGTGTAGTGTGAGAGGGTCACTGGGAGTGTAAGAAAACACTAAGGGTGTCCAAGATACCCCACCGCAAGAACCTGAAAAGTAGGAGTAAAGTTACCCTACTTCCCCAGAAACACACTAAAGTCGTGATAGGAGATTCTGCAAAGACCACAACTGACCGCAAAGCACTGAAGACAAATTCCTGGACCTAAGGACCTGTAAAGGAAGGGGACCAAGTCTAAGAGTCACAAAAGTGTCCGGGGGGCAGGAGCCCACTAAACCCCGAATGAAGGTGCAAAATGGCTGCCTCTGGGTGGAAGAAGCTGAAGATTCTGCAACAACGGAAGATCCCAGGAATTTCTCCTTTGCACAGAAGATGTCTCACGGCATGCTGGAGGATGCAGAGTTGCTTTCACGCAGAAAGACCGCAAACAAGGCTTGCTAGCTGCAAAGGTTGTGGTTAAAGAAAATGGGTGCTGCCCGGGCCCAGGATGGACCAGGAGGTCGCCCCTTGGAGGAGGAGACAGAGGGGACACTTAGCAACACAGAGAGCCCATGCAGAAGCAGGCAGCACCCGCAGAAGCACTGAAACATGGGTTCAAGCCAACTGAGTACGGCAGTCGTCTCAACACTACAAAGGAGAGTCCCACAAAGCCGGTGGTCAACTCAGCGAGTTGAGCAATGCAGGACAGAGTGCTGGGGACCTGGGCTGTGCTGTGCACAAAGGATTCCTTGCAAAAGTGCACAGAAGCCCTAGCATCTGCAGTTCACGCAGCACACAGGATTACTGTCTGGCGTGGGAAGGCAAGGACTTACCTCCACCAAATTTGGACAGATGGACCACTGGACTGTCGGGGTCACTTGGATCCAGCTCCTGTGTTCCAGGGACCACGCTCGTCACAATGAGAGGGGACCCAGAGGACCGGTGAAGCAGAAGTTTGGTGCCTGTGTTAGCATGGGGTAGATTTCGTTGACCCACAGGAAATTTCTTCTTGCCTTCCAGTGCAGGGTGAAGGTAGACAGCCCTCAGAGCATGCACCACCAGGAAACAGTTGAGAAAGCCGGCAGGATTAAGTGCTACAATGTTGCTTTTGGTCTTCTTGCTACTTTGTTGCAGTTTTGCAGGCGTCCTGAAGCAGTCAGTGGTCGATCCTTGGCAGAAGTCAAAGAGGGAGATGCAGAGGAACTCTGGTGAGCTCTTGCATTCATTATCTGAAGAGAAGCCCACAGGAAAGATCCTAAATAGCCCTCAGAGGAGGATTGGCCAACTAGTCAGGTAAACACCTAACAGGAGGGGTCTCTGACGTCACCTGCTGGCACTGGCCACTCAGAGGCCTCCATTGTGCCCCCACACCTCTGCATTCAAGATGGCAGAGGTCTGGGACACACTGGAGGAGCTCTGGGCACCACCCCTGGGGTGGTGATGGACAGGGGAGTGGTCACTCCCCTTTCCTTTGTCCAGTTTCGCACCAGAACAGGGGCTGGGGGATCTCTGAACCGGTGTAGACTGGCTTATGCAAGGAGGGCACCATCTGTGCCTTTCAAAGCATTTCCAGAGGCTGGTGGAGGCTACTCTTCCCCAGCCCTTCACACCTATTTCCAGAGGGACTTCTTTGGTCTGCCTTCCTGGGACTGGGCTGTCCAGACCCCAGGAGGGCAGAAGCCTGTCTGTGGGTTGACAGCAGTGGTAGCTGCAGTGAAAACTCCAGAAAGCTGGTTTGGCAGTACCCGGGGTCCAAGCTGGAGTTCCGGGGATGCATGGGATTGGCACCCCAATACCAGATTTGGCATGGGGGGGACAATTACATGATCTTAGACATGTTACATGGCCATATTCAGAGTTACCATTGTGAAGCTACATATAGGTTTTGACCTATATGTAGTGCACACGTGTAATGGTGTCCCCGCACTCACAGAGTCCAGGGAAATTGCCCTGAACTATGTGGGGGCACCTTGGCTAGTGCCAGGGTGCCCTCACACTTAGTAACTTTGCACCTAACCTTCACTAAGTGAGGGTTAGACATACAGGTGACTTATAAGTTACTTAAGTGCAGTGTAAAATGGCTGTGAAATAACATGGACATTATTTCACTCAGACTGCAGTGGCAGTCCTGTGTAAGAATTGTCTGAGCTCCGTATGGGTGGCAAAATAAATGCTGCAGCCCATAGGAATCTCCTGGAACCCCGATACCCTGCGTTCCCAGGTACCATATACTACAGAATTATAAGGGTGTTCCAGTGTGCCAATCAGAATTGGTAAAAATGCTCACTAGCCTGCAATGACAATTTTAAAGATAGAGAGAGCATAAGCACTGAGGTTCTGGTTAGCAGAGCCTCAGTGACACAGTTAGGCACCACACAGAACACATTCAGGCCACAAACTATGAGCATTGGGGTCCTGGTTACCAGGATCCCAGTGAGACAGGCAAAACAAACTGACACACAAATAAAAATGGGGGTAACATGCCAGGCAAGATGGTACTTTCCTACACCTTCTCACTGCTGACCAGTGTTAAAGTGCAAGTGCTCCCTGAGTGAAGTTGTATGTGTAATTGGCTTTTGCATAAATGACATATTTGATTTACTAGTAGGTCCCTAGTAAAGTGTACTAGAGGTGCCTAGGGCCTGTAAATCAAATGCTACTGGTAGGCCTGTAGCACTGCTTGTGCCACCCACATGGGTAGCCCTGTAAACATGGCTCAGACCTGCCACTGCAGTGTTTGTTTGTTCAGTTTTAAACTGCCAATTTGACTTGGTAATTGTGCCCATTTGCCAGGCCTAAACCTTCCCTTTTTATACATGTAAGGCACTCCTAAGGTGGCCCTATGGGCAGGGTGTAGTGTATATTAAAGGTGGGACATGTACTGATATGTCTTACATGTCCTAACAGTGAAATACTTGCAAATTCGATTTTCACTGTTGCAAAGCCTATCTCTCTCACAGGTTATCATGGGGTTCCCTTTAAATAGTCTTAAACTGCAGTTTTCATTTTTAGAGCCAATAGAGATTTGGAGTTTATGGTCTCTGAACTCACAAATTAAAATACATTGTTTAGTGAAGATGGTTTTCAGATTGTTAGTTTGAAAATGACGCTTTTAGAAAGTACCCATTTTCTTCACCATTCTGTGACTATGCCTGTTTGTGGATCCCCTGTCTGGGTCAGACTGACAGTTGGGCTCTTTCTGAATCTCCTCTAGACAGTGACACAAAGGGAGCTGGGGTGTAGCCTGCATATCCTGATGAGTCATCTGGATAGAGTGGAGGGAGGAGTGGTCACTTACACCTGATTGGGCTTTGCCTGGCCTCACACAATGCAGTCTCCAACCCCCTGGTGTGTGTCTGGGGCCTGGCTTGGGCAAGGCAGTATCTTGTAAACAGTTTGGCAACTTCAAAGGCAGAAAGGGATATAAGTATTGTACTAAAATCCCAGATTTTTTTATTTCTGCAAGATTTGCTTCTGGAACCAAGAACCTCCTCTGCCAAGGAGAGGAGCCGAGGAGAAGTGCTGCCCCTGCCTTAGACTGAGCTTTCCCCCTGTTCTGAAGTCTCAGGGCCATCAAAGACGTCCTCTGCCAGCACCTGGGCTCTCTGCTGAGACTCCTGCCCTGCTAAGTGGTGCCTAATCCAGTCCCTGGGCCCTTAAAAGGAGAAGCTGGTGGAAAATCAAGAAAAACCAAGTGCACAGACCCCCGTCTGATGCCGCTGCCGGGTCCCGTGAACCCACCTGCCCCTGAAGCCGCGGTCCCCGCTGGAGTCTGATGACCCTGCAGGCCTGACGCTACAGCAGCCCAGCCGAAGTCTGCCACTTCATGAGTCCAGAAGTGCTTATATCACTGACGCCTGTGACACCCAACTCCGCTGCACCACTCTGTGACTGCCAGATATGGACCCTGCCAGAAGTGTGCGGATCTGGTGCTTTGCACCGATGCCGCCTCAACTCCACTGCTCCACAACAGGACCCGGTGTCTCTTTACGACACCTTCGCTTTGCAGCACTGGAACTGACGCTGCATCATATCCAGCGACGCCACAAACCCTGACTCTGTGCACTGGCTTCTTTCCTCATTTTCACAAGGTCCGTGTGATGACATGACCGGTGCCATAAGCATTGGCTTGTTAGGAACAACTCCTTCATGACGCTGTGATATCACCTAATTGAAGCATTTGTGTTTGTAAGTGCTATATAGAAGTTTAATCTTTAAAAATTCATAATTTTGCTTGTGTATGTTGGATGTTTGTTGTTTTGGTCTTGTTTTGTTTAGATAAATGTTGGCTATTTGTCTAACCTGGTGTTGAGTCATTTTTTAGTGATGTCACTGAATTACTGTGTGTGTTGGTACAAATATTTTACACATTGTCTCTGGGTTAAGTCTTTCTTCTCGTGCCAAGCTACCAAGTGGGTGAGCGGGGATTAACTGGTGTGTTTTTCCTTTGACCGGACTAGAGTGAGGGTCCTTGCTTGGACAGGGGGTAACCTGACTGCCAACCAAAGACCACATTTCTAACAAGACACAACAACCATTGGTTATACTGCAACCAGAGAGAAACCAGTCTTGTATTCCAGTTTGGGGAGGGCCAGTGTTTAAACATACTGCCAGCATTCCTCCCATCACCTTTTTTATGTTCAAAATAACGACACTAACATAGAAAATTGCATCTTCAGGTTAAGATCATTTTGGCTGCATGGCAGGGGTGTAACACATCCCCCTGCAGCCTGTGCAGTGCAGAGAACCCCAAAACCTTCATGGGTCCTCCAAACCTTCATGGGGAACTCATTCAGCCCATGGACTATGTACTTCTGTGAGATATAGGAAACTCAGGGGCGCCTCAACACGCTATGCAGATGGCCTCATCATTTTGCAACACACAACTGCTGCATGGGGCAAGTATGACAAAGAAGCAAAGCTTGGTGCAGAGCAATGTTACTTATAGGTAACCAGGCACACAAAGGAATCTGCGCGAAGGATGAGGCAAGGAGAAATACATAAGTGCTAGATAAAGTAAGGAGGATAATGTCATAAGATAGATGACTTGAAGAACAAAAAAAGGAATTTGAAAATGAACGACACCATCTGATTATGAGTAGGTAGAAATAGTTAGAAGGTGTTTAAAAATCACTCTGGGCCTCATTACGAGTTTGGCAACCCGTGCACCACCATGGTGGTGTTGGCGGTCAGACCTCCATCGGTTTGGCAGTCGAACCACTGTATTACGAGTCAGGCTGGCCTATGGAGCAAAGATCGCTGCGGTCCCACCAGCACTGCCAGGCAGCTCAGACCGCCACAGTAACGAGGCAGCACAAACAGGCCGACAGAGCCTGTGTTTACACAGAATACATTATGAGATTGCACACTACCAATGTGACCGTGGCGGTCCAACCAACACGTCTCAGCAGGCGGAGACTATAAAGGGAGCAACTCACCCGCAGCCAGCCTAATGCACCCAGTGCTGCCCTAGAGCTCATCACACATGTGCTGCCACATCGTTAAAGGAGCCTAAAAACCATGCCGTCATGAATGCAACCAAACATAAGAGTCTGTGATACTACACTTAACAACAGATAGTCGCGCCATCATCCACATGATATCGGGTCAAGCTATGGGCACCAAGTACATGTGTCATTGTCTCCACAGTCAGAGTCATTCACACAGACGGACACATTCACAGCCATTACATTCCCCCTTTGGGCAGGTCACTCACACTGCACTGCAAGAGTACACAAAAACACATGTCTGACCATCTCAGGCACAGGGACAGTGAAGTGTACACAACATTGTACAGAGCAACATCACATCTAGCAAAACAGCTGACACACTCACATTCCACACATGCCATGGACTGCTTTCACAATCAACACTCATATGTATGGATATGTCATGGAACACAAACACCACTCTCCTTAAACATCCCTGCACAGGAAGTGGCCCTTCAGGTATCTCAAGACAAACAATACTAGTGCCAATTAGCATGCCTGTCTGTACATTGTGGAAGTGCAAGTAAAGAAAGCACATACAACTGCAACTGCATGGGTCAGACATCTAGATGGAGTAGCTGCAAGGTACTCACAGTAAAATGGACACATGAACAGTCAAATGTTAAGGAAGCTAGCACAATGCCCTCTATGTCTGCACAAACAAAACTCAAGCTCCCACACATGAGTCAAATGTACAATCCACATCAGGGGGACAAGTCTAACACCATACATGCTCACATTGGACAGCACAAGATGCAATGCTTACCATTCCAAACTGAACACAATGAAGTGACACCACAATTGCATTCACACCCACATATTCGTACAGTGAACATATACCTTTGCCTTGGGTGGAACCAGCACTGCCCACAAAGTCAGATATTGCAAACAACAGCAAACGGATCAGTAAGCAGGCTGAAACACAAACAACTGTATGAAGACAACTCAAGTTACTTAGGAACAACATTAAGGTAGAAGAGGAATTGCAGGACAAATGTGTACCCAAAAAATAACTGTTTGGGTTTATTTTTTATCAAATTGAAAATGTCAAAGGCCATTGACCAGTCCATCAGTCCTTAAAGTGCACAGTACTGTGCCAACACTTGAATCCTATTACTGCCAAGGAACCTCCGCAGGAAGGAGCATCAAGTGGGCAGACAGGAACCTTAAGGATCATCTTGCGGGGGGTCAGATTTGCGATGGGTGGGCTTGGGTTTGGGAGGAATGAACTGTTTCTTAGGAGGGGTGGTCTTCTTTTTGAGGGGAGGGGTATAGGTGCTTGCAGGTGGGACATGGAGTACTTGGAGGTAGAATGTATGGGTTGGGATGTGGGTCTGGGCTTCTTGGGTTTGGGATGGGTGTGGGGGAACAGGGGAAAGGGCAAGGTCAAACAAAAAATTGTCCTTAGGAACATGAGGATGGTCACCAGAAGGGGTGGGGATTTTGAGGCTGAGGGAGTGGTTGTCTGGCATGTCAGTGTGGAAGTCTTGGCTGTGTGCATGTGTGAGGTATGTTAGTGTTTGGAAGGTGTCTGATGTGTGTGTGAGTGCGTGTATTTGCATGTCTTAGGAGACAGGGAGGTGGAGGTGCTGGGTGATGTGGGAGTGGTGGATGTGTGTGCATCTGTTGGGGTGGTGTCTGTGGGTATGCTTGTAGTGGTGGATGTGTGTGTGTCTGTTGGGTTGGTGTCTGCAGGTATGGTGGATGTCTGTGTGTCTGTTGGGGTGGTGTCTGTGGGTATGGTCGGTATGGCGGATATCGGTGTGTCTGTTGTGCTGGTGTCTGCCGGTATGGTGGGCATTGTGGGTGTGTTACTGCCTGATGTGGTGGTGCCTGTGGGTATGCTGGATGTGGTGTGTGGGCCGTTGGGGTACTGGGGTTGTCTGGAAGTGGTGGCTGATGTTGTGTGTGTGGGTGTCTGTTGAGTGCTTGCATGCCGGTGTGTTTTGTGGTGTATGTGTTTATGTATGCTGTTTTTGTGTGTTGAAGTGGGTGCGTTTGGATCTGTCCATGTGCTTGGGATAGGTAGGGGTATGGGGGATGAAGACTGGGAAGAGGGAGGTGGAGGGGGGACAAAAGGTGGGAGTGACTGACTGCCGTCATTGAGGAGGTCAGAGCCTGAACAGATCTCTGTAAGCCAGATGTGGCACTATGACTCCCTTACAGGAAAGCTGAAGTTGGCAGGCCAATCCTGGATGGCATTCGCAATGGCAGTCTGCCCCGCAGAGATACTCCTCAGGAAGTCAATAGCCTCCTCACTCAGGGCAGCAGGGGTAACAGGGGCTGGGGTGGACGTGCCTGTGGCAAAGGAGACACCAACACTCTTGGGTGAGCAGTCACGGCCAAATGGATGGTGAGCAGCAGGGATGGTGGCAATAGAAAAGGTGTGGCAGACATGGATGGTAATGGTGTATGTCATGATGGGTCCGCCACCACTAGGGAGTGGCCACTAGAGGAAGAATCTCATGGTGAGGAAGTAATCCCATCTCCTCCGTGGCACTCCCCTCACCCTCTGGACCACTTGGTCCCGCTCTGTCAGTGGTGTCTTGACCCAAGGTTCCATAGGCAGATGTTTCCCTACTTGGCTGTGCCCTGTCTTCTTCACTTCCCTGGGCTGATGCTACAAATACAAAGAGCAATATGGTTCTCACATGTCCATGATCACACTTGAACAACAGTTGTGATTAGCAAACATTACCATGATGTCAAGTAGGCCCCAGCAAAATACTTCACCTAAGTGGCCCATACATGTACCATGCCATATGCATGCATGCCATCTGAACTGTCAACAGTTGCCCACAGGAAAATCAGGATATCATACAACTACAATTGCATGACCAAAGTTGTGCAATCACAGTAATCATTGAAAAAGTAAGAGAGCACATCACCTTCAATGCTTTGCCTCATGGAGCATACCTTAGTTACCCTTTTTCATACAATAGTAGACCAATGTCAACTGCATTTCCACAAATCCCACACAAGGTCATGCAGACATATAGTTGTCACATACACAATAACACAACAATGTGAAATGATGCTCCCAGAACGTGTCATGTTGCTGACAACAGTACAATAGCCCGGAGAAGGTGACATGGAAATACTCATGGTACACTGGAAACATATCAACAATCTAAACTTCACTCTATGAACTTTGTCCCAATGTAGCCATGGAGGTAGGACCAATGTTGCTCCGATATGCCACACATTTGTCAAGGAAGTGGACACTGTAGACATCATGTGCAAAATGTCAGGTAGATACGTCCCTAAAATCCACATCACTATGAATCAGCAAGTTCCAGGAAAATCACCACTAATGTCTGCAACCCTTACAATGACATACCCTGAATGGGAAGCTACATCACTGTCTCCATTTTGGTCATGCAAACCTAGATGTCTGTGGATGTATGGTTGAACCCAATCACAAGTGATTTCAACATAACTGCATGATGCATTTCAACAGTCAGATTCACACCTTTCCCGTTACACATGTGCAGTGCACTTTGCTACACAATGCCACATCAATGGCATGGAAATGCATATTGTGGCTACAATATCTAGTCATACATGTCTTGTCCCTTATTGCTACTGCTGTTGTACATGCCAAATGACATGCTATGACAGGTAAGGGTATGTGTCAGCCAATAATTAATGGTGAGACATTCCTGGCTGTGGCACCACATGACATGTAGCCCCTTTGTAAATGTTCTATTCAACACACATGTTGGCATGCAGATATATGTGAGGGTATACAGAAATGTTCCCATTAACACAGGAACACCATGAGTGAAACAGCAGCCCATTCATGTTTTCCGAAAGAGCAAGGGACACATGCTGACATGTAGGTACAAGGAATGTTGGCAACAGTGATGGCACTTAAATCATGTCAATGGACATTACCCACTTACCAAGAGAAGGTATTGATGTCTAGCTGCACCCAAAGAACAATGAATGCTCTTTCACATGTATGATGGCCATTTTCACACTACAGACAGTAGTGAGGCACCAGCCCCCATCACACTCTGTTGGCAAGTAGCTTCTGGGTGGCAGATGCCAATATATTCATTTGACCAGACACATGGCTGAGGACAGTGATCCATCACTTGCTTTCTTTTGGCCTATAACACTACGGAGTAGTGGTCTGTTGCATAGAATTTACACCCACTACAACAACAAACAGTACTTGATTGATCAATGTACACAGCCACATGATGGCAAAATGTTTGTGGATTGTACACAGTTGTGTCCTAGGTCCCTGGTCCAATAGGAAAGACACATCTGTATGCCCCACATAACATGTCCACACAAACAATCACTTATCAACTGTGTTTCTCATGGCTCATCCCTAATCGTCAGTGGGAGATGTCAGAGCCTAACACATTAACTTGGCAATGTGATAGACAGGAATATGCCATGGACGCACCCCCTTGTGGCTGCTGTTTTATGCTCAAACACACATTAAGGTCTGGGTAGGCCACTGCAAGAATGTGGGCCATAAGGGGGGTCATGATCCAACGTGCACCCCATCCATGTTGGGAGGACAGCCCCAGCTAGACCTCTGCAATCTTCAGGTCCACAACTCAGGTCCTCCCACCTCTTTCGACAGTGGCTAAGGACACCCCGGGTCCGCACCTTCCAGGCGATAGCTCCGTCTTCTGATGGGAGTTAACCTGCACGGATACAAAAAGGCAAATCAAGAGATCAGAAGTTTTTACACAAATGGTTGAGTCACATACAAAAGAAACACCAAGCTAGAACTTTTCAATTTGTTAACACTCCAATAAGAACAGGGACAAGATTACATATATATCTATCTATATATATATATATATATATATATATATATATATATATATATATATATATATATATATAGATAGATAGATATATATAGATATACTGTATATGTTTCCATCTTCAGACTAACCCACTACCCTGCTCAGGGTCTACAATGACTAAGCAAGCTTACTGACATCAGATAGCCAATGCTCTAGCAACATGTACTTTGATGTGAGCCACAATGAAACACTACACACCTTTGTGGCTTCTGAAGGGTAAACTCCTTAGGCCTCAATGGACCAACACATTCACACTCTGTGAGATTGAATCACTGCATACAGTTCCACAGGCAACTAACATAGCACAGGCTTCACCATTATACTTGATTGAAAATCAAAGTGCTGGCATGGTGGGTAAAGAAAGTGCCTTCCTGTCCATGTGTGGACATGTTGCCTACCAAATGCAGAATCATCCCACTTCAGGGGGTGGGTTCTGTGGTATGTACCTGTACCACAGAAAACGTCTTTGGACATTTGTGTCCATCCTACAGAGATGGCCTCCAACATACAAAGGAATGCATTGTACAATTTCTGCTTTGTGACAAAACTACTGAGTCACACATCATGGCATCCCAGGAATGAACACACTGTCTGCACTGTGGGACAGTCATCAGTGCAATACGTACGCCAGTACAGGACAAATATGACCTGTGTGAAGGTGACAACAGAGCTGTGGGAGTATGGGACCTGTCGTGAGTCAAAGACACACATTGACAATGATGCAAAATGCACATATGGACTAGTTTAATGATTACCTTGGTACCTGTTCTGGCATTCAGGGCAGGTTTTGCCACTAGAGCATCATATTGTCCACATGACAGGATCTGCTGGTCTACCAGGAGTGGGCACAGTGTTACAGTTGTATAGCCACAGTGAGTCTCCCACAGCCTAGACTAGGTCCCATACTGGGTGATACCTTTGACAGGCCCTGGTCTCTGGAGACTGAAAAAACAGAGCCTACATGACACCCCATCCCTATCACTTCCATGCGTGACAGTACATCATGTGGACATCAGCAATTTGGCATGTGGTGTGTGTGGCAACCTTAAGGGCAGAATGAGTCTGGATATGGATTACAGACAATTTGGAAAGGGCAGATGTGGGTTGAAAGACCTGTATTACTATACACATTGCTTACAAGATCCCCAAATGACTCATACAAGATGCATACACAGCTCATACTGTCATGCACATACTCATTGTCCAACATTTACAAGAGTCATACAGAAAGAAATGTCAGTTGATGGCTATAAAGTCTCCTTACCTGGTTATGTGCATCCAACAGGAGTAGGATCTAGGACCCCAAAAACCTCAGACAACACAGTGTGACTGAACTTAACATATGGTACTGGCCACCAATACCTGCACCATGTACAGCCTATTGATGACACACATACTACAACAACAAGCACACAAGATGTCTAACTGCCACACAGGGGTACACTGTAGCCAGTGAGGAGGGAAAGGATGGTGAAGTACTGAGAACATTGTGCACACGAGGTACTTACCTGCTACTCTGATAAGCCATAGAGCTGTTCATACAGGGGTAGGACCTCATTGCCAAACCTCTCCAAATCCTCTTGAGAGAAGGCAGGGGCCCTATCACCTGCGAAAAGTGGCATGATTGCTCCCTGAGGTGGCACACAGCAGCTCAGGTCGTGGAGGTGTTGCTGGCAGCAGTGTCAGGAGCCAAGTGACTGAATCTGCACAACATCGCGGTCATGTCCACCACGTCCGCAGTCATCACCGCCGGCGAATACAGCCAATGGGTCACAACCGCCACTGGCAATATTAGCCTATGGCTGTGTCTGCAGCGGTTGTAACTGCCTACTGCCATGGCGACCTCTGCCGGCAGTCGCAGGCGGTTCCTAATGTCCAGTAGAGTTGGTCAGGCATCTGCCATTTTGATGGTCTGAAATGCTGTATCAGGCCTTTTAAACTATCTCACACCTACAATACATGTTGAGCTGCATCACAAACATCCTCATCATGTCTTGTCATGTAGATCCCTCTACTCAACCACCACTGTAGCATGTTTCAGGTCACAGATGGCATTTTACAGTGGTGCACGGTCCACCACCACCGACAGCGTTTTTGGCTGTCGGAATATACAGTCACATTTCGTGGGGCAATTGTGTTGCAAATCTATGAGTTTTGTCCAATTCCACATTTTGGACACATGTTGGAAACCATGTGTGTCATCTATAAAGGTGGATAGCAGCGGATCCTTTCTGACCTACGATCTTGCTTATCGTGGCATCTCGAAACAAAACCTGAACCTCCATGCCTGTGCCTCTTCCCGTCTCTACTATGGGTTTAACTGTGGAGAACAGGAGGTGCGGCTCAGGCGCAGATTCAACATGAGGCAGTTACCACATGCCACCTGCTTGGCGAGACCCAAGGCCACACAAGGGAGAGAGGACTTGCAGCTGTGAGCACCTGCAACAGGCTCATGTACAAGTACAAATGCTAAGGTAGTCCCATGTATGGACCAGTATCATTCTCTTACCTCATGCATTATCTCATGGATTCTATTCTATTGGTATTTGTAGCACGTTACCTCTACTGGAGTGGCTGTATAGCACCATGGTGGCCTTGTCTGACTTGTTGCAAGCCTGAGCTGCCTTATTATCTTGAGCAATTGAGTTCATGCCAGAGTGTTCCTGGTTAATTGGTCTGAGTCAGTGTAAGATGGACTTAACATGCATAGTTGGTTGGGAGGATGGTTGCAGTGTCCACTGAGAGAAGCACTGGTGTTGTGCATCGGATTCTGTGAGGTGTTCCAAACATGTTATTGTGACTTGATGCTGTCCGGATGCGACCTTGTGTCTTGAAATGAGTAAGAGGAAAAAGTAGCATTTTAAGTGACTGAGAACATATCTTTGTTTTTTCTGTAATTTGCTACGATGCAACATTGTGCTAACCTAATTCGATTTGATGTGAGCAAGCTTTGGACTTTACTGATTTGGTGCAATGATCCAGTACGCAGTGTTCGGGAGCATCCAAAGTTTTGACCACTGGATACTTCTGAACATGCAGTTCTTTGTACCACAATTCAGCATTTGACTTTGTACAGCCACTGTGTTACACTAGGGGCCTGATTACAACTTTGGAGGAAGGTGTTAATCCGTCCCAAATGTGACGGATATACCACCAGCCGTATTACGAGTCCATTATATCCTATGGAACTTGTAATACGGCTGGTGGTAAATCCGTCACATTTGGGACGGATTAACACCTCCTCCAAAGTTGTAATCAGGCCCTAAATGTGTAACGTGCTACTTCACTGCATTTCTTTTTACAAGCTGTTTACCACTAGAGCACTGAGTCTTCATGTTTTTTGCAAATTTGTAACACTCGAAATTCCTATAAATGACTAGAATTATTTGAACATTTTTGTACATATACTACTATTATCAACAAATACAGGTCTTGTATGTTTGTGGCCAAATTAGATTTTTTCCTGAAAATAATATTGATTACAGAGCTTGATCGATGTCCTATCCTTTTTGATTGAGATAATTACTTCTGACAGTATACTAGACATATATTTGTCTGTCTCCTAAACAAATCCTTGCGGACCAGTTATTCTTCTTACCTTGTCAGGGTTGGGGCAAGTTCAGATTGAGTGTTTTGCCTCCTTTATCCAAAATGGTGCAGGGAGAGGCTTGCCTGTCTAGTTATGCCATCGGTGCGAGTGCAGGGTCATGATTGCTTCCCCGGTTTGAACAGGGCAAGATCGGGATATATTAAATTTTCCCTTGTGCAATTTCATGTGGCCCCGAGCGTGCCCGGAAGGTTACGTTGTCCTATTTTGTGCATTCTGGGTCTTGCTAATCGTGTCCCCAGTACAGTAGAATGCTTGCCTACTACTGGCATGGATCACAGACTGTGTTGCTCTCTAGTCGAGGCACAGAGCCGTAGCAAATACTGACACCTCTACAAACACGGTGTTGGTAGTCCAGCAGGGTGATAGAGGTAGTGAAAGGTCACACATATACAGCCAAAGAGCAGGTCAGGTGCCTACCTGGAGAGGACGAGACGTCATTTCTCTCACAATGAAAACAGACACATTCCTCCCACTAGATGGGATGTGGTTCGCAGACCAGTGTGAACTGGTGTAAAAGAGATAGAAAACGGACCTTGAGCTGCCAGTTGCACGTTCATTTTGAAGCGACAGTGTTTTGCTAGTATTCCTATTCATATTGGTGCAAAGTTGAAACTTGCTGGTCTGAAGTGAGAGTGGGGCACCACCCATTGTAGTTTATTGAACCTTAGAAAGACAGCTGAGCAAGGAAATCGTTTTTGTTTGAGGAACAGTAGCTTATGGCTGTGACAGTGATAACGTGTCCAGCCCTTATAAATTACCTATACCTGGACACGTCGGAGGTCGGTGAATCTTTTAGCCGAGTCGGGCTCTCTTCATCCTAGAATAGTCGGGTCACTCAGATCAATAATCAATAACTATTGCAATCGGAAATCAATACTCAAATAATAGATCAAAATAACACTTCGGAAATCAATAACAGTTGGTATTTCGGCGCACCATGACCTTTCAGTCATGAATAATCACACCAGTTTATTAAAGTTAATGATTTTATTTCCCTATATTAACAAAGCTAGCACGATGTATATAAGTCTCAAAACCAAATGATATATGTATATGAACATTACTAGCTGTCCATAGCGGTGGAAGAAACGCAATCTACGCAAAATCTGGATAATGATACATTCCGTTATGGCAATGCAAATCACTAATATGAGTAACTGTATTTGACTAATTTCATACATTAGTCAGCATAACAAGATTTCAAATTAGCATGGTGCATCGAATGAATACCTCAACTAACCTCTAATTAGCATTGGCATGTGGGGCTTCATGCAAAACAAATTTAGTCAATACAAATTTGGAAAACTTCTAGCTTAGACACTATCAAAATAGCAGTTGGTACCTAAAAGGAAAAACACAAAGCATAATACAATTATCCTTTCATATTTACCAAATACAATCAGCATCCAAGAAAAGTCTTCGTCCCTCAGGTACCGGTTCGATCGGCATGGGGCAGGTTTCAAAGGGGCAAATATAAGGGCAAGCTTCCTTGCAGCGGCAAGGAGAATGGGGCAAAGTTACTTCATGGGCAAGACGGGGCAAATCAAAGTTAAAGTCTCTAGGGTGAGAATTCTTAAAGTCTCTTTCTCTGGAATAGAGAAAAGGGCATCAGGGTGTCGTCCAAAATGGAGTCTGGCATCTGACTTCAAATTGGCATCAAGAAAAATGGCTGACTTCTCTTTGTCCAGTGGGTTTAAGTAAGAAACATTCCAAATTCTGCAGGGTCTTCCATTGGAGGGTTCATAGGTTGGCTTCAAATTGTCCAATGAAATGTGTCTTTTTACTAGCGCTCATTTATGCATACATTGTCCTTGGAGCCTTGGAACACAAGTTGCAACATGGTTTGCCAATTATTTTTACTATCTGTACCTTCATTGTCCGCACCTGCAGAGACTGACCTTGTATCAAAGGTGATGAAACCGGCCTAGTACGAAACCTTGGAGATAAGTGTATTAGTCATCTCTGCTGGAAAAATACAACTTCAAACAAGAATATATGTTTCATTAGTTCAAGGAAAAGCCACGCAGTTAGAATTTGAGACCAGGCAACTAGGCCAAAGCCTCTACTAAATTTAAGCTAAGCAAAACAGTTTCAAATAAGAAATCATGGCACACATTTGCAATTATGACGGATATTACATTTTTCAATTCTTCATGATTAATAAAGCTCGTTTATAACGATGTTTATAATAATGGCAAACTACCCCGAGGGCACAATTTCCCTCGTACATTTTTTTCTTTACTAAAATCACACTACATTATCTGCTTTTGGTTACATGATATGTGAATATATGTTAGGCCCTCTTTTTCTGCGTCATAAATCCCTCCTCTGATGACTAATTATGTCATCACATCAAATCTACCCACAAATGTTATTCCATTAAAATTCTGTATAGTAATTTGGCACTTCAGTCAATTCCCTTTTTCTTTTAATCCCTTTAGATTTTTCTCTATATATTTCTACCATTTTGGTTTGTTCTTTTTCTTCTCTTTTTCTTTCGCGTCTTGTTTTCAATATTTTGATAGCTTTCCATATTCCCCAAAAGCCTAATAAACAAATTAATATTATCAATATTCCCTTCACTATTTTTAGTAACAATCCGTTCCAAACGTTGCTGAGCCAATTTCCCGCTGAAGCAAATCCTTTTCCAACTTTCTCCCAAACCCTTGGTTCTTTCAATTCCTTTAAATCTATACTTTCATTAGTTAAATTTGTGAGCATTGTTCTAATTTTTCCACTGCTGTCTGGTATATATGCACAACAGTGACGTGTACCAAGCATTTTGCAAATGCCGCCATCCTTTGCTAAAAGAATGTCTAAGGCAAGCCCATTTTGAAGAGTCATAGCTCTTTCTGCAGCGAGTTCAGCATCCATCAGGATTATAGCTCCTGAAAATTTTGTCAGCATGTTATCCACAATAGTAGACAACTTTCGTATTTTGATTGAATTCAATATGACTCCTACTGAAGGAATCAAAGCTCCAAATATATCTCCTACCACACCAGAAGCTGTCTCCCTTTTCTGAACATGATGTGATTCAGACAGCTTTGGAAATTTCTTTAAATCGTCTAGTTGGTAAATCTTTGGGAACACTATTCCCAAATAACATCTCCCATACCATCCTTTAGGAAGACGATAATAGGCGTTAAGTCCACAAATATAATATATCCCAGGAATAACTGGGTCTTGTCCATTCAGCATGAACGTCCACTTAGTTTGAAACAAAAACGTATGTTTGCATTCACTCGTTCCCACAAAAACTGTGTCATAATATGATTTATGTCTATGTATACAGAATCTCCCTAGGTGCAATATATCTAAAGCTATTTTCCATAGTGTCTTTATTGCGGCAAAAGCATAGTTATCTACAGATGTCCTTTTGTGTAACTCCCTTTCTAACTCCTCCTTCATTTCTTTTCTCCTATCGTCAGTGTGGTCTAAGAAATTTATCTCTACCGGTGAAAGCAAGCATGTAAGGTTCTCTCTATGTGCGTGAGCTGTGTGAAAAGGTGACAACGGCTCAAAGAAGTCTCTCATTAACTTGAAATAATAATCTCTGGCCACTTTGCTCAGGTACTCGATTATGGGGACATACGCAAATGTAACATCATAATTAGAGTAAAAATAATGAATATACTGTTGACCATAAAATCTGGACATTATTATACTACATGTAATTCTGTACGTAAGAGGCATGCTATGATTCGTCACCCCTTCCACTACTGAGGTAGGTATTTGTGTGCACACATAACAATCTTTCGCATCCATTGTCTCCACACACTCACTCAACAAGCGATAGAAAACGTTAGATGAAAGTTCCTTTTTATCATGCAAATGTCTCTCATCTTGCTCGAGTCTCTTCAGAGCTGTTAATTCAGTAAAAATAGTAGGTTTAGAAGTAGAAGCATAATTCGTCTCACTCTCGTTCTTTCCATGCATTCCAAGAACTATCGCTACAATGATTAGTACGCATCCGGTTGTTAGACCTATACACATGTATTTACAACACTTTATTTTATGCCCCTGTGTAGTGTAGCCTGTCATGATCTGTATAGAATCATAAAGTTGAAGACACTTTATCAAATCGGATCTTGCAGATATATACAAAGCTGAACGAGTTCAATGTTCACACAGTTTTTCTTTTAGCAGCTTAGTCTCTTATCGGTTAGCAGCGTTGTCTCAAAATCGGTTTTAAAGTCAATCAAGTTAGCAATGTCTTAGCCGGTTGAAAAGTCAATCAGGTTATCAATGTCTTTATTCAGTAAAGTTCATGGAGTTTTACTCCTCAAGTGCCAAAGTGAAGTTCTGCCTCTTCGTTCTCGAGACTGAGGGATACGAACTCGTCTGACTAATCGTGAGTGGCCAAGTATGCCCACTCCGGACCAGAATATCTTTTGCTCTGTATTCTTTTCTTTTCAATTTTGCATCTCTCTTCGACTCTCTCTCGCTGGTACTTTCTTCCTTGGCCAAGTCTTTCTCTTCACTTGGTACTGCTATTGCAACAGACACTTCCTTTCTTTTCTCTTTCACCCTTGGCCCTTCACTGTCGTTTAATGTTTCTCTTATTCTTAATTTTACTGGCAATATGCTTTGTCTTCTTTTTGGACTGTGTCCACTTGATGGACCTGCAACCTCTTCCGAGGGAGTTTGAACAGCTTCGTTCTGCCCTGCCTTGTCTTCTCCTTCTGGGAAGTCAATCAGGTTTTCCTTTTCTTTCCCTGTATCGTCTGCTTCTGGGAAAGCCCTCCTCTGATCAGGCTCTCCTGCTCCTTCTCCTGTCTCGAGCTCTTTGTCACTGTTACCTGTTTCAGGCCCTTTGTTACCTTCGGCTGTTTCAGGCTCTTTGTCACCTTCAGGGCCTTCGTCACTTTCTGAGGCTCCTCCTTGGTCTTCTCCAAATGAATCAGTTGCTTCGTCCTCAGAGAATATTTCTCCTTCCTCTATTTCTACCTGTTCGCTTCTAGGTCCTCTTGGCTCTGTCTCGGCGCTTGGCACTTTGTTATCAGATACTGGTGACTTCAGCGCTTCAACTTCCTCGTCTGTGGGACACGTCACCCTCTTCGTGTGACTGGCGTGAATCCAGTTGGGAACTCCCGCACACTTCACAGCGGGGGTAGTTGTCAGAATCACTTGGAAAGGTCCTTTCCAACGGGGTTCCAAACACGACTTCCTCACATGCTTCTTTATCACGACCCAGTCACCTGCTTTCAGGGTGTGTCCTGGACCTTGGATCGGTGGCAAGGTGGTTGCCTCCACCTGGTGAGAGAAAGAGCGGACCACATCAGCTAGACCTTTGCAGTAGTCTAACACCATATCATCTGTAATATTCAAAAGAGCATTTGCAGGGACTGCTGGAAGTCTCATGGCTCTGCCCATGAGGATCTCGTGCGGGGACAGTCCAGTCTTTCTGTCAGGGGTGTTTCTCATTGACATTAGCACCAAGGGCAATGCATCAGGCCATTTTAAGTTTGTTGATGCACATATTTTCGGCATCCTTGATTTCAACGTGCCATTCATTTGCTCCACTAGACCTGATGCTTCAGGGCGGTAGCTACAATGCAGCTTTTGCTCAATGTTCAGCGCTGCACAAAGCAATTTTATTACTTCGTTATTGAAGTGACTTCCCCCATCTGATTCTAAGGAGATCGGGAATCCGAAACGTGGTATTAGCTCTTTCAAGAGCAGTTTCGCAACTGTGAGACTGTCATTTCTGCGTGAAGGGTATGCTTCAATCCAGGGACTAAAAATGCACACAACCACCAACACATACTTCAAGCCTCCATGCACAGGCATCTCAATGAAGTCCATTTGCATCCTGCTGAAGGGACCCCCTGCTCTTCCAATGTGACTCAAATTTACTACGGTTCCCTTCCCTGCGTTCATCTGTTGGCAAATGACGCAACAATGGCAAACTGCTTCAGCAACTTGACGGAATTTGGGGTTAAACCAATCAGTTTTAAATAGTCTAATCATGGCATCCCTCCCAAGATGGGCTTGTCCATGGTAAAATCTGGCTAACTGTGTCAAAAGACTGTTTGGCAGAACAAATTTCCCTTCACTTGAAACCCATAATTCGTCTAGTCTCTTCACACATTGCGATTTAGTCCATGAGAGTTTCTCTTCCTCACTGACATCATTCTGTAAGGATTTCAATTCATCCATTGTATCTACAACCTTTTGAGCAAAGATTTTGCTTGGTTCAAGTTCTGGCTCATTTATCAAGTTCCACTCATCCCTGAGTAATATACAGTTCAATGCGCAAAACCTTGCGACTTGATCCGCATATCCATTTACCAGAGAAACATAGTCTTGTCCTTTTGAATGTGCACTGCATTTTACCACTGCTACTTCTCCTGGTAATTGGATGGCATGTAACAATTCTCTTATTCTTTCACCATTTTTCACTGGTGATCCTGAAGAGGTCATGAAGCCTCTCTGTGACCACAATTGTCCAAAGTCATGCACTATTCCAAATCCGTACTGACTGTCAGTGTAAATGGTGACTTTCATCAATGCAGAGAGTTGGCAAGCTCTAGTAAGGGCTACCAATTCCGCTACTTGTGCAGAGTAAACTCCTTGAAGCCAAGATGCTTCCAGAACACCTGTTACCGTACAAACAGCATATCCTGCTTTCAATATTCCCAGTGCATCTCTTAAACATGAACCATCAACAATAATAACTTGATCATTTTCTTCCAATCGAGTATCTTTGATATCAGGTCTTGGTTTGGTGCAACATTCAGTCACCTGAAGACAGTCGTGCTCGATGTCTTCAGCGTTCTCAATTTCGGCATTTTCAGTAGGAAACAAGGTTGCTGGATTCAACGTAGTGCACCGTTTCAGCTGTATATTAGGTGATCCCAGAATTATTGTTTCATACCTTGTGAGCCTAGCACCAGTCATGTGCTGTGTTCGGGAACGTGTCAAAAGTATCTCGACTGAGTGAGGGACCATGACTGTTAAAGGGTGTCCCATCACTATTCCTTCACTTTGAGTTAGGCTGATACCAACTGCAGCTACGACACGCAAGCACCCTGGCAGGGCAACTGCAACCGGATCCAAAGTAGCTGAAAAATTTGCTACTGGTCTGTTTACGCCACCATGGGCTTGGGTCAAGACAGACAAGGAACATGCATCACGTTCATGACAAAACAATGTGAAAGGCTTTGTGTAGTCAGGCATACCTAAAGCTGAAGCCCTACACATGCATTCCTTTAATTCAATAAAAGCATCCATTTCATCTCCTTTCAGCTCTATTTCATCCAGCGCATCCTTCTGGGTCAGTTTCAGTAAAGGTTTTGCTAGGGTTGAGAAATTGGGAATCCATTGGCGACAGTAGCTCACCATTCCCAAAAACTTTCTCACCTCCCTCCTCGTCTTTGGGGGACTCATTTGAAGTACACTTGTTATTCTTTCCTTCATAATTCTCCATGACCCTTTCTCTATTTGATGACCCAAATATTTCACTTTCTTCTGGCAGAACTGTAATTTTGAAGGAGACACTTTGTGTCCGTTCCTTCCCAAATGGTTCAATAGGGCAATGGTATCAGCTGTACAGTCACTTTCTGTCTTAGATGCGATCAACAAATCGTCAATGTACTGTACTAAGGTTGACTCAAATGGTAATTCCAACGATTCCAAATCTTTCTTTAGAATCTGATTGAAAATTGATGGTGACTCCGAAAACCCTTGAGGAATTCGACACCAACTGTAGACTCTGTCTAGGAATTTGAAACAAAAGAGAAATTGGCTGTCCTCATGAAGAGGCACGGAAAAGAATGCTTGTGACAAGTCGATGACTGAGAACCACTCAGCATCACAGGGAACTTGAAACATTATCACAGCTGGATTTGGTACTACGGGGCAACACTTGATTATTATGTCATTTATTTTCCTCAAGTCCTGAACTATTCGGACCTTTCCACTTGGTTTTATTAGTCCCATGATGGGCGAATTACATGGACTGCTTAACACTTCTTTCAGTACCCCCTGTTTTACAAACTCATCAATGAGTTGGGCGACTTTCATGAGGGTGTCTTGTGCCATATGGTATTGAGGGGTCTGGGGAAAGGTTACATTGGGTTTTACAGTCACTTTCACTGGTTCTACCCCAATCCTACTTCTTTCCCTGTCATATCCCACACCTCCTTTCCGACTGTTTCCTGTAACTCAGCAGGAATATCTGCTTCAGTGAGCATTGGATAAAGAGTAATCAGAGGGTACTCTTCATCGACAGTTTCCACTTCGTCCCCTCCTACACTGTCCTCTTCTTCCCCATCACTGTTTGTCTGAATTTTAATTCCATCGTTTGAACACATAATCGAACACCCCAATTTGCACAATAAGTCTCTCCCTAACAGTGATATCGGGCTTGAGTCACATACCACAAATTTATGTGACCCTTGATAGTTACCAATTCTAACTTGAACTGGATCTGTGATTGGGTTCGTCAGGTACCTATTTGCTACTCCACTACTTGAACTGGTCTCCCTGAAAGTGGCAAATTTGATACTTCAATGCTCCTAACGGTGGAACGTGTAGCTCCTGTGTCAACCAAGAATGAAACGCTGTGACCCATAACTCTTCCCTCCACATACGGACCCTTTTGATCAACTTCCAAAGATGCTGCAAGCATACAATTTCCTTCCTCATCTGAACTTTCACTCTCCCATGCATCGTTTATTCCATTCTCACTATGTAATGGGAATTGGTGTACTTTGTCACTTTGATTCATTCCTTGACCCGTGACCTGTTGAGGAAGCATTGCTTGCTGCTGATTCATTGGTGCTAAGGGCATTTGCATTTGCTGATTAGGTGCCATAGGAAACTGCTGTTGCATTGGCTGCAACTGTGCCATTTGCACACGAGGCATTTGCACCTGTTGCGATTGCATGGGTTGTAAACCCTGCATCTGGTTTACATTATTTTGATAATTTGGATTTGGACCTCTCAACTTCAGTCCTCTCATATTCTGAAATGCATTGACATCATTGTTTTGCTGACCTACACCTTCCTGCACCATCATTGGGCACTCCCGTTTCCAATGCCCGACGATTCCGCACGTGTGACATGGCATCACCTTCTTCATTGCCTGTATACCATTTGGAATCATAACAGTATTTAAATCAGGACCATTATTCACAAAACCTCCTCGGCCTCTGCCTCTCATCTGCGGCTGAAACATAGCATTTCCCTGCTGCTGCGGCATTTGTTGTTGAAAACCTTGCAAACCTTGCAAACCTGTCTGAGCTGCTCTAAGCTGCATCACCATCACCTTTTCTTTCAACCTTTTCTGCTTCGTCTCAATCTCATCACTGCAGTATTTTGCATAATTCAACACTTCATCAATCGACTTTGACTGCCAACAAATCAAATGCGTTTTAATCATCTGGCTGATTTCGGGTCTCAACCCTTCCACAAATCTAAACACAAAATGGAGCATGTCCTTTGCCTCAATCGTTTCCGTGCCACTGTAATTTTTAAACGCTTTCAACAATCTCTTTTAATACGCATGTATAGACTCTTTTACCTCTTGGGCTGTTCTGTCAATCCTCTGCCAATCCACATTTTTCGATGCAACCTTGGTTTTCAAGTGCTCAATCACCTTATGGTACAAACTCATTACCGTAGGTGATGGCGCACCTGTGTCCCTATCTCTCTCCGGTTCACTCGTCGGCCAACCTTCAGCCCTTTTACAATCTTCACACAAATCTGCCGGAACCACGATTTCAAATAAAGTATTTAGGTCTTCCCAGAGACATTTTGCGAGTTTCACAAATCTATCTGTTTCTTGATACCACTCGATCGGTTTTTCTCTTAATTTAGGGAAATCATCCATAAAGGATTGAATATCGCACCTGTGCCATGGTACACGTACAAGTTTTCCCCCTGCTGTCTCTCTCATTGGTAACATAGTTATCAGGTCGTCATTCTGTTGTGCTTTCTCATTCCGCTCTGGGGTATTTTCTTTCTTTTTGTCCTTTTTCTTAACCCACCTGCTTTCCCACTTGTCTAAACATCTCCAGACCTGTGCGCTCTGCAGTATCTCTTTAAGGTGTGTTTTCATCCCTGTGGATCTCATGTGTTCAAAATCTTTTGTCTCAAAATCTAACCTGTAAGTTCTGCTCAGGTGTTTAGTTTTGCTTATATCGATCTCGTTTCTGTCTGCAATCTCTTGTAACTTCTTATGTATGCTGCTTACTTCTCTTGTAATTCTAGGGCACATGTATCTTAGCTCTTCCTCTGTGTATGATTCTAGTCTGTCCAAGCCCATTGGTCCACTCTACCAGTTCATCTGCCTCCATGCCCAATCTTATTTTATTCAGGTATTCTTCTCCCTTCCCGCTAGATGTACTCTGTGGGGAGTTCAGGCTGTTGAACCATTGTGTTAACTGTTGCGCGTTCAGTCCCATCAGTGTAGCAGTTACATCAACTGCCACTGATGGTTTCTGTAATGTTTCAGTCTCTGAGGTTAACGGTACTAATAGTGGTGGATGTGACCTTACCACGGTTGACGGAGCACAAATTGGGATTGGACTAAATTCCGACAAGGACCCAGATCCATTTGGCAGTGCCGCTATTGGAGTTGTTTCTGGAGTAGTTTCTATGCATCTTCTACCTGTCCCACTCTGTGTCATTACTACCCCTTGTTCGCATACGTTTGGGTTTGCTTGTATGTACAGTGGTACTGGTGGACCTACAGTGATAGGCAGAGATATCGCATCTGGATTCTGTCTGTTCCCCTAACTCTGTGGCATGTTAATCCCCACATTATGGTTCATCACTGCTGGCATACCTAACTGACACTCTTTTACTCGAGTGTATCTCGGCACTTCTTGTGCCTGCTTTTGGGGCATCAAAAACTGTGTTGATTCGGCTTGAATCAATGTTGGTCTTTGATAATTCTGTCCTCCCTGTGCCATTGAATCAGAAGTCATTCCCATGTTATGCTCGACACAGCAGTGACTTTGAACCTGTGGCTGATAATCATCACCAGGTTTCAATTTAGGCACGTCAGGATATATTCTCTGGACCTGTGGTACTTGTGGTGAGAAAGGCATATCGGAACTGCTCTGCCTTTGCGATATCCTCAAATTCGGTGTTACATTACCCTGTTTTGGTTCTGGAGGGGCAGTACCAATGCTTGAGCCTTTTTCGCTTTCCACATATGGTGGCGGGCGATCATTCAGCAATTGTATAATGAACTCCTCATCGTCTGACTCGTCTGACCTTTTCGAGTTTCTGTTGTTCTCTCTCTCTCTGGACTGACTCCTGTTTGTCTTATAGGTAGCTTTCCTTCCTTCCGTCTCCGCTTCATCAGTAATTGCTGGAAACAATTTAATCCCCTGCAATACATCTGATCCCCAAATCTTTTGTGTGGTGTCCCATCTAGCATCCGCTAGTGTCTTTTCTACTTTTCTTATTCTTGTCTCAAATTTCTTTTGTTGTTGGTTTCTAGCTATTAGCTCCCAAATTGCTAGTGCCTCAAACTGTGCTGGTCTTGGAGGTACTTTCATGTCGTACAACGCAAATCTTAGATTCTATAAAACCCTTAGATTAAACGACCCATGGATAGGGAACGGTACACTTCCATGCTTCTCTGTTAATTTGCACCATTGCTTTAGCCAAAGACATGGTGCTACGCCCCTATTTTCAATAACGATGTAAGCTGGTGTACCCTCAGGCGGTGTTTCTTCTCCTACATTTGCTTTAATATAAACATCTCCCCTCATGGCACTCTTAAATGCTTTGAAAAATTTCATCTTTCCGTCTTTTATTTTTCTAAAATGTGTAAGCAATAACTGACTTTAATTCCCGGAATACTCTTCGCTTGCCTTTCCCCTTTCAATTGCGCTTTCATGGACTGTGTCCAATCCGTGCGCGACCCTTCTCACCAACCGACCTATCCCAGCGCGGCTCCTAGTGACGTCACACCCACACACTGCGGCTGACAAAGTCCTGCGGCTTGTCCTCTTTCATTCAACTCCACTCACAAACTAATTTCTGCAATATAACGCGAGCACTAACCAAAAGAATAAAACAGATCTGTCGGTTTACTACAGGAAGGGTGATACAATCGCTTCAGAAACCTTAGGGATTTTTCACTAGCCTCAGCAGTTATTCCATCTTTCTCGGTTTCCCACTTTCGCAAGCAAAATTTCACCCGCAAACTTTACCCTCAACTGATCAATGAACTATTCTAGTGCACTTTAGAATTATTCAAATCTCAAAGTCGAAAATGTTCTTTCATTCCTCAGAATTCATACCGACTTGTTGACCACGCACGATCAACCTATTAAACCGACCAGATCACAACATCAAACAAGTGTCTCATACACTTTTCAACATACTCCGGAGTCTCTTGACCTCGCAGGGCCCGTCCCCAAGTGGACAATTTTTTCTGCACAAAGCTCTACACACATGTGAAGTTCAACGACTTCCCTACTCTCACACTTTGGAGCAACACTCCTCTAATATCTTTTAACCCCCTAAAATCCTCACAAACTTCTCAATTAATCTGTGGCAATAAGCTGTGCAAGCGCAAAACTCTAACTTCTCTTATACCGTCACTAGAAACGCCGAAACCATTCTCACACCTCCATGTCCTCCATTCGCAAGCTCTGAGATCCCGGGAAAGTCATTGGGGACTTAGGGCATCATCATCCCTCCAACTTGTTTTATCAAAGAACATTTTTAACTTAGCTCCGTCTATTGCTCGGATGGGGTCCCAAAGGGCTAAACCATCAATCTCTGCTGCCATCTACTGATAACGCGTCCAACCCTTATGAATTACCTATACCTGGACACGTCAGAGGTCGGTGAATCTTTTAGCTGAGTCGGGCTCTCTTCATCCTAGAATAGTCGGGTCACTCAGATCAATAATCAATAATTATTGCAATCGGAAATCAATACTCAATTAATAGATCAAAATAACACTTCGGAAATCAATAACAGTTGGTATTTCGGCGCACCATGACCTTTCAGTCATGAATAACCACACCGGTTTATTAAAGTTAATGATTTTATTTCCCTATATTAACAAAGCTAGCACGATGTATATAAGTCTCAAAACCAAATGATATATGTATATGAACATTACTAGCTGTCCATAGCGGTGGAAGAAACGCAATCTACGCAAAATCTGGATAATGATACATTCCGTTATGGCAATGCAAATAACTAATATGAGTAACTGTATTTGACTAATTTCATACATTGATCAGCATAACAAGATTTCAAATTAGCATGGTGCATCGAATGAATACCTCAACTAACCTCTAATTAGCATTGGCATGTGGGGCTTCATGCAAAACAAATTTAGTCAATACAAATTTGGAAAACTTCTAGCTTAGACACTATCAAAATAGCAGTTGGTACCTAAAAGGAAAAACACAATGCATAATACAATTATCCTTTCATATTTACCAAATACAATCAGCATTCAAGAAAAGTCTTCGTCCCTCAGGTACCGGTTCGATCGGCATGGGGCAGGTTTCAAAGGGGCAAAGTTAAGGGCAAGCTTCCTTGCAGCGGCAAGGAGAATGGGGCAAAGTTACTTCATGGGCAAGACGGGGCAAATCAAAGTTAAAGTCTCTAGGGTGAGAATTCTTAAAGTCTCTTTCTCTGGAATAGAGAAAAGGGCATCAGGGTGTCGTCCAAAATGGAGTCTGGCATCTGGCTTCAAATTGGCATCAAGAAAAATGGCTGACGTCTCTTTGTTCAGTGGGTTTAAGTAAGAAACATTCCAAATTCTGCAGGGTCTTCCATTGGAGGGTTCATAGGTTGGCTTCAAATTGTCCAATGAAATTTGTCTTTTTACTAGCGCTCATTTATGCATACATTGTCCTTGGAGCCTTGGAACACAAGTTGCAACATGGTTTGCCAATTATTTTTACTATCTGTACCTTCATTGTCCGCACCTGCAGAGACTGACCTTGTATCAAAGGGGATGAAACCGGCCTAGTACGAAACCTTGGAGATAAGTGTATGTCATCTCTGCTGGAAAAATACAACTTCAAGCAAGAATATATGTTTCATTAGTTCAAGGAAAAGCCACGCAGTTAGAATTTGAGACCAGGCAACTAGGCAAAAGCCTCTACTAAATTTAAGCTAAGCAAAACAGTTTCAAATAAGAAATCATGGCACACATTTGCAATTATGACGGATTACTACATTTTTCAATTCTTCATGATTAATAAAGCTTGTTTATAACGATGGCGAACTACCCCGAAGGCACAATTTCCCTCGTACATTATTTTCTTTACTAAAATCACACTACATTATCTGCTTTTGGTTACATGATATGTGAATATATGTTGGACCCTCTTTTTCTGCGTCATCAACAGCCAGATGTGCAATGCAGAGGCCCCTGAAGGAAATTTGTCTGGTTACTGGAAGCCAGTGCAACACTTGCAAGGCTTGTGAGAATTATTTTATAATTGGAGGCAAAGTAATAGCCTGGTGACTGTGTTCTGGATCTGTTGAAGTTGTTGGAGCGGAGTGATAGGTGCCCTGGATAGATACTGCTGGTCTTTTCTAGGTGAGAAAGTACAAGGGCAATAGTTGCCCAGAACAGAAATACACCTCAGGGTCCTGGGATGTGGAAATAGAATTTAATACCTGATTATCTTGAGAGATGAATGAGAGTGATGTCTCTTTGATGATTTAAGGCTTCCAGACCTAGGTTGCCACAGCTGGTTGATTTCCAATTTCTGTTGTTCTTCGGTTGCATGTTTGGTCCGTGGACTTGTTCTCCTTTTGGAACAGAAATGGTGCCATTCGTGGCTTGGCACTCCTGCCTATGTTCCTCATGGATAGATTATTTTGTTATTTTTAAACATATGACAATTGTGCATGTATGCTGAAAAGTCCACTTTGACATAGAATGGAACATCGACCCTGTGGTTTGGAGGGGATTAATATGTGCACCCTCTTTTCCTGGGTGTGACTACTGCCAGCTAACTAGGCCCAGGGTGACTGACACTGATGACCTCAAGCGAGAGTTAATGCAGAGCAGGCCTTTTTATCGTCGAGTCTGTGAGTGCGTGCACAGGCACGTGCATCCTGCATGCGAGAGACTGGTGTGTTCAGGAAAGGTCTTGAAGCCCTCCTGTCAATCATCATTTGTTGGTTTGCTTGGCACTCTTCTTTACAGTCTTGTAATTCGTCTAGGCATGACTGGCATCATTTCCGGTCCTCTGTGTGAAGCAGGGATCAAGCACTAATTCATTTCAACTTAATTAGTGCACGTCTGTTGCTCCAGACATGACCGAAGTACTATTTTGTCCTAACTTCCAGTGCCACGCAAACAGAAGGCTTGTGACTGGCAAAAACGTGGCCAGCAGGACAAACAAAATTGCAAAGCTTTATTTTTTAAAGCTTGCTTTAAATTATTTTGTTAAGTCGTCTTTTCTCAGTTTCCAATCATGCTTTTTTTTTGTTTTTGCTCATGGACGCTGTTGTTAAAAGATGACGATTAACTTGTTTGAAATATGCTAGACCCATTGCATTGCAAATGCTTGTTTTATATTGCCTGTACAGGGTGAGTTGCCTGTTGGCCTTTCCTGCCTAAATGTGTATGTGAGTCCCCTGCAGCCAGTTCTGTCACTCCATTCATGTGGGACATGGACATAAAATAAATAGTTAGCTTGTGGATGCTTGTAGAATGAGAGAGGAGCATATGTGCTGTGCTGGTCTGTGGCAGCATAGGAATCCATTTTGAATCTCCTGTGTTTCAGTGGTGCATAACATGGAGGCTGGAGAGAGTCTGCTAGGCAGAAATTTCAATTGCAGGGCTTCTCCAAAGCATTCCTCAAGTCTTTTGAATTGGAACTGATTCTATGGCATGGAAGATATGAGACAACGGGTCCCTTTGAATGATATGGAAAGCTATTGCACATTCTGGCTCTATTGTACCCCAGAAGTGTAATCCAAAACTGGTTGAGAGTAGCTGAGTGGGGATGCCTCTCCGTCTTTTGTGCCTTTTGCTTTGGGCTATTCTGATAGGGAGCACCCTGCCCCACCCATCTTCCAGCTGACACTAAAGCTGGAGGAATATGCAACGTCAGGAACTGCCTTAAAATGGTCACAGACCTGGGCTTGTGGAATATATAAATTCTCTCTTCAAACTTGGTATAAGTATGGAGCGCAACCACAAGTTTAGTTCCAGGATCTTTACCCAGTGCCAGGGGTCCTACAGGTGTGAGGGGGACTGCATAGTCCCTCTGTATGCCTTGTTTTGAGTTGCTGACTACCATCAACCCTTCTCCAGGTTTAGGAACAGGAGCCTGGATGTTCTGCAGCCTGTCAAGAAGAGCTGCTTTGACATAACTGAGAATGAGTACCGGGAGTATTCTGCACAAGACACAAGCTACCCCAGAAGAACGGGGCTGTGAGGAGCTCATTGCAGCTCAGAGAATAATCTGCATTGACAAGATGACTTGGTGCGGCCCTAATACCCTAGATTTCCCTGCAGTGTGTCCAGGAACAAGACTGATTGCTCCTTGAATCGATTCTACTGTATGGAAACCAAGGGCCACTTCCACCAAGTAGTCCATGGGAGAGTGTGAATAACAGCCAGTAAAATCCCATTGTGTGCGACAAGTTACAGTGAAGGCCTGAGGTGACTTGATGCTAAGAACAATTGCAACTACGATCAGCAGATGGTCACTGAGACCACAAAGCATCTTGAAAGTTTTGGTACTACATTAAGAAAGTTTTGGTACCCAATCAGCAGTTATCCTCTACCTCTGACTTTGATCACCCATGTGGCCTGGGGTGAGCTCTTCATCTTGTTTGAGTGGAATTGGTATGTGAGTCCGAGGAAGATCCACGTAACAAGTTTACTCCATGGCTGATAGCAGTGAGCAAAGCTTAGCTTCCCTTTTCTTGTGTCTTGGCAGGACCAGCTTCCTTGACTGAAGGCCCACATCTGCGCACTGCTGCAGAGAACAGAGAGAGTGGCAGAGTCAGCTGGGCCATGATAAGGTCAAGGAGGGTTCTCCCTGTGGTTTATGTGCAGACACGCACCAGAGCAAGCAGTGCAGTCCTTACCTCCCAATTGGTAGAAGCATGTTCAATCTGTATGGAACTAAATAAAGGTATGATGCAAGAGTGGGGCGTGCAGGGATAATAATAGACTTTGGAACATATTTTTTCTTTCCAAACAGCTAGTCCAAAACTGCATTTGGGAGGGTTGACTGTGAGTTCCGATTGGTATCAAGTGAACGTAACCCACAAGTTCCTCCAGAGGCACTTTGTCCTCAGCTGGATTGACTGTATCATTAAGATGCCCTTACCTAAGAAACTGTTTAGATCAGCATTGTCTAGTCCCCCCAACTCCGTGGTTTCTCCCCAATTAAAGCAATGTGCACAATAGTCTCCCTCTACGTTTTAGAGATGTGTGTTGTGATTAAAGTGCTTTTTATTTTATAGTTGAAAGCATTGGATATACAGTAATGTATTAACTATTCTTCTGAGATTTGTTGAGTTCTGTGTTTCTACCCCTTCCCCCCAACACACACACACACACACAACCTCCCTGAGGAACGTTGGCCTGCTCCACTTCACTACTCTGAGAGTCAAATGCTAAAGCGATGCACTTGGTGCTCAGTTTTAAGTTCACCAGTAAGGTAAAGCGCTAGAACATCAGAGGTAAAAGGCTCCATTTGTTACCAGTGGAACCTAGTAAAACCTGATTGCTCTCGGACTCCCGAAAGCTAATGAGTCATAAAGCCTGAAGGGAGACGATCTGTGGTCTCCCTGCAAAGAAAGAAAGAAGAGATGCAATCAATCCTGATTACTATAGTTATAATTTCCTTATCCCGAGAAGGAAGTTTGGATAATTACCTTTATAGTTTAATGCTGATAAAAGACTGATTCGCAAAACAGCTGTGATCCTGTTCTGGCCAAACGTTGACTTGACTGTGATCAGTGAGCATTCACGTTCTAGATTGTAATCAGTGAGCATTTTTATTTACATTTTATTGAGTTTAGTAAACGACTTCAAAACACAAAGTCATGCAGTGTGCCAACTTGATAGTCCGAAAGGAAAGGTAGTCTCTACAGATGCAGACTGAAACAGAACCCAAAACTGACGCAATGTCAACAGGTGGGGTTACGATAAAAGCAGTGTGGAACCCATCTAAATGGAACTTGTTCCTCCCAGTCTAGGCAATTGTTATATCACCAGCCCCCGGAGACTGTCAAGTGACCATGTATAAGGGATGCACAATAGCACACTCCGGTACAGAGCGGCACAGGGGGGCAGCCCCCCCCATCCAGGTGCATTATGCATCAAAAGATAACTTTGCAGGGGGCCTCATATATCTTTGGGTCAGTTTGTTGGAGGGATCTTCGAAAAATACTGTTCAAGTTGGTCATTAAAACATATCAGGTCCATGAACCAGGCTTCTCTGTGGGGACCTTGTCCCTGCCCCACACACAGGCCACCTGCCTCTTCACCAGTAGCAGCACCATGGAGACAAGCTGTCTAACACTTCAAGGCACCATCCTGGTGCAGTCCAGCAGAGCGATCTGCGGGGATTGCAAAATAGGTTCTTCAGTCATCTTCGATTGGCATATGAACACATTACCCCAACTGAAAGGCATTTGCACAACATATGAAGAAAATTCACCCCTAGGGCATGGTACCTGGCACATTGGGAGTCTCTTTTGAGATGGACAGTGAATAGCTTCAATGGTATATAGGATAATTGCTGGAGAAATTTGAAATGCAGATGGCGGAAGTGACCGTTGGGGCACAGAGTCGCCAGTTGGTCACAGCAGCAGAGCCAGTCTTTATCAGGGATCTGGCCACCAAGATCTGCCTCCCACTGGGGAGGGCCCGTGTTACCAGTTGGACCTCCCCCTGCATTGAAGAGTATAATTGTGAGACCAGTCGTTTGGGAGACCACTCAGTCAGGATCAGCGGGAATGTCTGTGAAGTGGAGGGCTCTTGCAGGAAGGTTGGGTAATGTTCCCTGCAAAGGGTTCGGAGTCAGAGATATGTGAAGGTGTCAAAGGCAGTGGGATGCTCTGTATCTGCTTTCCATCAGGGAAGAGGTCAACTATTGTGCAAGTCCCCATGTCGTCAGGCAGTGTGGAGCGACCAGAAGCTCCTTGATGAGTAGTGACATAGGAAACTATGTGACTGCTTGTGGCAGGGATTAAAGGATCGGGTAGCTATTCGTTTGCAGAGCCTGTCCCAGATCAGCTAGGTGCAGGCTGTAGCATTAATCTCTCCATTAATCCCTTGTGATCTCTGACCAATAACAGTGGGCATTGGGTCCTTATGGGCAGTGTCATGCTATACCGCCAGGTGTGCCATATATGGGGAAGGTTGCAGCAAATAGTAGGCAAAGTGGGCCTGGGCACATATGTATTAATGGAAGACTGGTCCATGGCTGCATCTTGTCCTTGAGCTAGGCAATGATCATGCCATTGTTTTCAGTAATCAATGTGATTTTGTTCCTATTGATCTATATGGCCAGATATTTGACCTATGTGGTTGACCATGGCAGTGGGAAGTCCAGCTCCTATACACACATGGCCGGAATAAATGGAAATATGGTTGACTTGTTCCAGTTGATTGCTATGCCAGACATCACCTAGGATAGCGGGAACTCAGTGATAAATGGACAAAATTTGTGGTCTGGTTTGCATAGATATAAATTAATATCACCAGCATAGAGGGAAACAGTTTGATTTCCCGAAAAGAAAACAATACCACCATGCAGGGCCGGCTTCAGGGCTGTGTAACTGGTGCAGCTGCACCTGGCATTGACTTTGGTGGAGGGCGCTATGTTTAAAAATAATTTGTGGGTTTAAAAGCACGTGAACTTCCTTGTGCGTCATGCAGTTTCAGGCAACAATAAAAATGTCAAGATAACTTTGTTGATTAGTGTTACTGCTGGTGAGATGGAATTTTGTCTGGTGGCAGTTTTGACTCATCACATAACGTGCATGCTGCAAATAATGTGTACCATGCAGATCACAAAAGTGAGTAAACTATAGGTAGTGATTTTAACAAAATTAAATGTATGCCAAAGAGGGACTATGGAGTGATGATGGGCACTGTTGTAGAGTGGTAGTGAGGGAATTAGGGGTGAAGGATGTCATAGTGGGGGGTGCCAAAGAAAACTGTTGCAACAGGTGCCACCTGTGCTAAAGTCGACCATGTCCTTATGCCCCCTGCAATTGTTTTATAGCACAGGGTAGAGGCTCTGATGCCAGGGCGTCTAACAGGAGCAAAAGCTGGCATGCCTGAATGCCCGTCCCAATGGGGATGGTCTCTGACAGTAACCTCTTTTTACAAATTCTGGTGGAGGGATCAGTATAAAAGAGCTAAACCGCTCTGATGAAAGTTGGTGCCACTCCCAGCCATCCCAGAGCACCAAACAAACAGTGTCATTCCAGTGAGTCGAAAGCCCTGGCAGCATCAAGAAAGTGCCACGGCTTCCTTCTCCAGGTTCAGCTGGTGCAGCTGGGCAAATAAAGTACAGAGGTTGTGCGTTGTTATCTGCCTGTGATAAACCCAGCCTGGTCCAGGAGGACCAAGGCAGGCAAAAGCAGGAGTAGTGGTAGTATTGCCAGTATTTTTGTATCAGTGTTAAGGAGAGAGCAGAGCCTATGTCAATCAGTATACATGGTTTCAGGAGAGGGATGAGAATGGCCTCTCTAAAGGAGGGTGCCGCATTGCACAGCTTCCACATATAACTCAAGAAGGCAGGAAGTCAATAGAGGGGAAAAGGCTTCACAAAATTCAGTAGGAAATCCATTGTTCCCCGGGGCCTTACTGGTGGGTAGCTCAGCAGTAGTTGTAGTGATCTTATCTAGTGTTAGTGGAGCATTGAGAAAGAGAATGGGGCAACTCAAGCCATGCCAAAGCAATTTGTCAGGCTTGCCATGCAAGCATGGCCATGGTTCTATCAGATCTCTCAGCCTCACCATACACCCGGGCTTGGGTGTCTTGGTACAGGTGTTTCATTTATTGCTCAGCTAGTTCTGTAAATTCTATCAGTTTTATTTTTATTCCTCCATTATGCATGGATCCTGGCCGTGTATATTGTCATTCCGAGTGTTGGATCTCTCTTTCCAGCAGGTCTAGTCTATTATGGAGAAACCTGTGCACTCCTTGATGCTTGTCCATGCAATGCCTCCCATGGGACCGCATGAGAAGCCCTCTGCATGCATTATCGTGAAAGAAAGTGTGCATTTCAGCTATGATCTCATCTCTAGACTGTATCATGTAATGATTGGGGTGCTACTCATCATGTGAAGGCTCAGTGCCCGGGCGCAGGTGTTGTAAAAGTGAGAATGACCAGGGAGTGGTCAGAGAGCATCGGAGGAAGGTACTGTATACCAGTAACCAAATCTGTCCCATATCCTGGGTGCCGTAGATAAATGCGTTCCTTCGAGAGGCGGCTCCTCCGCAGTGGCGGAGGAGCGTCGACTCCCAAGCCAAGAGGCAGGAGATGAAAATTAAAACGACAGCTGACTATTGTTTTATTTTTCATCTGCTGGCTCAGCCAGCAGTGCAGGGAAGGGCAGGGTTGGGTCAGGGGAGGGGGGAGAAGGAGACAGTGCACCTAAGTGCGCACACATGTTTGGCCAGCAGACTTAGGAATATTGGGCAAGGTATGTCTGCCCACCTAACTTGCAGAACTGAGATCCTGGAGGTCAAAACAGAAGTGAATTTTCCTGTGGGCCTTCTCTGCGAGCACCATAGAAGCCACCCATTCCAATGCCTTTATTTCCTCTAGGATTTAATTTTCGCACAACCTTTGAATTCTGCCCTCAAGGAATCCCGTGCAAGAAATGGAACATCCCTGACTTTGTTGGCCTAAGGCACAGCACTGCTTTTCAAAATTGTTTTGTGCATGAAACTGCTCAACAATTGTAGGTTGAATGTTGAATGCTTCTGGGAATTCCTCCTCCCACAACTTATGAAACACAGTAATTATTCCAGACATAGCTCCCAACACCTGGTCAGGGTGATACACTATTGTGAGAAGGTAGCCTCTTTCTAGCCTTGTTACCCCCACTTTTGGCCTGTTTGTGAGTGTATGTCAGGGTGTTTGTCACTGTTTTCACTGTCTCACTGGGATCCTGATAGCCAGGCCTCAGTGCTCATAGTGAAAACACCATGTTTTCAGTATGGTTGTTATGTGTCACTGGGATCCTGCTAGTCAGGACCCCAGTGCTCATAGGTTTGTGGCCTATATGTATGTGTCACTGGGACCCTGTCACACAGGGCCCCAGTGCTCATAGGTGTGCATGTATATGTTCCCTGTGTGGTGCCTAACTGTCTCACTGAGGCTCTGCTAACCAGAACCTCAGTGGTTATGCTCTCTCATTACTTTTAAATTGTCACTAACAGGCTAGTGACCATTTTTACCAATTTACATTGGCTTACTGGAACACCCTTATAATTCCCTAGTATATGGTACTGAGGTACCCAGGGTATTGGGGTTCCAGGAGACCCCTATGGGCTGCAGCATTTCTTTTGCCACCCATAGGGAGCTCTGACAATTCTTACACAGGCCTGCCACTGCAGCCTGAGTGAAAAAACGTCCACGTTATTTCACAGCCATTTTACACTGCACTTAAGTAACTTATAAGTCACCTATATGTCTAACCTTTACCTGGTAAAGGTTAGGTGCAAAGTTACTTAGTGTGAGGGCACCCTGGCACTAGCCAAGGTGCCCCCACATTGTTCAGAGCCAATTCCCTGAACTTTGTGAGTGCGGGGACACCATTACACGCGTGCACTACATATAGGTCACTACCTATATGTAGCTTCACCATGGTAACTCCGAATATGGCCATGTAACATGTCTATGATCATGGAATTGCCCCCTCTATACCATCCTGGCATAGTTGGCACAATCCCATGATCCCAGTGGTCTGTAGCACAGACCCTGGTACTGCCAAACTGCCCTTCCTGGGGTTTCACTGCAGCTGCTGCTGCTGCCAACCCCTCAGACAGGCAGCTGCCCTCCTGGGGTCCAGCCAGGCCTGGCCCAGGATGGCAGAACAAAGAACTTCCTCTGAGAGAGGGTGTGACACCCTCTCCCTTTGGAAAATGGTGTGAAGGCAGGGGAGGAGTAGCCTCCCCCAGCCTCTGGAAATGCTTTGTTGGGCACAGAGGTGCCCAATTCTGCATAAGCCAGTCTACACCGGTTCAGGGACCCCTTAGCCCCTGCTCTGGCGCGAAACTGGACAAAGGAAAGGGGAGTGACCACTCCCCTGACCTGCACCTCCCCTGGGAGGTGTCCAGAGCTCCTCCAGTGTGCTCCAGACCTCTGCCATCTTGGAAACAGAGGTGCTGCTGGCACACTGGACTGCTCTGAGTGGCCAGTGCCACCAGGTGACGTCAGAGACTCCTTGTGATAGGCTCCTTCAGGTGTTAGTAGCCTTTCCTCTCTCCTAGGTAGCCAACCCCTCTTTTCTGGCTATTTAGGGTCTCTGTCTCTGGGGAAACTTTAGATAACGAATGCATGAGCTCAGCCGAGTTCCTCTGCATCTCCCTCTTCACCTTCTGATAAGGAATCGACCGCTGACCGCGCTGGAAGCCTGCAAACCTGCAACATAGTAGCAAAGACGACTACTGCAACTCTGTAACGCTGATCCTGACGCCTTCTCGACTGTTTTCCTGCTTGTGCATGCTGTGGGGGTAGCCTGCCTCCTCTCTGCACCAGAAGCTCCGAAGAAATCTCCCGTGGGTCGACGGAATCTTCCCCCTGCACTCGCAGGCACCAAAAAGCTGCATCTCCGGTCCCTTGGGTCTCCTCTCAGCACGACGAGCGAGGTCCCTCGAATCCAGCGACACCGTCCAAGTGACCCCCACAGTCCAGTGACTCTTCAGCCCAAGTTTGGTGGAGGTAAGTCCTTGCCTCACCTCGCTGGGCTGCATTGCTGGGAACCGCGACTTTGCAAGCTTCTCCGGCCCCTGTGCACTTCCGGCGGAAATCCTGTGTGCACAGCCAAGCCTGGGTCCACGGCACTCTAACCTGCATTGCACGACTTTCTAAGTTGGTCTCCGGCGACGTGGGACTCCTTTGTGCAACTTCGGCGAGCACCGTTTCACGCATCCTCGTAGTGCCTGTTTCTGGCACTTCTCCGGGTGCTACCTGCTTCAGTGAGGGCTCTTTGTCTTGCTCGACGTCCCCTCTCTCTGCAGGTCCAATTTGCGACCTTCTGGTCCCTCCTGGGCCCCAGCAGCGTCCAAAAACGCCAAACGCACGATTTGCGTGTAGCAAGGCTTGTTGGCGTCCATCCGGCGGGAAAACACTTCTGCACGACTCTCCAAGGCGTGGGGGATCCATCCTCCAAAGGGGAAGTCTCTAGCCCTTGTCGTTCCTGCAGTATTCACAGTTCTTCAGCCTAGAAAGAGCTTCTTTGCACCAACCGCTGGCATTTCTTGGGCATCTGCCCATCTCCGAGCTGCTTGTGACTTTTGGACTTGGTCCCCTTGTTCCACAGGTACCTTCAGACAGGAATCCATCGTTGTTGCATTGCTGATTTGTGTTTTCCTTGCATTCTCCCTCTAACACGACTATTTTGTCCTTAGGGGAACTTTGGTGCACTTTGCACTCACTTTTCAGGGTCTTGGGGAGGGTTATTTTTCTAACTCTCACTATTGTCTAATAGTCCCAGCGACCCTCTACAAGGTCACATAGGTTTGGGGTCCATTCGTGGTTCGCATTCCACTTTTGGAGTATATGGTTTGTGTTGCCCCTATCCCTATGTTTCCCCATTGCATCCTATTGTAACTATACATTGTTTGCACTGTTTTCTAAGACTATACTGCATATTTTTGCTATTGTGTATATATATCTTGTGTATATTTCCTATCCTCTCACTGAGGGTACACTCTAAGATACTTTGGCATATTGTCATAAAAATAAAGTACCTTTATTTTTAGTATAACTGTGTATTGTGTTTTCTTATGATATTGTGCATATGACACTAAGTGGTACTGTAGTAGCTTCACCCGTCTCCTAGTTCAGCCTGAGCTGCTTTGCTAAGCTACCATTATCTATCAGCCTAAGCTGCTAGACACCCTATACACTAATAAGGGATAACTGGGCCTGGTGCAAGGTGCAAGTACCCCTTGGTACTCACTACAAGCCAGTCCAGCCTCCTACATTGGTTGTGCAGTGGTGGGATAAGTGCTTTGAGACTACTTACCACTCTTGTCATTGTACTTTTCATAAGAGAAAAATATACAAAACAAGGTCAGTGTATATACACATAGCCAAAAAGTTTTGCATTTCCTCTTTTCACTCTTTTCTAAGTGCTGAAAAGTACTTCTAAACTTTCAAAAAGTTCTTAAAAGTTTAAAAAGTTTTTTTCTGTCTTTCCAAAAAGTTCTGAAAACTTTTTTCTCTTTGTCTATCACTTTAACTCTCTCTAAAAAATGTCTGGCACAGGCCAAAAAGTTGAACTGTCCAAACTTGCATATGATCACCTTAGCTGGAAAGGAGCAAGGAGTCTCTGCATAGAGAGAGGTTTGAGTGTAGGGAAGAATCCTTCTTTAGAACTGTTAATTAATATGCTTAGAGTACAGGATAAGGCCATAAGTGCCCAATCTGTAGAAAAAGTAGCTAATGGTTCTCAATCTGATCCAGGGACTCCCCCAGGAAAAGGTTCAGGAAAGAAACTTCTCAGCCTGCCCATTACTAGACAGTCTAGCATAGTTGGTACAGAGGTTGAATCACATCATACTGATGATGTGCTCTCACATTATACTGGTAGCCAAGCTGTTAGGGTGCCCTCTGTAAGGGACAGGTCTCCTTCTGTTCATTCCCATCATACCTCTGTATCTAGAAATGTCCCTCCCACCCACCCTGATGACAGATTGTTGGAAAGGGAGCTCAATAGATTGAGAGTGGAGCAAACCAGACTGAAGCTCAAGAAGCAACAGCTGGATTTGGATAGACAGTCTTTAGAAATAGAGAGGGAAAGACAGAAAATGGGTTTAGATACCCATGGTGGCAGCAGCAGTATTCCCCATAGTCATCCTGCAAAAGAGCATGATTCCAGGAATCTGCATAAGATAGTTCCCCCTTACAAGGAGGGGGATGACATTAACAAGTGGTTTGCTGCACTTGAGAGGGCCTGTGTTGTACAGGATGTCCCTCAAAAGCAGTGGGCTGCTATCCTATGGCTATCATTTACTGGAAAAGGTAGGGATAGGCTCCTTATTGTAAAAGAAAATGATGCTAACAATTTCCAAGTTCTTAAGAATGCACTCCTGGATGGTTATGGCTTAACCACTGAACAGTACAGGATAAAGTTCAGAGATGCCAAAAAGGAGTCTTCACAAGACTGGGTTGATTTCATTGACCAGGCAGTGAAGGCCTTGGAGGGGTGGTTACATGGCAGTAAAGTTACTGATTATGACAGCCTGTATAACTTGATCCTGAGAGAGCATATTCTTAATAATTGTGTGTCTGATTTGTTGCACCAGTACCTGGTAGACTCTGATCTGACCTCTCCCCAAGAATTGGGAAAGAAGGCAGACAAATGGGTCAGAACAAGGGTGAACAGAAAAGTTCATACAGGGGGTGACAAAGATGGCAATAAGAAGAAAGATGGTGAAAAATCTCAAGATAAGCATGGGGATAAGGGTAAAACCAAAGATCCCACTTCAAATCTGAAACACTCTTCAGAGGGTGGGGATAAAACTAATTCTTCCTCTTCTTCTCAACCTGCACACATTAAAAAGCCTTGGTGCTTTGTGTGTAAAAACAGAGGCCATAGGCCAGGGGATAAGTCCTGTCCAGGTAAACCCCCTGAGCCTACCACCACTAATACATCAAGCTCTAGTGCCCCTAGCAGTAGTGGTACTAGTGGTGGGACTGCTGGCAACAGTCAAGCAAAGGGTGTAGTTGGGTTCACTTATGGGTCCATAGTGGAAACTGATGTAATCAGTCCCAAGACAGTTTCTGTCACACCTAGTGGCATTGGCCTTGCCACACTGGCTGCTTGTCCCCTTACAATGGATAAGTACAGGCAGACAGTTTCAATAAATGGTGTTGAGGCCTTGGCCTACAGGGACACAGGTGCCAGTTTCACTCTGGTGACTGAAAACCTAGTGCCTCCTGAACAACACATCATTGGACAACAGTATAAGATTATTGATGTCCATAACTCCACTAAGTTTCTTCCCTTAGCTATAATTCAGTTTAGTTGGGGTGGAGTTACTGGCCCTAAGCAGGTGGTGGTATCACCTAGCTTACCTGTAGACTGTCTCTTAGGTAATGACCTAGAGGCCTCAGGTTGGGCTGATGTAGAGTTTTATGCCCATGCAGCCATGCTGGGCATCCCTGAGGAATTGTTCCCTCTCATTTCAAGTGAAATGAAAAAGCAAAGGAGAGAAGGCCTGAAAACTCAGGATCCCTCTCCATCAACAGGTAAAAAGGGTATCACAGTATCCCCTAACCACCCTACCATTCAGGATACTATTCCTGTGGTGGGAGAAACCTCTCCTGGGGTGGCACCTGTTCCAAGGGAATCATCAGCTGGCAAAGCTGGACTCCCTGAGGTGGAAGTACCTCTCTGTGGGATAACTAACATTGGTGAGAAAAAGAGCACCATTTTAGTTAACATGGAGCATCCCTCCAACCCTCCCAGAGAAACTTTAGTGCAGAAACTCTGCACTGCCTCACAACACTTAGGACAGCATCCCTGCCCTAGTGTGGAGCTGATAGGACAGCATCCCTGCCCTGCTCCAACCCAAGAGAAACAGCATCCCTGTTCTCTCTTCCAGCCATATGGACAAAGTTTTTGCCCAGCTATGGCTTTTCTGAGACAGCATCCCTGTCTGGCATTTCCATCACTACAAATAGGTTCAGTGGACAATTCCCACTGCTCTAAACTAAAACTTACTGATAGAAACTCTGAAAATACATCTTCACATTGTTGCTTAGCTAAAAAACTTCAAACAGGGTGGTTTACATCCCCACAGGGAAGTAACCATATAGTGGATGATAAAGGGAGTAACCAGTCTATTGCAGAGCTACTCTCTACTTATCACCACTTAGACAATAAAGTCTCAACTGGCCAAGGTTAGCCTTATTGTCCTTCGTTTGGGGGGGGGTTGTGTGAGAAGGTAGCCTCTTTCTAGCCTTGTTACCCCCACTTTTGGCCTGTTTGTGAGTGTATGTCAGGGTGTTTGTCACTGTTTTCACTGTCTCACTGGGATCCTGATAGCCAGGCCTCAGTGCTCATAGTGAAAACACCATGTTTTCAGTATGGTTGTTATGTGTCACTGGGATCCTGCTAGTCAGGACCCCAGTGCTCATAGGTTTGTGGCCTATATGTATGTGTCACTGGGACCCTGTCACACAGGGCCCCAGTGCTCATAGGTGTGCATGTATATGTTCCCTGTGTGGTGCCTAACTGTCTCACTGAGGCTCTGCTAACCAGAACCTCAGTGGTTATGCTCTCTCATTACTTTTAAATTGTCACTAACAGGCTAGTGACCATTTTTACCAATTTACATTGGCTTACTGGAACACCCTTATAATTCCCTAGTATATGGTACTGAGGTACCCAGGGTATTGGGGTTCCAGGAGACCCCTATGGGCTGCAGCATTTCTTTTGCCACCCATAGGGAGCTCTGACAATTCTTACACAGGCCTGCCACTGCAGCCTGAGTGAAAAAACGTCCACGTTATTTCACAGCCATTTTACACTGCACTTAAGTAACTTATAAGTCACCTATATGTCTAACCTTTACCTGGTAAAGGTTAGGTGCAAAGTTACTTAGTGTGAGGGCACCCTGGCACTAGCCAAGGTGCCCCCACATTGTTCAGAGCCAATTCCCTGAACTTTGTGAGTGCGGGGACACCATTACACGCGTGCACTACATATAGGTCACTACCTATATGTAGCTTCACCATGGTAACTCCGAATATGGCCATGTAACATGTCTATGATCATGGAATTGCCCCCTCTATACCATCCTGGCATAGTTGGCACAATCCCATGATCCCAGTGGTCTGTAGCACAGACCCTGGTACTGCCAAACTGCCCTTCCTGGGGTTTCACTGCAGCTGCTGCTGCTGCCAACCCCTCAGACAGGCAGCTGCCCTCCTGGGGTCCAGCCAGGCCTGGCCCAGGATGGCAGAACAAAGAACTTCCTCTGAGAGAGGGTGTGACACCCTCTCCCTTTGGAAAATGGTGTGAAGGCAGGGGAGGAGTAGCCTCCCCCAGCCTCTGGAAATGCTTTGTTGGGCACAGAGGTGCCCAATTCTGCATAAGCCAGTCTACACCGGTTCAGGGACCCCTTAGCCCCTGCTCTGGCGCGAAACTGGACAAAGGAAAGGGGAGTGACCACTCCCCTGACCTGCACCTCCCCTGGGAGGTGTCCAGAGCTCCTCCAGTGTGCTCCAGACCTCTGCCATCTTGGAAACAGAGGTGCTGCTGGCACACTGGACTGCTCTGAGTGGCCAGTGCCACCAGGTGACGTCAGAGACTCCTTGTGATAGGCTCCTTCAGGTGTTAGTAGCCTTTCCTCTCTCCTAGGTAGCCAACCCCTCTTTTCTGGCTATTTAGGGTCTCTGTCTCTGGGGAAACTTTAGATAACGAATGCATGAGCTCAGCCGAGTTCCTCTGCATCTCCCTCTTCACCTTCTGATAAGGAATCGACCGCTGACCGCGCTGGAAGCCTGCAAACCTGCAACATAGTAGCAAAGACGACTACTGCAACTCTGTAACGCTGATCCTGACGCCTTCTCGACTGTTTTCCTGCTTGTGCATGCTGTGGGGGTAGCCTGCCTCCTCTCTGCACCAGAAGCTCCGAAGAAATCTCCCGTGGGTCGACGGAATCTTCCCCCTGCACTCGCAGGCACCAAAAAGCTGCATCTCCGGTCCCTTGGGTCTCCTCTCAGCACGACGAGCGAGGTCCCTCGAATCCAGCGACACCGTCCAAGTGACCCCCACAGTCCAGTGACTCTTCAGCCCAAGTTTGGTGGAGGTAAGTCCTTGCCTCACCTCGCTGGGCTGCATTGCTGGGAACCGCGACTTTGCAAGCTTCTCCGGCCCCTGTGCACTTCCGGCGGAAATCCTGTGTGCACAGCCAAGCCTGGGTCCACGGCACTCTAACCTGCATTGCACGACTTTCTAAGTTGGTCTCCGGCGACGTGGGACTCCTTTGTGCAACTTCGGCGAGCACCGTTTCACGCATCCTCGTAGTGCCTGTTTCTGGCACTTCTCCGGGTGCTACCTGCTTCAGTGAGGGCTCTTTGTCTTGCTCGACGTCCCCTCTCTCTGCAGGTCCAATTTGCGACCTTCTGGTCCCTCCTGGGCCCCAGCAGCGTCCAAAAACGCCAAACGCACGATTTGCGTGTAGCAAGGCTTGTTGGCGTCCATCCGGCGGGAAAACACTTCTGCACGACTCTCCAAGGCGTGGGGGATCCATCCTCCAAAGGGGAAGTCTCTAGCCCTTGTCGTTCCTGCAGTATTCACAGTTCTTCAGCCTAGAAAGAGCTTCTTTGCACCAACCGCTGGCATTTCTTGGGCATCTGCCCATCTCCGAGCTGCTTGTGACTTTTGGACTTGGTCCCCTTGTTCCACAGGTACCTTCAGACAGGAATCCATCGTTGTTGCATTGCTGATTTGTGTTTTCCTTGCATTCTCCCTCTAACACGACTATTTTGTCCTTAGGGGAACTTTGGTGCACTTTGCACTCACTTTTCAGGGTCTTGGGGAGGGTTATTTTTCTAACTCTCACTATTGTCTAATAGTCCCAGCGACCCTCTACAAGGTCACATAGGTTTGGGGTCCATTCGTGGTTCGCATTCCACTTTTGGAGTATATGGTTTGTGTTGCCCCTATCCCTATGTTTCCCCATTGCATCCTATTGTAACTATACATTGTTTGCACTGTTTTCTAAGACTATACTGCATATTTTTGCTATTGTGTATATATATCTTGTGTATATTTCCTATCCTCTCACTGAGGGTACACTCTAAGATACTTTGGCATATTGTCATAAAAATAAAGTACCTTTATTTTTAGTATAACTGTGTATTGTGTTTTCTTATGATATTGTGCATATGACACTAAGTGGTACTGTAGTAGCTTCACCCGTCTCCTAGTTCAGCCTGAGCTGCTTTGCTAAGCTACCATTATCTATCAGCCTAAGCTGCTAGACACCCTATACACTAATAAGGGATAACTGGGCCTGGTGCAAGGTGCAAGTACCCCTTGGTACTCACTACAAGCCAGTCCAGCCTCCTACAACTATGAAAAACACTATGACCCAGTGAAATTCGAAAGTGGCCTCAATGTACCAATCAACTCTATAGGTTTATTACCATACACCAGTAACTTCACATCAGGGGGATTCTATTTATGTTTGGAAAACTTAGATAAGTATTCTTCATCAGTCGCGATATAATGGGCTCCGGAATCAGCCATCACACGAACATCAACCCTATCAACATTAATAGTAAAGTAAGGGTTATTAGTATCAGTAAGTTCCTGATTTCATATACTTTGAGAATTACATTTTGAGATTCCAACTCAATCTCAATAATATTAATTGGAGGTTTCAAATTTGTTCTCATGCTGTTTGACCTACTTTTCCAACCCTGGCAAATACCCTTGATTTTATATTTTCTGCATTGCTGCCCTACATCATTTGCTATGTACCTATTCAATCACACTTGTAACATATCAAGCCTGTTTTTGTACTGCTATTACAATTCCTTGAACTTGTCAATGCTTTTCTGTCATCCGCTCTGTCCTTTGCAGTGCAACTTTGTACATCTGACACTTTTTCTTGTGTGCCTGGTGACATTTCAAAAAGACACTCATCCATGGTTTCCACTCTCTGTGCAAGGTCAATAGGTTTTTTTGAATGACAAACCCTCTACGTTGAGCAGTTTCCCCTGAATATTGTTACTGTTAACCTTTTGTTCCAAATGATCAGGTATCATTTCATCTTGGAACCCCTTGTAATTGCATGTTGCATTAAGAAGATGCAAAGCTGCAACACAATTCTCCTCAGATTCCTCAAGAAGCTGTCTTCTCTGCACCAACGTGAACCACTTCACAACCTCATTTGTCTTCTTCCTCTGCCTAAGCTCTTCCCTCCTCTACTACATCTAGCTCACCCCAAAACTCAGTTTACTACCATGATCTCCCAAAAAACCCTACTAAATTCTCCCTCATTTATCTCACCTTTGTCTCATCCAGAACCCCTCCTGCTACTATCATCTCCCTAACCTTTCCACAGAGTCTTCCCTCCTCCATCTCATCCCAAGCCTCATCCTATTACTACAAACTCTCAATTAACACTTCTGGATTCTTCTCTCCTCTATCCCTCCATTACTCTAGTCAATCCAACTAACAAACTCACATATACTCTTCTCAAATTAACTCATAATAATACTAATACTGTCCTCCTATTTCCCTGTACTAATCCACCATTAATTCCGCCTCGGTTCCGGAGTGGCGTACTACTCACTGAAAAGCACTCCGACACTTCATCAGGGGTAGTAAGCGCTATATAAATACAATTACAATTACAATATTTGACCTTTGTGTAGTTGACAGTTGTGATGTACACTGGGTGTCATGTCTATCCAGTCAGAAATACTTTGTCACATGTTATCATTGGCATGCATCATGTATGTTACTATGGACACACTGACTAATGTCACAACTCATGACTTGTCACACAGTGGTACCCTGGGATAGGGAGGATGGAACAACCTCCTATCCACCATCCACTGCCAGACCTTCAGACCACTGGAAAACACTGTTGGACCTGGCACTTTTTGCAGGGTCATCCTCAAACTTTTTGCCTTCTTCCTCCTATTTTTTTCTGACCTGTTTTTGTTAGCTTTAGGACTGTGGGCATTTTATCACTGCTAACCATTGCTAAAGTGCATATGCTCTCTGTGTAAATTGTATTAGTGATTGGTTTATCCCTGATTTGGCATGTTTGATTTACGAGTAAGTCCCTAGTAAAGTGCACTAGTGGTGCCCAGGGACTGTAAATCAAATGCTGCTAGTGGGCCTGCAGCACCCACATGAGTAGCCCTTTAAACATGTCTCAGACCTGCCACTGCAGTGTCTGTCTGTGCAGTCTTGCACTGCCAATTTGAACTGGCAAGTGTGCAGTGTATTTAAAAGGTGGGACATGTACTGGTGTGTTTTACATGTCCGTATAGTGAAATATTGCCAAATTCAGTTTTTACTATTGCAAGGCCTATCCCTTGGGGACTGCCTTTAAATATCTTTTAAGTGCAGTCTCCCATTGGGAGCAGATGGATATTAGAATTTGGGGTCTCTGAAATCACAATTTAAAAATACACCTTTTGGTAAAGATGTCTTTTAGATTGTCAGTTTGAAAATGCCACTTTTAGAAAGTGGGTGTTTTCTTGCTTAGCCATTCTATGCCTCTGCCTGCCTGTGGAATCCATGTCTGGGTCAGACTGACAGTTGGTCTGTTTGTGAATTCTCTCTATACAATGACACAAAGGGAGCTGAGGTGTAGCCTGCATTCCTGATGAGTGTCCTGGGCTAGAAGGGGGATGGAGGAGCTGACATTTACATCTGAAAGGGCTGTGCCTGTCCTCACACAATGCAGTCTCCAACCCTCTGGTGTGTGTCTAGTGCCAGGCCTGGGCAAGGCAGGATCTTGTCAACAACAGAGACTTTCCTTTGAAGTTTGCCTACTTCAAAGACAGAAATGTCTGAGAGAGGACAAAGACTGGACTTTGCTGTGCTTTTCTGCATGTGAAGTGTCTCCAAGGACTTGGACTGAGCTTGCCCACTGTTCTGAAGTCTTAGGGCCATCAAAGACTTCCTCTGCCAGCACTTGGACTCTCTTGCGGAGACTCCTACCCTGTCAATGGGAGACCCAGGGGTCTCTTCAGCGAAGCAGGCAGTCAAGGGGGGGTTGCTCTTCGGGGTAGCCACCACCTGGGCAAGGGAGAGGACCACGTGGGGGTCGCTTCTGCACTGGAGGTCGGATCCTTCAGGTCCTGGGGCTGCGGGTGCAGTGTCTTTACCAGGTGCCGGGTTCTTAGAAGCAAGCAGTCGCGGTCAGGTGGAGCCTCTGGATTCCCTCTGCAGGCGTCGCTGGGGGGACTCAAGGGGGTCAACTCTGGCTACTCACAGGGTCGCAGTCGCCGGGGAGTCCTCCCTGTAGTGTTGTTTCTCCGCTGGTCGAGCCGGGGGCGTTGGGTGCAGAGTGGCAAGTCTCACGCTTCCGGCGGGAAACGTGCAGTCCTTTAAAAGTTGTTTCTTTGTTGCAAAGTTGTTTCTTCTTTGGAGCAGAGCCGCTGTCCTCTGGAGTTCTTGGTCCTTTTAGATGCAGGGTAGTCCTCTGAGGCTTCAGAGGTCGCTGGTCCCTGGGGAACGCGTCGCTGTTGCAGTTTTTCTTGAAGTGGGGAGACAGGCCGGTAGGGCTGGGGCCAAAGCAGTTGGTCTCTCCGTCTTCTCTGCAGGGTTTTCAGGTCAGCAGTCCGTCTTCATCTTCAGGTTGCAGGAATCTATCTTGCTAGGTTCTGGGAGCCCCTAAATACTCAATTTAGGGGTGTGTTTATGTCTGGGGGGTTAGTAGCCAATGGCTACTAGCCCTGAGGGTGGCTACACCCTCTTTGTGCCTCCTCCCTGAGGGGAGGGGGGCACATCCCTAATCCTATTGGGGGAATCCTCCATCTGCAAGATGGAGGATTTCTAAAAGTCAGAGTCACCTCAGCTCAGGACACCTTAGGGGTTGTCCTGACTGGCCAGTGACTCCTCCTTGTTTTTCTCATTATCTCCTCCAGCCTTGTCACCAAAAGTGGGGCGGTGGCCGGAGGGGGCGGGCATCTCCAATAGCTGGAGTGCCCTGGGGCTCTGTAACAAAGGGGGTGAGCATTTGAGGCTCACCGCCAGGTGTTACAGTTCCTGTAGGGGGCGGTGAGAAGCACCTCCACCCAGTACAGGCTTTGTTACTAGCCACAGAGTGACAAAGGCACTCTCCCCATGTGGCCAGCAACATGTCTGGTGTGTGGCAGGCTGGTAAAACTTGTCAGCCCACACTGGAAGTTGGGTATGTTTTCAGGGTGCATCTCTAAGATGCCCTCTGGAGTGTATTTCACAATAAAATGTACACTGGCATCAATGTTCATTTATTGTGCTGAGAAATTTGATACCAAACTTCCCAGTTTTCAGTGTAGCCCTTATGGTGCTGTGGAGTTCGTGTATGACAGACTTCCAGACCATATACTCTTATGGCTACCCTGCACTTACAATGTCTAAGGTTTTGCTTAGACACTGTAGGGGCATAGTGCTCATGCACCTATGCCCTCACCTATGGTATAGTGCACCCTGCCTTAGGGCTGTAATGCCTGCTAGAGGGGTGACTTATCTATGCCATAGGCAATGTGAGGTTGGCATGGCACCCTGAGGGGAGTGCCATGTCAACTTAGTCATTTTCTCCCTACCAGCACACATAAGCTGGCAAGCAGTGTGTCTGTGCTGAGTGAGGGGTCCATAGGGTGGCATAAGACATGCTGCAGCCCTTGGAGACCTTCCCTGGCATCAGGGCCCTTGGTACCAGGGGTACCAGTTACAAGGGACTTACCTGGATGCCAGGGTGTGCCAATTGTGGAAACAAAGGTACAGTTTTAGGGAAGAACACTGGTGCTGGGGTCTGGTTAGCAGGCCTCAGCACACTTTCAAATCATAACTTGGCATCAGCAAAGGCAAAAAGTCAGGGGGTAACCATGCCAAGGAGGCATTTCCTTACAATGTCACATCATCGGGAGTCCAAAGTCCAGAGTACTACTCCCATTGGAACTGGTAGGTGGTTCAGGATCAGTCAATAGAGTGAACGTGTAGCACACAAAGCAGGACCTTAAGGAAGAGGGTACTTGCTGGCAGAGGTGGGTGTCTTGCCACCCGCACCTCCTGGATTCTTTGCTGGATGTCCCCAATTGCATGGGGGGGGTCTGATGCTACAGCGGCAGGGTTGTCTGGGTTTGGTTCTTCCTCTGGCAGGGCCTCCCTTCCAGTGGCTGGCACTCATGTTTATGTGCCTGGTGGTAATGAACCAAAGGAAGGGGTTGACTGTTGTAGAAAAGCACTGCTCAGGGTGGTGTGAATGTCCCTCAGCACCCCTGTTAGGGAGGCCATGCTGGTATTGTGGGCCTCCATCTGTTCCCGCATGTCTCTGTGCATACCCCCCTGTAGCTGCTTGAATTATCGGAGTTCGGTCAAAACCTGGCCCATCACACATTGGGACTCCTGATAGAACTCCAAGACTAGGCTGATGATGTTCTGGCTAGGAGCAGCCCTAGTGGCCTCACCCCGCTGGCCTACAGCATTCCCTCACATGCACCCTAACCCCACGGGTCAGTGCCCTTGCCATAGGATTCCCCCTCCAACTTGTTCCTGGACACTCATTGTCGGAAGTGTTGCACTGAAACTCAGGATCCAGGACTGGGGGGCACGAGATGGTAGATACTGTGCTAGGGACCAAAGTTGGTGGGTGAATGGTTGCCTGTGATGTTGAGGCAACCACGCTGGAAAGTGTGGATGTAGCCACAGTGAGACTCACTGTTGGTGTCTGACCAGGTTGCCCAGATGGGCCAGAACAGTCCTCCCTGTCCGGACGTCCATGAGTGTCTTCTTCACCGACAACTTCATTCAGTGGGGTAGTGACAGTCTGTTCTGTGGCCTCTGTGTGCCCAGTGGCAGCTCAACCTGTTTACATAAAACATGCAATGTTACTGGTTGTTTTTTGACATCTAACTCCAATAGTTCAGTTTTACAGTAATCATAGACCATGCACAAAGTTAAATTGCAATTAATCCTATTGTGGAAATTACCCATGGTATTGGTTGTATTTTGATGACATTTGTGAAGCATGTCAATTGCTGCTTCTGGAATGTGCAGATCATTAGCACTTGGGAGGATGGCTTGAGAAAGCCATCTTGTCACCTGTTACAATTGGGGTCTTTGGTTGGCAGTCAGGTTACCACCTGTCCAAGCAAGGAACCTTACTCTAGTCAGGGTAAATCACATACAATCCAAATTATCCTGTGTGTACCCTCTGGTAGCTTGGCACTGAGCAGTCTGGCTTAATTTAGAAGGTAATGTGTGAAGTACTTGTGCACTAAATCATGCAATGACACAGTATAACATCACAGAAATACACCACACAGTGTTTAGAAAAATAAATAATATTTATCTGATTAAATGCAGGTCAAAAACAATCAAGATTTGATAAGTACACTTTGGATTATCACTGTAGAAAATGATAAAAGAAGTTTAGCAACAAGTGTCTCTTGCAAGCACAAAGTACCTGGTTTGCATTCAAATTCTACGCAAGGGTCCGCAGAGGAGGAGATGCATGGAAAACATCGATTTTTCTGGTGCACACAGACGATGCATCGATAAGTTTTCACGCAGGGCAGGCTTTGCGACGATTTCCAGCGCAAAGATTGGGATCCTCTTTGGGTTCCAGGGTTTTCAGACGCCCTGGAGATGATGCAGACAAATCAGGGTTGTGCAGGGCAAAGTCACAGGGGCTGAGTCGATCCGGTGGTCGATGCATGGAAATTTCTGTCGCACTGCAGGCGCTGCATTGATTGTTCTTGCAGGAAGTTGGGCTGCATCGTTCAGGCTCAGCTTTGCGCCAGTCCAGTGGGCTGTGCGTCAAAGTCCGGTCGCAACGCTGGTGCTGCGTCGATCTCCTCTCGGGGAGCTGGGCTGCGTCGTTCCGGTTCAGCATATGGTGATTTTCTCCCCGGAATGCAGGCTGTGCGTTGTTTCTTGCAAGCTGTGCATCGAATTTTCACTGCAAAAGGAGTTCTTTGCAGGATGAAGTCTTTTTTGGTCCTAAGACTTCAAGGAACAGGAGGCAAGCTCTATCCAAGCCCTTGGAGAGCAGAACCACTACTTCTCAGCAGAACCAGGGGGCAGCAAGGCAGCAGGGCAACAGCAATGAAGCAGTCCTTTGCAGAAAAGCAGTCAGGTGAGTCCTTTGGGCAGCCAGGCAGTTCCTCTTGGCAGGTTGCAGGTTCTGGTTCAGGGTTTCTTCTCCAGTGGTATCTTGTCCAGAAGTGTCTGAGCTGGTAGGGTCAGAGGCCCTGTTTAAATACCCAAATGTGCCTTTGAAGTGGGGGAGACTTCAGAGAGTGGCGTAGAAGAGCAGCATGGCCCCTTTCAGTTCCATCCTGCCTTCCAGGATCCCAGTAGGGGGTTTGGCAGTCCATTGTGTGAGGGCAGGCCACTGTCCTTTCAAATGTAAGTGTCAGGTCCTCAACCCTCCCAGCCCAGGAAGACCCATTCATTATGGAGATGTGTGCAGATTTGACTGAGCATCCTGTGTTTGGGGCTGTCTGAGGGAAATGCACAAGGGAGCTGTCAAGTAACCTAGCCAGACATGGACTGTAAGGCACAGAAGGATTTAAGTGCAGAGAAATGCTCACTTTCTAAAAGTGGCATTTCTAAAATAGTAATATTAAATCCAACTTCAACAGTCAGCAGGATTTTGTATTACCATTCTGGCCATACTAAATATGACCTTGTTACTCCTTTCAGATCAGAATCTGCCACTCAAACAGTATATGAGGGTAGCCCTAATGTTATCCTATGAAAGGAGCAGGCTTCACAGCAGTGAAAAACGAATTTAGGAATATTACCCTACTAGGGCATAGAGAACACACATGTTCATGTCCTGCCTTTTACCTACATAGCACCCTGCCCTATGGGCTACCTAGGGCCTACCTTAGGGGTCACTTATATGTAGAAAAGGGGAGTTTAAGGCTTGGCAATAACTTTTAAATGGCAAGTCGAAGTGGCAGTGAAACTGCACACCCAGGCCCTGCAATGGCAGGCCTGAGACATGGTTAGGGGGCTACTTATGTGGGTGGCACAACCAGTGCTGCAGCCCACAAGTAGCATTTAATTTACAGGCCCTGGGCACATGTAGTCCAATTGACTAGGGACTTACAAGTAAATTAAATAAGCCAATTGGGTTTGAGCCAATGTCACCATGTTTTAAGGAGAAGGCACATGCACTTTATTACTGATTAGGAGTGGTAAAGTGTGCAGAGTCATAAAGCCAGCAAAAGTGAGGTCAGAAAAAGAGAAGGAGGAAGGCAAAACGTTTAGGTGTGACCCTGCAGAAAGGCCATTTCCAACACCACTGTGCAGGGAAAACAGTGGCTAGGCAAGATATGACTTTAGCGATTTTGAAGCCGAGTTGATTGTGATGCAGGTGGACCCAGGAGTGTGTTGTATACGTCACTGGAGTCATCATGTGGTCAGTGCAGTGTGAATGTGTCTGCTGCCAATACCATTCTGGTTATGCATCTTGAGGCCTTAGGGATCATTGTTCTGCACACTGGGTAAGGTTTCATTTCTGTCATCAAATATTTTATCTTGGGTTAGCAAGTAAAGATGGATCTGTGTTGACAGACATGTCTGTGAATTGGGCATAATCCCAAGTGAGTATACTTCATTTGAGAGTTGACAAACAGATGTATTGTAGCATTTGACCACTGTGCTGGTGGTTTGAGTTAGAGAAACAGGGCTTCCTGGGAGTTGCAGTCATGTCACTCTCATATACTAAACACACTTGACAAATGGTATTTTCCCAGGTGAATAAACTTCATTTGAGAGTTCACTTACAGATGGATTTGGGACAGAGGACACTGTCCTGGTGCTTGGAGTTACAGAAACAAGGCATCCTGGCCTTAGCAGTGATGTCAGTCTCTGTACTAAACACACTAGGCAAATGTTATCTTCCCCAGATGAGAACATTTCATTTGTGGGTTACCAAACAATGATATTTGGAGAAGAGAACACAGGGCTGGTGAGTGGAGTAACAGTAACAGATCCTCCTGACCTTAGCAGTGATGTGCCTCCCTGTACTACATACACTATGCAAATGTTATCTCCCCAGTTCATTTGAGAGTTACCAAACAGGTGTATTTGGGCAAGCGACCACTGTGCAGGTGTTTGGAGGTACAAGAACAGTGCCTCTTGGGAGTTGTAGTCAGGTTAGTACCTGTACTGCACACACTATACATGGTATCCTCCCAAGTGAGCACACTTCAAATGATGGATAACAAACAGGAGTATGCGGAGACGAGAACACCGGTCTGGTGTTCGGAGTTATAGAAACAGTGCCTCCTGGGACTTACAGTCATGTCAGATCCTGAACTACACATGTTATACAAATGTTATCTCCCTTACTGACTACACTTCAATTTTGAGTTGCCAAATAGGGGTCTTTGGACAGGTAAACACTGGGCTGGTGTTTGGAGTTAGAGACACAAGGCCTCCTAGGAGTTGCAGCCATGTCACTCTCTCTACGACACACAATATACACAAGGTATCCTCCCAGGTGAGTACACTTCCTTGGTGGTTTACCAAAGAATGGTATTTGGACAAGAGAACACTGGTCTGGTGAGTGGAGTAACAGTAACAGAGCCTCCTGGCCTTAGCAGTCATGTATCTTGCTGTACAACATACACTATACAAATGTTACCCCCGATGGGGGTACACTTCAATTGAGAGATTACAAAAAGGGTATTTGGAAAAGTGCACACTGGTCTGGTTTTTGATGTTTCAGTAACAGAGCCTCCTAGGAGTTGCAGTCAGGTAACTCTATCTACTACACACACTATACACATGGTATCCTCCCAGGTGAGTACACTTCAATTGGGAGTAACCAAACAGGGGTATTTGGGAAGGGGTACCCTGGGCTGTTGGTTGGAATTACAGACACAGTGCCTCCTGGCCTTAGCAGTCAGGTCACTCCCTCTACTTCCCACACTTGACATATGGTATCCTTTCAGGTGAGTATACTTCCATTGAGAGTTTAGGAACAGGGGTCTTTGGACAAGTGAACGCTGTGCTGGTGTTTACCTCCTGGGAGTTGCGGTCAGGTCACGCTCAGTACTACACATACTATACAAATTATGGGTATTACATATCTGTATCCAAACTGCATTTAGGTTTGGGCATACATTTACATGTTGAGACAAACCATGAGTCCTGGGATTGTTATTGTATATGGGAAGACTTACATGCTCCATTTGGACATAAGGCATGTGATGGACTTTAGTGGCTGTGCGGTTGGGTCAGGCAGACAGTGTTTACACTCAGATTCTCTGGGTATTGAATGTTAGTGGGATACATGAACAAGACAGTGGATAAAGGTGAGCTGTGAGCATGCATGACAAAGCATTGTGTTGCCATTGTTTGTGTTGCGACTTACCAGACTCCACTTCCCCAGGTATTCCTGACAAGCCCTCAGGATGCAGGATGGCCAAGACCTTCTCCTCCCAGGCAAAGAGATGTAATGGAGCTCTGGGAGGGTAACCTCCAGTTTTCTTGGACTGCAGCTGGTGCCTGGAGACCAGGGAATGGATCTTGCCCCCTGAGATTGGTCCACGTCCTCCTAATGTTCTCCTTTGTGTGCAGTATGGTGCCTACAGCATTGACTCTGTCTACTATCCTGTCCCACATTTCTATTTTCTTACTGAGAGGAGTGCGCTGGACTCTTTGCTCCACCGTGACTCTTAACTCACCTTCTGAAAAACTTGGATTTTTTTAAATGGGACATGGTGGAAAAAAACCATGGGTGACAGTGAGGGACCACCACCGTGACAGTGTGCTTGAAATATGCTTAGTGGTTGGTTGCAGTGTTGGCGGTGCTAGAGATCGGACCACCTACATCCAGGCTGCTGCGCCACTGGTGGTCTGCCATGTTTTCTTGGTGGTCGGCATTCCTGCCTGTATAATTCGTAATAGGGTGGTATTATTTGGGACCGCCAACATGGCCATCTGGTGGTCCAACCGCCAAACTCGTAATAAGGCCCTTAGTATTGAAATTTAGGGCATTTTGAACAACATTTGATCACTAATCTTTTGAAATACAGGACACTTTGTTCAATACCTGTTTGTGATGTCTTTTGGAAACATCCAATGTTTACTTCGTAACAGGAGCTCTACATATGAATATGTATTTTGCAACATCGGCAAAGTACTGCAGGTGGTGATCAGATATGTCAGACAGAGTTCTCCTAAGTCCAGGTCAATATAAAGTCTGTGTCCTGTCCTGAAATGTTCCTCTACAAATTATTGATTTCAGGTCCGCTGGTCTAATCGGTTGAATGAAAATAAAACAAACCACTAACACCCAGAATGCATTAGGCTATTACACAATAGTCCGGGACTGGAAAAAGAGTCTCTAATGACCTGGAAGGAGGTGGTCACCCTATTCATGGCTATTCTTATTTTTTTTTCACAAACTTGAATAAATGGTTACAATTTAAAATCACTAGAAAGGTGTGTTTGCAGTAAAGCAAGAATACAGGTGATTACCATATTTTATGACTTTTTAGTAACCACTTATAGAAGCAATGGTATGAATCATTTCAAGTTTGTTAGAGCAAGCATGAAAATACTGTCTCACAGCAACATGAATAATTTATGCTAACATGAGATGGTAAGCAGCATTCTCCATAAGTGAGTAATCCTCAAGGCATTTGTCTTGATGTTAACTAAATCAGACATGTTAACCTTGCATAGCACAGGTATTTTTAAACACAGATTGGTATGGCTCTAATTGTTGCAGCATGTGCTTTTTATATCTGGGACAAAAATACTCCTCTATATTTAGCCCTGTAAACGTTATAACAAAAGACGCCTAAAATGTGGTTTGAGTTTGTTTGCTTCAGCTCATGCTGTATACATCAATTTTGTTCTGGAATGAGAAAAACAATCCAGCTGACGCTGGAGATAAACTATAGCTGCAGCAGAGACAGTCGGGGACTCGTGTATCTAATGTAGACGTTGCTTTACCGCAGAGATTCCTCGGAGGCAAAGTAAGAGAGGAAAAATGTGTTGTTTGGGTTAATGAGCCCTTTATGGCACCGGCTGATCTCTGAAGGGAGCTGTGTCAGACGAGTAACCCCTCAGAGAACACAAACAGAGCAAGCACAAATCAACTCAAAGGAAAAACAGCTCTGGACAGGCCCTTGGTAGCATTTCATTCCAGGTCCTATGAGCAGCATCTCTGGTTTATTACAGGTTCATTTCAAATCTGAAGCTATAACTGAACAAAGCCCAAATACCAATGAATACAGAGTTAGTGCTTCTTTTTATGTAGCAATGTTGTTTAAAGTAAGCACACATGCCAGAGTTTGTTCCAGAAGCAGGAAAAAAAAAACTAGGAATGGAAAGACTGACAAAAACCAAGGACCCAGAAGATGACCTCACCCAGGGCAAATTGACGACAGGCTATGTGGCTATAATAAATGACTTTCCCTCACTGATAGAAACGAACGGGAGGGTGCATCACTGAAGCCTTGTGTCTCTTTCACTGTGTCTCCCCTGGAGCCTTTTCCTCCTGTGGTTTTTCAGCACAGGTCTCTTCTCCCTCATCCCGCCCCACTCTGAACATTTCCCTTTTCCCTCCCACCAATCTTTCTTTCTCTCTTTTCATTTCTGTTGTCAAAGTCGCAGGGTGGAAGATCAAGGCAGGTGTCTTCTTCCTACTGATAGATACTGTCTGATTACGATGTCCTTTATTGTTATGATGGGGCAATTAACTAAAATGTAATGCCCCAGAAAAACTACGTACTGCACAAATACACAGCTGGTTTGCTTAGTTTCATCCTAGGGGCCGGTTTATCTCTTGGCAGTAAGGACACTCCGTTGCAACGGCAATGAAGTATCCTTACAGCCAAGATAATGGTCTGCCCACCCAATATATGGGGGCAGACCACTGATGTAACCATGGCAGAGACTTCTCTGTCTCCACCATGGTTAGACCCCTCTGACAGTCCAATACAGTAAGGGCCTTTGGAGAATGGGCTATATATTTGTCTGCCCAATTAGGATGGGTGGACATCTAGTTCTTTTTTTTACTGCCAATTGGTGAAGGATGGTAAAAAGAAATAATGTTCCCCTCGACATAGGAGAAGACTCCCTTGGTGAGGAGTGCATTATTGTTTATCATAATGGTTCCTGCCAATGCTTTATAAATTACCTCTAAGTTGGCAGACATTTATTAACCTGGAGATCGTATCTCTGCCTGAGCAGAGGATGAATTTGCTTTGTCGCTCTGGAGGAACAATGGCCTAACCACCAATAACAAAATAGAGACCTTAGTCCTTTTTCTGGCAAAACAGAGGAGAATGAGGAGCAACCACAGGTTTCAGACCCGGCGGTATGGAATCAATTAGTTATTGCTTATTTCCGAGTTGAAGCTATGGTTTTGTCTAGTAATTTCCAATTCTTCCATACCTCGTAGTTACTGGAAGTTCTGGAATTGGTATCACTAGGGTTGTTGAATTACCACTTGAAATTGGCACTCATAATCGGCTCCTTTTTACTGCCTGTGGCAACCCCCTCTACCTCTCATTGGTCTTTTGGCAATTAACCATGTCTTATAGAGGGATAAAGCTGTCAGTAGGACACTGAACTTTTAGACATTGGGCTTCATCCATCAGCTGGTTGGAATGGCATTCACATTTGCTTCCACCGACTTACAGACTGATGAATTGGGCAGTGAGACAGATCACTGTAACAAATGGCTTCCTTCACTTTGAGTGACTGCACAAAGCCTGTATGTGAATGGTCCTCTTTTATTTTAGCGACAAAGCTTGTTTAAAGCGTGTTTTATTTAATTTGTTTTTATACTAACCTTAAATAATGGCCATTTATTTCGTCTACATACTTGGTGCCCTGTAAGCTGAAAATTTCTTTCTGTCCCTTTTTAATTTTGCTGTAATAAAATGTTTATGAGTTACTGTAATATTGTAGCTGCCTGCGATTTGAGTGCCTAGTTTGGTAGTGATTTATTCCTGCCTCTTTCGCAACCGACAATATTACAATGCATGACAACTATAGAAGGTTTGTTATTTATATAAACATCACTAGCAAAGCCTCAGTGATTTTTTTTTATTTTTTAAATGTTATTGTGAGCAGATGGCAGTAATGTGAAGGTGGCTGAATTTGTTTCTGTGGGATACTCTTGCATTAAAAAAAACGCCAGCTATGGCCAGATCTTTGTGATTTGCCAATTTTGGTTGATATTGGACTGAATATGCAGCAATGATTTGGGCCTTTATACAATTGCCAGCTCGCCTCCTCAGCAGCTACTATTAAAGATAGAACACTTGTTTTGCAGGGAGGCACAACTCCCCACTTTAACAGATCAGGTTCAACTTCATTTGCAGGTTGATGCCACGGTTTTTCCAAGGCCAGAATCCCCTGCTATGGGAATAGCTGACTCAAGGGAACCACTCCATTAATTCAATTCCAGCACACTCTAGTGGAATGATGAAATTGCTGCTTGAGATATCCATACTGGTTAGTTATCGCACTGGGCTCATGTCATTCAGAACTTCGCTTATTGAGATTCAGATAATCCCGTAAAAGGCGAATTTATTACAAAGGAAGAAAGAGGGTGAAAGAGGAAGAAAGAGTAATGGAAGGCATTTCTTGGTGATTTCTTAGCCCGCACTGAATCACAGAAATGTCCTTAGTGGGTAGAAATTCATCCCCCAGCATTCACTTGACCAGAGGAGGGGCCTTGAACTTTCACACTTGCTAGCCAACCTGCTGATGCTTTAAAGCAACCCAGACTCCCACAGCATAGGGCACATTTCTCAGTGCTTTCGTTGCCCGCTCTGCATCACCCAGAGGCCCTTTCTGGGGTGGGATTTTGTCCCCCAGCATACCCTTGATCAGCGGAGGGGCCTTGATCTTTCACACTTGCCGCTGATGCTTTAAAGTGCTGCCTGACTCTTGCACCGCATGTCTGCGGCCAGAAGAGAGTGTGCTGGGCCCGCTTTCTTGCACCCCCCCCCCACTTTGGCCCTCCATATAGTTTCGAGCCCAGGTAAGGTTGGTTGCTTGTTTAATCTGCCTAGTGCACGTTATCATGGGGAAAAAGGTCACCTCCGTTGAAAGAAGCCTGTGGCTAAGAGTACAGCAGCATTTTTCCCATCACCACCTACTTATCTTCGGCCATGGGAGTTATTTCATCTGAATCTGAAATTGTTGAAAGTCCGACAGGTGCTGTGCAAATATCTATTGAAATAACTGATTCTTGTCGACCTGCACTCTCCCCTCAAGGGGCTTCACCCTACTACCGACTAATACCAGCTTGGGAGTTGCCTACAACCCTAGGTGAAACAGTTTATCAGTCTTGGAGGTAGCCCTACTCGTGGCACTTGTCAAGACCCTTCTCCCCATGAATATCACAAATGGCCAAACCTCTTTGACCTTTAAACCTTTGCTGGCAGAGCGGAAAAGGCGACATGAAAATACTCAAAAGGACATTATTGGTGCAAAAAGACCACAAACTAAACTGGATGTAGCCGCAATCTCTAACACTAGCAATAATATAGCAGGTGCAAATCTTAGTTCTATATTTCAGGCAGAATGCAAACCTTTTTCGACAATCTGGAAGTTGTAAGGGACATCCAACAACGTACCCTTCTACAAATCAAAACGTTAAGTGACAAAGTGCAGATTCTCATGGATCATATGCCTAACCTGCCAATGGCACAAAACAGTATTTCTTGTCGGCTACCAGGGAGGTCCGGTGATATTTCTATTAGCTCAAGGCAATCTCTCCCTGCTCCTCTGACTTTAATACCTGTACATTTGAGTAGACCGCCAATACACCTAATGCAAAAGGTTAATAGTTGCCCAAATCCTTCCTCCTTTGTGACAAATTATCTGGAAGGAGGTCATCCCCTACAAGCAACCATTCTGTGGACCTTTTACAACTTCCACCTGAATGTACTCTGTACGTTATAATTGTAGAAGGTGTCTCCACACTACCAAGTAACACCTATGAGGAATGTCAAAGTCTAAAAAATAAAGTTATGATTGGTGCACAGTGAATTCAGGCCAGCCTACAAAACTTGGTGACAAAATTATCACAGCAAGAAGAGTGAGCTGGCTGCGATATTCACCCAAGCCTTAGAGGGACAATTGAATCGTTATAAATTTCAGAAACCCTCGATTTGTAAGCCAGCTGTTAATTGGATTGAATTTTCGTATGAATGCTAAAGGCAGTATTTTTGCTCTGCCACTGGGCTTTTTCTATCACCTGACACACATTAGGCTAGCACCCTGCTTCTCTACACATCATACTTCCATCCCAACCTGAAAGCATATCCCTTCTTTTTTTATACAAAAATCATTCTGAGATTCTATGTCAGATGTCGATTGACTTCCTGGCCCTTTAGTTATCTCCACCAATATCGTGAGTCCTGCAACCCACTGTAGGAGGAGGTCCAGTTATCCCTTATTAGTGTAGAAGAGGTGTTTTCTGAACCGCTTGTTTTATGCAGTCTCTGACACGGTCAGGCTGCCTATAGATCTTACTTTTGACAGGCATGCTGTCTCCAGTATCTATAGTGTGCTCACACCAAGAAGTGGTGCCTGGCACAGTAGAAAAGAGTTCAGAAAACTGACCCAGGAGATTTATGCAGTGGTCTTTCTGCTCAGCAGTAAGACAATCTGCTAAAACTACACCTTCCACTAGAGCATCTTGTTCTGTGGAAGAGAAGAGATCAGGGAGAGAGTCACTCTCTTCTTCCTGTCCTTCATCTGTTGCCATGAGCAGGGTGAGATCAGCCCTGTCATAGTAGGGTTTTAGGCGACTGACATGGAGCACCCTAAGGGGACTTCTGGCAGTGCCCAAGTCAACTAAGTAGGTGACTTCTCCCTTCTTTTCAACAATAATGTGGGGTCCACTCCATTTGTCTTGGCGTGCCCTTGGGGCCACCGGCTCCAAGACCCACACCTTCTGTCCTGGTTGGTACTGAATCAGAACAGCCTTCTGGTCATGCCATTGCTTTTGGAGCTCTTGGCTGGCCTGAAGGTTTTTACTGGCCTTTTTCATGAACTCAGCCATTCTGGATCTTAGGCCAAGTACATAGTCCACTATGTCTTGCTTAGGAGCTTTTAAAGGTTGTTCCCAACCCTCCTTTACAAGTGTTAGAGGACCTCTTACAGGGTGCCCAAATAGGAGTTCAAAGGGGCTGAAGCCCACTCCTTTCTGGGGTACCTCCATGTAGGCAAAAAGGAGGAAAGGTAACAGGACATCCCATCTCCTCCTGAGTTTTTCAGGGAGTCCCATTATCATTCCTTTGAGAGTTTTATTAAACCTCTCTACCAGTCCATTTGTTTGTGGATGATAAGGTGTGGTGAATTTGTATGTTACACCACATTCCTTCCACATGGCCTTCAAGTATGCAGACATAAAGTTGATACCCCTGTCTGATACCACCTCTTTTGGGAAACCCACCCTGGAAAAGATTCCCAGGAGGGCTTTTGCCACTGCAGGAGCTGTAGTGGTCCTGAGAGGGATTGTTCAGGATATCTTGTGGCATGGTCCACTACTACCAAGATAAACCTATTGCCTGAAGCAGTAGGAGGGTCAAGGGGGCCAACTATGTCAACCCCTACCCTTTCAAAGGGAACCCCAACCACAGGCAGTGGAATAAGGGGAGCCTTTGGGGTGCCACCAGTCTTGCCACAGGCTTGACAGGTGACACAGGACTTACAAAAATCTTTTGTGTCCTCTGACATTCTAGTCCAATGAAACAGGGGGACAAGCCTTTCCCATGTTTTAATTTGCCCTAAATGTCCAGCTAAGGGAATGTCGTGGGCTAGAGTTAGGAGGAACTCTCTGTATTGCAGGGGAATGACCAATCTCCTGGCTGCTCCAGGTTTAGGGTCCCTTGCCTCTGTATACAAGAGGTTGTCCTCCCAGTAAACTCTATGTGAGTCACGGACATCCCCATTTTGCTGTTTGACAGATTGCTGTCTTAGACCCTCTAATGTGGGGCAGGTTTGCTGTGCCACACTCAGCTCCTCCCTGGCAGGCCCCCCTCCACCCAAAAGCTCAGCAGTTTCTGCTTCCAGCTCCTCTGGTGAAGGTTCTGCACAGGGGGGAAATTCTTCTTCCTCAGAAGTTGAATCATCTGTAGAGGGAGGGATAGTGGGTAGGGATTTACCCTTACTAACACTAGCTTTAGGGAGCACTTGGTCCATTGTTCCAGGATCCAAGTCACCCTGTCCTTTTTGCTTTTTGGCCTGAGCCCTGGTTAAAGCAAACATATGCCCAGGAATGCCCAGCATTGCTGCATGAGCCTCCAACTCCACTTCTGCCCAAGCTGATTTCTCTAAATCATTCCCTAGTAGACAGTCTACAGGTAAATCTGAGGCAACCACAACTTTCTTTGGACCAGTAACCCCCCCCCAGTTGAGATTCACAACAGCCATGGGGTGGCTAAGAGTGTTGTTATGAGTGTCTGTCACTTGGTACTGGTGACCAAGTAGGTGTTGTTCAGGGTGTACCAGTTTCTCTATTACCATGGTAACACTGGCACCTGTGTCCCTGTAGGCCTGAATCTCAACACCATTTATTAGGGGAAGTTGCTTGTACTTATCCAAATTAAGGGGACAAGCAACCAAGGTGGCCAAATCAATGGCACCTTCAGAGACTAACGCAGCCTCTGTGGTCTCCCTAACAAGACCAACCCCAACTAAATTACCAAAAGTGAGCCCAGCTACTCCCTTGGTTTGGCTAGTAGTAGGTTTGCTCCCACCACCACTGCTATTACTAGGGGCACTAGGTGTAGCAGTAGGGGTTGTGGTAGTGGGAGGCTTGGTGCTTTTCTTTGGACAACTGTCATCAGTTGTCCAATGGCCTTTTACTTTACATAAATAGCACCATGGTTTCTTTACTTGATTAGAAGAGGATTTGGACCCACCACCCCTACCAGAGTGTTTTTGTGGGCCTGATGAAGACTCATTTTTAGATTTGTCCCCACCCTTGTCTGAAGACTTACCATCCTTCTTCTTGCCATGCTTGTCACCCCCTGTATGAACTTTTCTGTTCACTCTTGTTCGGACCCATTTGTCTGCCTTCTTTCCCAATTCTTGGGGAGAGGTCAGATCTGAGTCCACTAGATATTGGTGTAACAAATCAGACACACAGTTATTCATAATATGCTCTCTCAGGATCAGAATATACAGGCTTTCATAGTCAGAAACTTTACTGCCATGTACCCACCCCTCCAAGGCCTTCTCTGAATAGTCAACAGAGTCTACCCATTCTTGTGAGGACTCTTTCTGGTTTCTCTGAACTTAATCCTGTATTGTTCAGTGGTTAAGCCAAATCCATCCAAGAGTGCATTCTATAAAACTGTAAAATTATTGGCATCACTTTCCTTCACAGTAAGGAGCCTATCCCTACCTTTTCCACTGAAAGATAGCCATAGGATAGCAGCCCACTGCCTTTGAGGGACCCCCCTGTACAACACAGGCCCTCTCAAGTGCAGCAAACCACTTGTTAATGTCATCCCCCTCCTTGTAAGGGGGAACTATCTTATGCAGATTCCTAGAATCATGCTCTTTTACAGGATTACTATCTGGAATACTGCTGCTGCCACCATGGGGTCCAAACCCCAACCTTTGTCTTTCTTTTTCTAAGTCTAAAGATTCCCTGTCTAGAGCCAGCTGTTGCTGTTTAAGCTTCAGCCTGGACTCTTCCACTCTCAATCTATTGAGCTCCCTTTCTAACATTCTGTCATCAGGGTGGGTGGGTTTGGCATGCTTTGACACAGAAGAATGATGTGAAGGAACAGAGGGAGACCTGTCCCTAACAGTTGGCACCCTAACAACCTGGCCTGCAGGAATGACATCCCTACTGTGATGAGAGCTCACATTAGTACCAGTTATGCTAGGTGGTCTGCTAAGGGGCAGGTTGGGAAGGATGCCATATAACATTCTTACTGGGGGTGCCCCAGAGTCAGAGTGTGAACCATCTCCTAACTTCTCAACTGATGTGCCAGCTAAGGCCTTATCATTCTCAATGAGTATGTTAGATAACAATTCTCTAGAGGGATTCTTCCCTACCCCTAATCCTCTATCAATGCAGAGACTCCTCAAACCTTTCCAGCTATGGTGGTCATAAGCTCTGCTAACCAGATCAAGAGTAGGACCTGTGCCAGACATGATAGAAAAGGTTTAGGGACAGATAAAAGAAAGAAAGAGTTTCAGGACTTTTTAAGGAAACAGACAAAAAAACATTTTCAACTTTTTAGAAACTTTTTGAAAGTTTTAGAGGTACTTTTCAGCACTTAGCAAATAGAGTAAGAGAAGAAAAGCAAAACTTTTTGGTTAGGTGTACATACACTGAACGTGTTTTGTATATTTTTCTCTTATGAAAAGTACAAAATGACAAAGTGGTAAGTAGTTGCAAGTACTTATCCCACCGCTGCACCACCAATGTAGGAGGCTGGCCTGGCTTGTAGTGGGTACCAAGGGGTACTTACACTCTGTACCAGGTCCAGTTATCCCTTATTAGTCTAGAAGAGGTGTTTCTAGCAGCTTAGGCTGAGAGAAGGTAGCTATAGCAGAGCAGCTTAGGCTGAACTAGGAGACATGCAAAGCTCCTACTATACCACTGGTGTCATATGCACAATATCATAAGAAAACACAATACACAGATATACTAAAAATAAAGGTACTTTATTTTTATGACAATATGCCAAAAGTATCTCAGTGAGTACCCTCAGTATGAGGATGCCAAATATACACAAGATATACGTACACAATACCAAAAATATGCAGTAATAGCAAAAGGAAGTAATGCAAGCAATGTAAAGTTACAATAGATTGCAATAGGAGCACATAGGTATAGGGGCAACACAAACCATATACTCCAAAAGTGGAATGCGAACCACGAATGGACCCCAAACCTATGTGAGCTTGTAGAGAGTCGCTGGGACTGTAAGAAAACAGTGAGGGTTAGAAAAATAGCCCACCCCAAGACCCTGGAAAGTAGGTGTAAAGTGCACCTATATTCCCCAGAGAGCACAAAAGTCGTGGTAGGGGAATTCTGCAAGGAAGACCAACACCAGCAAAGCAACCAAAGTGGATTTCCGGACGAGAGTACCTGTGGAACAAGGGGACCAAGTCCAAGAGTCGCGACAAAGTCGAGAGTGGGCAGATGCCCAGGAAATGCCAGCTGAGGGTACAAAGAAGCTGCCACCGGATGGTAGAAGCTGTGGATTCTGCAAGAACGAAGAGGGCTAGAAACTTCCCCTTTGGAGGATGGATGTCCCACGTCGTGAAGAAGCTCGCAGAGGTGTTCTCACGCAGAAAGACTGCAAACAAGCCTTGCTAGCTGCAAGGGTCGTGGTTAGGGTTTTTGGATGCTGCTGTGGCCCAGGAGGGACCAGGATGTCGCCACTTGGATGAGGAGACAGAGGGGGCGCCCAGCAAGTCAGGGAGCCCTCACAGAAGCAGGCAGCACCCGCAGAAGTACCGGAACAGGCACTTGGAAGAGGAGTGAACCAGAGCTCACCCGAAGACACAAAAGGGAGTCCCACGACGCCGGAGGACAACTCAGAAGGTTGGGCACTGCAGGTCAGCATGTCGGGACCCAGGCTTGGCTGTGCATGAAGGAAATCCTGGAAGAGTGCACAGTAGCCGGAGCAGCTGCAAATCACGCGGTACCCGGCAATGCAGTCTAACGTGAGGAGGCAAGGACTTACCTCCACCAAACTTGGACTGAAGAGTCACTGGACTGTGGGAGTCACTTGGACAGAGTTGCTGAGTTCCAGGGACCACGCTCGTCGTGCTGAGAGGGGACCCAGAGGACTGGTGATGCAGTCTTTTGTTGCCTGCGTTTGCAGGGGGAAGATTCCGTCGACCCACGGGAGATTTCTTCAGAGCTCCTAGTGCAGAGAGGAGGCAGGCTACCCCCAGAGAATGCACCACCAGGAAAACAGTCGAGAAGGCGGCAGGATCAGCGATACAAGGTTGCAGTAGTCATCTTTGCTACTTTGTTGCGGTTTTGCAGGCGTCTTGAGCAGTCAGCGGTCGATCCTTTGGCAGAAGGTGAAGAGAGAGATGCAGAGGAACTCTGATGAGCTCTTGCATTCGTTATCTAAAGAATTTCCCAAAGCAGAGACCCTAAATAGCCAGAAAAGGAGGTTTGTCTACCTAGGAAGGAGGATAGGCTAGCAACACAGGCAAGAGCCTATCAGGAGGAGTCTCTGACGTCACCTGCTGGCACTGGCCACTCAGAGCAGTCCAGTGTGCCAGCAGCACCTCTGTTTCCAAGATGGCAGAGGTCTGGAGCACACTGGAGGAGCTCTGGGCAACTCCCCTGGGAGGTGCAGGTCAGGGGAGTGGTCACTCCCCTTTCCTTTGTCCAGTTTCGCGCCAGGGCAGGGCTGGGGGATCCCTGAATCGGTGTAGACTGTCTTATGCAGAGATGGGCACCATCTGTGCCCATCAAAGCATTTCCAGAGGCTGGGGGAGGCTACTCCTCCCCAGCCCTGACACTTTTTTCCAAAGGGAGAGGGTGTAACACCCTCTCTCTGAGGAAGTCCTTTGTTCTGCCTTCCTGGGCCAAGCCTTGCTGGACCCCAGGAGGGCAGAAATCTGTCTGAGGGGTTGGCAGCAGCAGCAGCTGCAGTGAAACCCCGGGAAAGGTAGTTTGGCAGTACCCGGGTCTGTGCTAGAGACTCGGGGGATCATGGAATTGTCTCCCCAATGCCAGAATGGCATTGGGGTGACAATTCCATGATCTTAGACATGTTACGTGGCCATGTTCGGAGTTACCATTGTGACGCTGTACATGGTGTCCCCGCACTCACAAAGTCCGGGGAATTTGCCCTGAACGATGTGGGGGCACCTTGGCTAGTGCCAGGGTGCCCACACACTAAGTAACTTAGCACCCAACCTTTACCAGGTAAAGGTTAGACATATAGGTGACTTATAAGTTACTTAAGTTCAATGGTAAATGGCTGTGAAATAACGTGGACGTTATTTCACTCAGGCTGCAGTGGCAGGCCTGTGTAAGAATTGTCAGAGCTCCCTATGGGTGCCAAAAGAAATGCTGCAGCCCATAGGGATCTCCTGGAACCCCAATACCCTGGGTACCTCAGTACTATATACTAGGGAATTATAAGGGTGTTCCAGTATGCCAATGTGAATTGGTAAAATTGGTCACTAGCCTGTTAGTGACAATTTGGAAAGCAGAGAGAGCATAACCACTGAGGTTCTGGTTAGCAGAGCCTCAGTGAGACAGTTAGTCATCACACAGGGAACACATACAGGGCACACTTATGAGCACTGGGGCCCTGGCTGGCAGGGTCCCAGTGACACATACACTAAAACAACATATATACAGTGAAATATGGGGGTAACATGCCAGGCAAGATGGTACTTTCCTACACCCACTAGGGGCATACATCCCGCAATTATACCCAGATCCCTCAAAGCAATTATACGAATCTGGAAGACTCTGGATCACATTGTTTAAAATTCTTGTCTTGGAATATTGCAGTTTTATCAAAAAGTTGGATAACAGATATTGGTTATGATGTTATTTGTTGCGAGAAGACCTGGACCCTTGAGGAATTCTATGTTAATGGATTCCAAACATTTTGTGAACCTGCAACACCTTCAACTTCTGGTAGATCTAAAGGGGGTTCAGGAGTTCTTATTTCGTTAAGTGTTGGGAATTTAAAAGTTGAGACGCTAACAAACACTACTTGTGCCCAAATCTAGCGCTTATCACTTTCTGGAATTTTTAATGTGCTTCTAATTAACTTGATTTGTCATGAGAGGAGTTCCCAGCCAAAGAAGTGATGGTTACTTTTAAGGGATATGTAACTTCACCTCAAACCTACTTGTTACAGGGCCAAAGTGTAACAAACTATGCCCTTACAAATGCTTTGACCAAGCATATACATCTGCACTCCAACAGCTAAATGAGTCCTTGAAGAAACCCCACAGAAACAGTGAAATTATAAGACAATATAGAACTACATATAAATCTGTGGTGGCAGCCGGGAAACAGGAGATTAGAAATCAGACCTGAGAAGACCGGCAAGTCGCCAACCAATTCAGAGATCCCAGGGCTTTCTTAAAAATGATTAATAGAACTTACTTTACCTGGGGCAGTCGACCCATGATAGACTCTTACATTCCTTTGGAGGAGTGGGCTCACTATTATTCAAAACAATTTTTTTCAAGGCCCCTCATTTAAGACAGTACCAGAGCTTTCAGCCCCCTCAGGCTCAGATATCTCAGCCCTCTGTATTTCCATTGAAGTTAAAGATGTCACAAGGGTGATCCTACAGTCAGCCTCTGGTAAGGCTCCCAGTCCCAATGGGGTCCCTGTTGATGTTTATAGGCAAAATCCTGCTTGTGGACACCCCTTTTAACTAAATAAATAAACAATCAGATATCCCATATTATGAATATTGTCCCTAAGAAGACTCGTTCACGCCCCTTTTATATTGATGCAATACCAATCACAAAATGTCATAGTTTTAACTATTTTGGTGTTACTTTTTCATAAAGATTGTCTTGGAAAAAGCTCCTTGACCAAAGAGCTTACAAATGTATCAGGGCAATCAATGGAATGTTTAGGTTCTCAAAGAAGCTGGGACATAAACCCATCAAGGAACTTCTTAATTTGTATAAATCTAAATGTCATCCTAGGGGTGTTACGGGGCTGGAGTTTGGGGTTATACAATCCCCGTCAAGCTCCAAAAAATTGAAAACAAGTTCCTGTGTAATCATTTACTGATCCCTAAAAGTACAGCCAGCTTCTTTGCCCATCGGCAGGCCGGACTTCCTAGGGTTAAATGTGGTAATGGGTTAAGGGCCACGCGCATGCTCCCTTTCTCGAATAATCAAAGAAATACCTCCTGTGCTGACCCTCAGGCCTTGGCCCACGCTGGGAGTAATGTCAGGAAATGCGGTGGAGCCCCACATTCTGTTTTTCTCAACAGGTCAAAAGTTGCCAATTTTAAAAATGCCATAACTCCGTCCTCGTTGAGCCGATCTGGACAATCTTGGGCTCATTTTACTCCTGGTGACCAGCTCAAGTTTTAGAACTTCCAAAGTAGTGTAATCTGTACAGAGATGGTTTCACTGGGTCCTTGCACCAGCTTTCCTTCTGGTTTTTGTCTCTGTCTCTGGGTGCTAAATTCAAGGATGTTAGAAAGTGGTTTAATAGCATGTGCAGGTAGATATCTACACCTAGTAAGAACACCACAATCACAAATAAGGTTTATTCAAAAGCCTTGCTCAACCTTGGTAGCTTGGCTGACAAGCAGTTAGTCTTAACTTAGGAGACAGGTGTGTAAAGCAGTTAATATCACCAAAACAGTAAATTAGTAAGACACAACACACAATAAAAATGTAACAACAATTTATAAAATAGAGAATATTTTAATCTTAAAATGACACCAAAATGACAAAAATCCAGTGTCGGGAACCAGAGATATAAATTGTTAAAAATTAAATGTAAAAATGTTCTTTCTAGTGCCAAAAAGTGAAAAACACCAACGCGGCTATCTGTTTGCGCTAGACTGGGACCAATTCAAAGTGTTAGGCCGACCGTGATGGAGCATGGGTCGGATGCAGCAAGTGGTTGGGGCCGGTCAAGATTTTACCTCCACACTTTTTTGGTTCTTTTTCCCTCGACGTCGAACAACTCTGCTAGGCCGGATTGCAATTTGACAACAGCAGCTGGCTTCAAGATGAGGCCTCAGTGATTCCTGGAGGTCTTTGTTCCCGTTGTCGATGGTGAAGAGCTTCAGAGTTTCAGCGTAGCAAACCTGAATTTCAGGCCTACTCAGGGTTCAACGTTGTCAGCTGGACTCTCTTTGTACGGGTCAGTCAACTCATGGAGCTTTTTGACAAAAGTTGTCTAAATGTTTCCAGGCTTCTGGACCTTCTTCCAGAAGGTCTCCTTTGGGTCTTTGAGGGACCACAACACCACCAGCTAAGGGTCCAGAAGCTCTGATTTGCCTCTTGGTGGTTTGGGGCTACAATTTCGACAATGCACTGGGTCAAATCCACAAAAGTCCAGGTGAAGCTGGTCAGCTGGGCTTGTCTTGATTCAGATGACTTCTTGAAGCTCTTTGTACCTGGTGCATCCAGGGAGTCCACTTCTTAATCCTTTTGAAGCCAGGAAAAGTCCTCTTTTTGAAGCCCAAGGTGTGCACCAGGTGCAGTCCTTATGAGTGCAATCCTCTTGGGGTGCAGACCAGGAGTTCAGCGGGGCAGTTCTTCTTCTCTTGATATTGCCACGGAGGGATCTAAGGTGCTGTGCATCCCTCCCATATTTATTTCTTATTATGGACTGGCAGGGAGGAGAGACCCCCAACTACTGGGGTTCCAGTTGCCACTCTATGAGATGACCAATACGTGGTAAGTATGGCATATTCCTGAGATATGTGCTTAGGCTTCACTCAGATATGCAAATTTATATTTCCTTTTATTTCTCAAAAACTACTGAACAGATTTACACCAAATGAATAAAAAGTACTCTTTCTAGACAAAGAGCTAGCTTTCTGTCAAATTTGGTGTAATTCCATCTAGCAGTTTGGGCTGTGGTCATGTCTGAAATCTCAATGGGAATTGAAATGGGAAGCACACTGTTTTGGCCCCCCCCTTTTTCTCAGCCCCCAATTGATGGATCACCCTGAAAAGTTCCATGCACAACAACATTCTTGGGCACACTTTTTTTGGAACATTTAATGACAATTCATCAAACAGCGCCAAAGATATATCCAAATCAAAAAATGCTTTTTCTATGGAAACTAGATCCTTACTATAATTACCTACTGGCAACTTTAGTTTCAATCACTAAGATCATAAAAGTACAGCTTAAAGAATAAAGAGCACATACTGGTAAAAATCCAACAATCAACTAGATAAATAAAAAGAAACATGCAAGTTGTAAGGGACATCCAACAAGGTACCCTTCTACAAATCAAAACGTTAAGTGACAAAGTGCAGTTTCTCCTGGATCATATGCCTAACCTGCCAATGGCACAAAACAGTATTTCTTGTCGGCTACCAGGGAGGTCCGGTGATATTTCTATTAGCTCAAGGCAATCTCTCCCTGCTCCACTGACTTAAATACCTGTACATTTGAGTAGACCGCCAATACACCTAATGTAAAAGGTTAATAGTTGCCCAAATCCTTCCTACTTTGTGACAAATTATCTGGAAGGAGGTCATCCCCTACAAGCAACCATTCTGTGGACCTTTTACAACTTCCACCTGAATGTACTCTGTACGTTATAATTGTAGAAGGTGTCTCCACACTACCAAGTAACACCTATGAGGATTGTCAAAGTCTAAAGAATAAAGGTATGATTGGTGCTCAGTGAATTCAGGCCAGCCTACAAAACTTGGTGACGAAATTATCACAACAAGAAGAGTGAGCTTGCTGCGATATTCACCCAAGCCTTAGAGGGACAATTGAATTGTTATAAATTTCAGAAACCCTCGATTTGTAAGCCAGCTGTTACTTGGATTGAATTTTCGTATGAATGCTAAAGGCAGTATTTCTGCTCTGCCACTGGGCTTTTTCTATCACCTGACACACATTAGGCTAGCACCCTGCTTCTCTACACATCATACTTCCATCCCAACCTGAAAGCATATCCTTTCTTTTTTATACAAAAATCATTCTGAGATTCTATGTCAGATGTCGATTGACTTCCTGGCCCTTTAGTTATCTCCACCAATATCGTGAGTCCTGCAACCCACTAGGGGCATACCTCCCGCAATTATACCCAGATCCCTCAAAGCAATTTTACGAATCTGGAAGATTTAAAATTCTAGTCTTGGAATATTGCAGTTTTAGCAATAAGTTGGATAACAGAGATTGATCATCAAATTCATCAAAAAGAAACATGCAATATATAAAATGCAGTGGTGTAAAATCACAATTGTAAAATCATAAAATATCAAGGCATCCAACAACTTGAAACAGCCATATACAAAAGGATCAGCTTCTTTGCAAGTTTTTACACATTATCTATTGTGGATAAACAACAGATCACAGTGCCTATTCAAAATAAAGTGACCAGTGCAGTGCCAATTTCTCTAACATTGCCAATCATATTTGAGCAGAGCTTCTGATGACTCAAATTTTTACCTGATGATCTTCCGAGTCTTATTTGGTGAGAAGCCAACCAAATCTTTGCTACACCGTATTATGGGTTTATTTGCGGAATTATCTAAAAGTGCCAGAGTGATTGCATGATGATCGCTATCAGGTATTTCCACTATATCTAAAACTGCTGGCCAAAGCTTCAAATCAACCAAAAAATAATCAATTCTACTGTGGTGGTCTGGCCTATTAAAAATGGTCTGAGGGAGTTCTACCATGTGTAACTCTTAGGTCAAATCCAAGCGTTGCTGCTAGTGACTGAGCTGCTTTGATAGTCCATCTCACACTTGGCAAGTCTAATTTTAGGATGCACCACTGGTTGTCCCAATCCTCTATTAAGTCAGAAGGGGTGCCTCTCAAAGGTTTGAATGTAGGGTTAAAGTCTCTGGACACCAACAGGAAACCACTCCCCTTCAGTTCAGATAGAGATTGCTCTAGTACTTTTAAAACCCTGCTCTGCAAAGTGCTTGTTCCTACTCTATCATAGACATTATCATTTTTCAAGAACAGCCTTGAAGAAATCTCAAGCCCAACAACCATACCACCATTGCAATCAGTGGGAATTCCCTGATCTTGCACTGAAACACTGTTTTGATCCTGATTCTCCACCCCCAAGGGTCTACCCCTTCCACTCTGTACTGCATTAATGCAATAGGTTGTGAACCCACTCCTATAGAAGGGGGACAGGATCCGAGCCTCTTGAAAGAGGCAACTATCATGGGAATCTACACTTTTGCCTCAATCCACCTCAGAAAGCAATTTAGAAATCCCTGCTACATTCCACTATTGTATTTTAAGCAATGACTGTGGGGACAAATTTGCAGTGAGGGGATCTCTTGTTGTCACCTCACTGCCTAGGTAATTATGTGTGAGAATACCCTGCCCTCTACCCACTTGGGGCTGCCCATAACACCTTAAAAAGTTAGGGCCTCATTATGAGTTTGGCAGTCCCACCACGGGATCAACAAACTCAGGGGGAGGGCGCCACCGCCAAGCAGTGATGTCCCCCCCAGCAACTTACATTGTTCCTGCAGGACAGGCAGGAGCATTGTAATACACTCCTTTAAGGGTGCCGAGACCAATATCCTAACACTCCAGCACCCTCGGAACGTGCTGTGTCTGCAGTGCAGACATTGTGCACTGCAACAGTACTGTGCGGGAGGGCGCCTGCACTGCCCATTCCATCCATGGGCAGTGCAGGGATCCCCTTGTGGCCCCCTGGACTGGCTTTCTGCCAGCCTTTTCATGGCAGGGTCCTGCTGTGAAAAAGGCTGGCAGAAAGAGGGAATGTAATCATCCAGGCAGTGCTCAGTTCAGGGCCGCCCTATCTGGTTACAAGCCCGACCGCCGTCATCCCATCGGGAAACATTTTCCCAGCAGGAACAGTGGTTCTGTGGCGGATTCGCCCACCAGGGTTGTAATTGGGTGGTCAGACCACCAAACTTGAAGCAGGTCGACTGTCAATGCGGGTGTGGCGGTCCTCGGACTGCCACAGTCATAATGAGGCTCTTAGTATTTGGGTTTGATGGTTTCCCCCAGCTTCAAGATAAAGATTAGCTAACATCAAGGGATCGAGAGCCTGATTAGACCTACTGTCATCAAAGGATCTCGCTACTACATATATATATATATATATATATATATATATATATATATATATATATATATATATATACGTGAAATGTAGATTTATATAGCACTGTTTATTACTCATGAGGGTCTCAAGGCGCTGTCACGGGCATGGGGAGATTAAGTGATTTGCCCAGGATAAAACCCGGATCTCTGGCTCTTGAAGCTCCCAAGGTAGTCGCTCTGACAGCTGCGCCACCTCCTCTCCTATTCAGGTTGACATTTTACTCATAGAAAACTATAGAAATTCAGCAGTTATAGTTATACTTATAGTTATTCTTATGGTAAAAAACTATAACTCATGGTCTAAAGTTACTTAATGGCGCAATCTATAGTTTCTTGAGATAAGTATAACTATAAGTATAACTATAACAAAACATTTCAATGGTTTTGCATTGATTGCTCCTCGAGAGATCATTGTGCTGGTCATATGTCCTGGATCCTGCTGATACTGTTAGCAAGTTGTTCCCTACCAGTTTGGTATCCTTGTGGGTTTCCCCTGTGGATTACGTTTTTTAAACCATGTGAACTTGTAGAGTGAGAAAGCATAGCTTCATTTAGCTATATCCATGTGTTAGTCCTTCATTTTGGACTACAAATTTGAAGTTGGAGAGTGTTTAATCCAGCCTGTAAGGGATATCTAAGTTCTTTCATATCTAAGGCAGGTTACAAGATGTACGTATGCCAATTATACTGAATCATAAAGTCCTGATGAAGGTGTATTTATATTTTTCTTCACTCACCGAAACGCGCGTCGGCTTGTAAATTGGCATGTCTTGAACATTGGCATGAAGTGTTTGAAATTGGCAAATTTGAAGCCCTGACCAGGATTGGCTACCATCAGGCCTGTAACACGAGAATTTGAATCAGGAAATTATAACTTAGAATTGGCTGTTATTTTGAATTTTATACAATCCAAACTACAACGCATAATTGTAGCATCAAAGCAGTAACTTTATTGTGCTGTTTAAATATCCTCTCATGTATGAGGCGGTTGTAATTTTGTATGTATACTATTTTGTGATTTTGTTGGTTCTGTGTTATTTGTTTATTTTTGCGTATTTACTGTTATGTTATTTATGTTTTCATATATGTATGTTTCATTTAGGGTAGGGGGTTGTATTATATATTTTTTTGGTTGATTCTATGTTGATTATATTATGTGCGAACTGAATGTTTAATTAGCTATAATAAATATCTAAATTGAAATATATTGTATGTTGTATATTTGAATTTAAAATTTCCATTCTTATGTTTGCTATGTTAATGGAGAGTAAACTACGTTATACTCATAGTTTTGCATGGGTGAATGTCACTGTAACCTTTATTTTTTTTTCAGTGAATTTGTATGTTTTTTTTTAACATAAAGTATTATATAATTACCATATGTTAATTCAACTAATGCCACACATGGCTGCCTGTGGCCAGGCCCTGTGGCCAAGCCCCCTGCATGTAATCAACCTCATGCTGCGCGTCACCTTTGAGTAATGGTGTGTGAGTGGGTGTATTTTATTGTCATTGGATTTTGAATTCACAGATCTCTCACAGAATTACACTGGTAGGTTGAATTGAGCACCACAGTGGCTCAGCTTAACGGCCAAAAGAAACACATTTTTAAGCAATTGTATCCCAGGAGGGGTCCCTCAGAGACAACTTCATCTTTCCTAGGCGGTCAGGATACCTGTATCCTGATCCCTAATGTCAGTTTTTCATTTTTTACCCCTTCATTCAATGTGAGAAAGAAAATGGTGGTCACAACTTTCCTTTCAGGTTGCAGCCAGCCAATCAGTGCCTTGATTTTCCCCTGGTTCTGCGGATCCTCCGCGAGTGAATACGCAAAGTTGTTACGTCCCTAGATAGCTGCATTATTTTTTCCTTTAATAACTACAAAAGTAATGAACAGAGATACACCAAATTACAAAAAGCACTCTTTGTGGACCAAGATCTAGCTTTCTGTCAGATTTGGTCTAATTCCGTCCATCAGTTCTGGCTGTAGTTTTGTCTAAAATCCCAATAGGAAATTGCATGAAGAAAATGTGTTGAGAGACCCCCTTTTTCTTGCCCCCCGCTTAATGAAGAACCCCAAAACATTTAAAAAAGCAGCAGAAGTGAGTGGCACACTAGTTTTTAAATTTTTGTGAAGATTCATCAAATGGTGCCAAAGATATAGGCAAAAGAAAAAGAAAAAATTCCTATGGAAAAGATGCAGTGGGTTGCCTGTGTGGGCTACAGGGCACACACCCTTTATTGGCCTTTATTGGCCGGGCTCTTTGTGTGAAGGCACTAGGACTGAAATCGGCCAGGGGCAGGTGGGCGCCCTTGCCATGTACTGCTAATTACCCCACATTACATCAAGCATGAAATCTTCTATGAAATCATTGGTAATATCACCCCAACATTTGCAGTGAAATTAGTGATGAGAAAACTGTGCATGGCAGGGGCGCGAGTTATAATTACTTTAGGGCTCACTTTATAGTTATTTTAGATAAGTATAACTATGATGAATTTCTATGGCCTCATGGGCTTAAAATCTGAACCTCACTATGTCATCCTTGTAACTTTTGTTTTTTCAGTAATCATATGCTTTTCATAGTAGAGAATTAAAAAAAATTAACAAACTAATGCATAACACTGTCTATCAATATAAACATATATAGAGTTATGTATTAGTGTAATTTATGTAATTTACATTATCTACTGTTTGAAACTTTGATTTACTACTTTAAACTATATCTTCATATCAAAAACAATATTTCTGTATGTTTTGGACAATATTAGTGTTAAATGATATTTTATTTCTAATATTTTTGTACTTCCCATTATATGTGATATTTTTTACATGATATTTGTTTCAAATGATATTGCTTGCCTTGACATTGTGTCAGTGATCCTACTGCAATATTAGTTGCAGTAGTACAAACAGGAAGTGCTGCAAAAGTGGATAGGAAAGCCTGGGAATGTTTACCCCACTGGTTAAGAAGGGCCCAAGAGTCACCCCTACCCACTGATATTCCCAGAACCCTTTGTGGACCAGAGTAAGAAAAGAAGAGGACTGGACAAGCTGCCTGAGAGGAGCCTTGGTGCCTGAATCTCCTCCCCTTTATACCCAGGATAGATAGGTGGACTCCACAGATTAGTGGGCTGATCTGTGTGGCTAGACGTCTACTAGAAGCTTCACAAGACCTCATTCCTCAAGCTCCCAGCTGATCAGTATCAACTGTACCTGCCCTGGACCCTGCTGGTGGCCATTGGCGAAGTGAGTCTTAACTCACAGGTGCTCTTTCTGAGGCCCAGGGACCCTTGGCTGAGTCTAACTGGACTTCTCCTACCACCACTGAAAACCTGGGACTCAGAAGATTTTTGGACTTCTGGAGGATCAGAGCAAACCACCCCTGCTTATCCGATCAAAGATGCGACCTTACTAGGTTAAGAAATCCAGTTTCTCATGCTTGGAGTTTCAATTTAGTAGTAAATCGAGTTCAGCAGACCCTGTTGAAATTGAATGTCGGATATAGCTGCAGCCTTGACACACTGAAGGTTCCAAGATCCAAAATACAGATTCTATTGTGACCAAAGGTGCCAAAAGTTTCCACCCGGCGAGAGGAGTTTCCTGAGTGCAAAATTATAATTGCTCCTGTTCAAAGCTTTTTCCACCAAAACCAATGGCTTCAGCATACCTCCTCCAACACCTCTGTGACTTTGTCAAGACATACTTGAATACATGACATTGTCACTTGTCACTTAAAACGTTTTTGGGGCTATTTTCCATAAACATTTTAAAACATTATGGGGGTCATTCCGACTTGACCGCCGGGCCGGGGTTGGCGGGAGCACCGCCAACAGGCTGGCGGTGCCCCGCAGGGCATTCTGACCGCAGCGGTTTGGCCGCAGTCAGAACAGGAAAACCGGCAGTGTCCCGACGGTTTTCCGCTGCCCTGGGAATCCCCCATGGCGGCGCAGCTTGCTGCGCCGCCATGGGGGATTCCGACCCCCTCACCGCCATCCTGTTCCTGGCGGTTCCTACCGCCAGGAACAGGATGGCGGTGAGGGGTGTCGTGGGGCCCCGTAAGAGGGCCCCACTTTGTATTTCAGTGTCTGCTTTGCAGACACTGAAATACGTGACGGGTGCCACTGCACCCGTCGCACATCCTCCACTCCGCCGGCTCCATTCGGAGCCGGCATCCTCATGGAGGGGTGTTTCCCACTGGGCTGGCGGGCGGCCTTTTGGCGGTTGCCCGCCAGCCCAGTGGGAAACCCAGAATACCCGCGGCGGTCTTTTGACCGCGCAGCGGTATTCTGGCGGTTCCCTCCAGGCGGGCGGCTCCCGCCGCCCGCCGGGGTCAGAATGACCCCCTATATCTCCAGTTTCCCTCATTGTATTATGGTGCTTTAGTGTCATTCTATTTCTCAATTTGTACTTGTTTTTTTTATTTGATTTGGGATTTTTATTGCTTGGTGTTTTGACTTCATTACTGTTTTGGCACTGCATACATATTTTACACTTACACGTACCCTAAGCTAAGGCTCTCTGTCCTGTCCCTTTGGTACCAGGGGGTTTGTAGCTTAATTCAGTGATTTTGGGTGTTCAACCTGTCAAGAGTGGTGATTATTCCTGAGGCGGACAGTCACTCACACCATATAATGATCTAATGTCTGACAGACAGTTTGTCCAGTATGATATTTATTAAGGATCAAGCTACGGTACTATTGTAGCCACAATCTAGGATGTGCTCCCACATCCCTTTCACCACAGTGATAGGTAAACCAAAACCTGTCAAAGTTGCATTTTGGTCGAGGAATTTTAACAAGAAATGTTTCTCTCCAGGCAGGATGGTGATAACGCGTCCAGCCCTTATAAATTACCTGTACCTGGACACGTTGGAGGTCGGTGAACCTGTTAGCGGAGTTGGGCTCTCCTCATCCTAGAATAGTCGAATTGTTTAAACCAATAATCAATAACTATTGTAATCGATATCCAATACTCTATTTCTAGGTCAGAATAACACATTAGGAATCAAATAACAGTCGGTATTTCGACGCAACATGACCTTTCAATCATGAATAACCACACCAGTTTATTAAAAGTTAGTGAATTTATTTCCCTATATTAACAAAGCTAGCACAATGTATATAAGTCTTAAAATCAAATGATATATGTATACGAACATTACTAGCTGTCCATAACGGCGGAAGAAACGCAATCTATGCAAAATCTGAATTATAATGCACTCGGTTATAGCAATACAAATCACTAATATGAGTAACTGAATTTGACTAATTTCATACATCGGTCAGCATAACAAGTTTTCAATTTAGCATGGTGCATCAAGTGAATACCTCAACTAACCTCTAATTAGCATCGGCATGTGGGGCTTCATGCAAAACGAATTTAGTCAACACAAATTTAGAAAACTTCTAGCTTGGGCCCTATCAAAATAAGCAGTTGGTACCTAAAAGGAAAAACACAATGCATAATACAATTATCCTTTCATATTTACCAAATACAATCAGCATACAAGGAAAAGTCTTTGTCCTTCAGGTACCGGTTCGATCAGCCTGGGGCAGATATCAAGGGGGCAGATTTAAGGGCAAGTTTCCTTGCAGCAGCAAGGAGAATGGGGCAAAGTTACTGCATGGACAATGCGGGGCAAAATTAAAGTTAAAGTCTCTAGGGTGAGAATTCTCAAAGTCTCTTTCTCTGGAATAAAGAAATGGGCATCAAGATGTCGTCCAAGATGGCGTCTGGCATTTAGCTTCAAAGATGGCATCAAGGAAAATGGCTGACTTCTCTTTGTCCAGTGGGTTTAAGTAAGAAACATTCCAAATACTTCAGGGTCTTCCATTGGAGGGTTCATAGGGTGGCTTCAAATTGACCAATGAATAGTGTCTTTCTCCTAGTACTCATTTATGCATACATTGTCCTTGGAGCCTTGGAGCACAAGTTGCAACAAAGTTTGCCAATTATTTCGGTATCAGTACTTTTATTGTCCGCACCTGCAGAGACTGACCTTGTATCAAAGGGGATGAAACCGGCCTAGCACGAAACCTTGGAGATAAGTGTATTAGTCATCTCTACTGGAAAAATACTACCTTTAAAATAAAATACTGTATCTTGTTAATGCAAGTGAAAACCACGCAGTTAAATTTGAGACCAGGCGACTAGGCCAAAGCCTTTACTAAATTTAAGCTAAGCATAAAACAGTTTCAACAAGAAATCATAGCACATATTTGTAATTATGACGGATTATTACATTTTCAATTCTTCACAATTAATAAAGCTCATTTATAATAATATCGAACTACTTCGAGGGCACAATTTCCCACGTACGTTATTTTCTTTACTAAAATCACACTACCTTATACGATTTTGGTTACATGATATATGAATATATGTTGGTCCTTCTTTTTCTCCGTCATCAATGGCAGAGGTGTGGTCTTGAGAGCACATTCTCTTATTTGGTCATCACACCTTCAAAACACTTGGCACCTCTGAGGAATATACAGTGAGTGTATTTCTCTTCCCTCATTACGGGTAATGCAGGCAAAAGTCTAGCACGGATACGGAAGGGAGATGTTTAGTCTATAATTCACTAACTTACTGCCTCTCTACTCAACACCTTCTTGTAGCTCGAATTAAATAGTTTTCCTGATGTAGTGATACCTGTCGAAAAAAGGCAAAACTTTAAATTCTCAACTGTATTTTTAAATAAAATAATCCACATATGTTTTCACGTTTGTGAGTGCTGTTATAATTCTATAAGCGTTTGAAAGTTTCCCACAATCATGTTAGCTGCAATTGACACTGTGTGGCGACCAAAGCTGCTGATTATCAAAAACCCACGTGTGTCCCTTATAATTGGCAAAACCCACATGATACAATGCTATTCAATATATAGAACACCTTACATCCTCACCCCAAAGTTTCAGCAGCCGTGTTACAATGCAATGATTGTGAATATTTTTCGCCTGATTGCATGCGTATTATGGGCCAGACGTTTGTTAACTAACTATTCTGGAGAGGAAAAGAAAGCTTATTATACATAAGAATCTGCATAAAAAGCCTCTACATCACCTTTAAGACATTATCCCACTTTCTGTACGGAAACAAATTATAGGCAAATGCGATAGTTCATAAAGGGGCCTGTGTTACTGTAAACTTACTGAGATTCAAAGGACATACATACCATTGTGCGACATGCAGTCATGAAAGGTGTGCAACATGTGGTATGCTAACAGGCGTATTAACCGAAAGGGGCAGTGATAGGAAGGTGGGGCATGAAATGCCATCAGGATAGTTAGTTGCAAATGGTAGTAAAATGAATAGAACGTATATAGGTATGGGCACGGAATGATGGCAACTCAGGGATTGATAATGAGTGGTAAATGAGTCTGGATATGCGCTGCTGAAGGGAGTGCATGACAGAGTAGTAACACTCACTGTTTCATTCCACGTACAGGGGAGGTGTCAGGTGCACGTAGAGGTTTAGGACACCTAAAATGCTCACAGGACAATAGAGTCCACTGAGTTCTAATAAGGTGTTAGTTATTTCGGTCTACCTGACTCATATGGTTCCTAGGGTATAGTTCAGACAAGTAAGTAGAATGCCTAAATATCTCATATAGAGTTGAGCAATATAAAGCAATATAGCAATATAAAATAATGAGGGGCACTAGGGAATATCCATATCCAACAGGTTGAGCAACTCCATGCAGCACAGAGGAAGAAGGAGAAAGTCATTGTGATCAATCAAGTGTCTGAATTATGGAAACATGAACACCTGAACTCCCAAAGGGTGCCATTACAGTAGGAAATCAGACACAGAGATCTGAGCCAGATGTCCATATTTGTTCCGGGACCTCTGAACTTGCAATCTATAAACAGCAATTTGAAGCTCACGTTTCTAATTTACCAATACACGATACTAAGTCTACTGCTAGAATTTATCGGGCAATTACAAAAAAGGTCTCAAGAGGATGAATTCGGGTTTTTAATATCAATAGATTTTTATATATAGTTTCTGCCCGCAAACTGGTTGCCTTTTTGCAGCACTGCAAGTGAACTGGTTATTAGCAGCCGACGTGATTTAATTTTATTGGTCTCCGAAGGATGAAGCGTTGATACTGCCCACCTGGAATTCAAACCTGTGACTCACGCAGCAGGTGTCTGCAGCAAACAGTAAACCTCCTAAGCAGTCTGGCCTGCAAAATTAGTCTATTTTGAGTTCTGCATATTCTTACACTTCAGACAGTCTTTCAAATATGTCAGCCAATTAGAGGCAGCTGACTTTAGTGCCAAATGGTAACTACGTTGGTGACGATTGTCTATGCAGCAATTTAAAATAGACATGAAATGTTCCAGGTGGCAGATCTTGGTATATAGATGGTGCGTATATTGTTATGATCCTCCTTTCATTAGGGTAGTATTATTTTAATTAAACTATTATTCACAACTTTCCAATCACCATAATTTGAAGGATGTCATTGAGCGAGTGTAGTTTAAATATTACCTATTTTTAGATGTGAAATGCTTATATTTAACAATGCTGCATTCATAATTGTATTCATTAAAATGTATTTTAAACGTGAAGAATTATTGTACGCATATACTAAATATTAATAAGAAGAAATGAACACTTGTATTTGGATTAATTGAATATGCTTTATTATAAAGTTATACGCTTTGCAACAAAATATGGACACTTTCAAGGACATTGAACCACAGAAAAGAGAACTCTTGACCCGAAGAGTGTGCCAGAAAATGAAGTAATCCCGGACGTGCCACCTACGTAAAACGTCAATTATGAAGACCAATCAAAATATAATAATTTATCTTGAGATGACAAATGCATTACTTAATGTATAATTTGATAGGTTACAGATAGTGGGGTGAAGTGACTATCCAATAGAATTTTGGGGGAAGGTATTGCCAAAAGGGGATAAAAACTCATGACACAGGAGACTCGGGAGCGCTAGGTAGGGAATGATATCGATTGCATCCAGAAACTCTGTCACTCTGTTTGGTGACTTGAGACTTAATAAACCATCCTCACCCTTAGTTGCCCCATTACACTTTTCCTCCTTATGAGGGAAGTGACCCTGCTTTAGACTAGATATATTGACGACAATCTAACTGATGTCCTGAAGACGAAGACTGATCCTGTATGCTGACCTATCCCGAGGAGGGTAATTATGACTGTTGCTATAGAAATTAGTTTATTTGCCTTTCCTTTCTAGGTACCAACTGCTGTATTTTTTATTAGTGGCCTTAGTTAGATGTTTTCCAAATTGATGTTCTAAATTGTTTTGCATGAATCCCAACATGCTAATGCTAATTAGCGGTTAGATAAGATACTCTCTTTGACTGACAAACAGACATGACTGACGTTGTGCAATGCTGAACTGAGATGTATACGCTGCTCTATGTACTCTGATTTGTGTATATTATATGTTAGTGTCTTAATGATTGTCGTTTCCGCATTGTCAAAATCTTACTACAGTTGCCATATCGTGATTATGCTCCTTTGCTTCTTGGTACTGAGATTAATACATTTGCTTTTAGATTGTAACCAATAGGGAATAAAATTCGCAAAACTTCTAACAAGGTGTGGTTATTCATGACTGAAAGGTCATGGTTGTGCCGAAGGTTTAACAAATGTCTAAAGTGAAATACATTGTGGTGATATACGTTGATAACATTATTGATATATTGCTTGACATACTGATCAGTTACCTCGTCTTACGGTGTCTCACCACTGGGTCAAAAGATTCATTGGCCTAATGTGTATAAATTGTCATAGAAGGACGCGTTAACAGTTCTGGTAACAGAGCGACGGTTTGGCCCTTGGGTGCCCTAGGACGGAGTTTCATTGTTTAATTTGTTTTTCTGTGATAATGCAATTTGGAGATATGATGGGTTTCTAAGTTCGCCATGGCTTTCCCGGGATCTCGGAGCCTGCCTAAATGAGTTGGGAATGTTCTCGGCGCCATAGTGTGAGTGGTTAGGGTCTTTGCGCTTGCCTAAGCTTATGCATCTTGCAGGTGGTTGTGAAAAATTTGTGTGTATTTAGGCCAAATTAAGTGTTTTTTAGCAGGAGTGGGCGTACTCCACAGTATGAGAGTAGGGAAGTTGGCGTACTTCACGTGAATGTAGAGCTTGTTGCTCAAAATTATCCACGTGGTTGGTTTTTGTGTACGGACCTGTCGAGGTCTAAGACTCCGGAGTATTGAAGACAAATGTGGTTTATGTTGTAATCTGTACGGTTTAATAGGTCAATCAGGCGTGGTTGACAAGTCGAGTTTGAGTTGTAACGTGTGAATGAAACCTTCAATGGAGATTTGACAAATTCTAAAGTGCACTTGAAGGAGTCATTGACAAGTCGAGAGTAGAATTTGCGGGTCGAATTCTGCTTGCATATGCGGGAACTGATAAGGAGAGAGTAGCGGCTGAGGCTTCAAGTGAAATCTCTGTAAAGTTCTGAAGCAAATGTTTTACCCTTCCTGTAGTAAACCGACAGATTTGTGTTGTCATTTTAAGGTGCTCGCAATAATTTGCATTAGTTTGTGTGAGTTGTAGGGGTCAGTGAAGAGCGGACAAGCCGCAAGACTTTGTCAGCTGCTGTGTGTGTGAGTGTGACGTCAGTGGTGCCGCGCTGAAATAGGTCAGATGTCGAGAAGGGTCGCGCACGGATTGGCTGCTGTCCGTGAGAGACAATAGGTTGAGAAAGGGTGGGTAAAGAGTGTCCTGGGAACTAAGCCATTTCTGATTAAATACGAAATACGAAAATCGAAGAAAAAAAAAATGAATTTTGTCAAAGCATTCAAGAGCGCTCTAAAGGGAGATGTGTATATTGTTGCAACCGATGGAGAACCCACACCACCTGGGGGTACTCCGGCTTACACGGTTATGGAAGAGAAAGGTGTCGCACCTTGTTTATGGATGAAACAGTGGCGCAAATTAACAGAAAAAGAAGGGTGTTTAGCATTTCCAGAGCATGGGACGTTTAATCCAAAGGTACTAGAAAATCTGAGGTGGATGTTAAGTACACAGAAGCCACCTCCGAGACTGGCACAATACGAGGCTTTGGCGATTTGGGACTGGATGGCCCTTAAACATAGACAAGAAAGGTTTCAGAGAAGGCTGAGAAGGGCAGAAAAATCATATGCAGAGGCTAGGTGGGACAACGAGAGCAAAATGTGGAAGAGGGGAATCGTAGATGGGTTGTAGTTATTCCCAGCAATAACCCAGGGAGAAGAGACACAGGGAAAGAAAGCCTCCTGTAAAACCAACAAAGATTCAGGCAAAACTAAAGAAAATAAAAGGTCCTGGGAAGAGGAAGATGATTCAGATGATGAGGAATTTATGGATAGATTGTTACATGATCGTCCGCCACCATATGCGGTGAGTGACAATACTCCAAGTACTAGCTTGGATCCTGGGAACCAGACGCAGGAAAAGGGAGTTACTGATACAGTACAGACTAGCGATATAGCTTTGATACAGAATGGTGTCAGTGTACCCACTGCACCAGACTTGCCGATACAGTTGCAGCCTCCACCGCAGATAAAGAGAATCTACCCTGATGTTCCAGTGCTTGATACTACTACAAACTTGATAGTGCCGCCAGACCCGATATACACAAAACCAAAGTTAATACAGATTGAATCGACTCTGAAGCTAATGTCTCAACCACCACAGTTGATACCAGGGTATAACCCTGTAGCGGGACCACCGTTAGTACCTGTACCGGGTACACTGGAGCAGACCTATGGTGTTGAGGCCCCAAGAAGTCTGGGTCCAGGTCAGGCACCTGCCGCTATATCGTTACCTATTACTGTTGGTCCCCCAGTGCCATTGTATGCACAAGGTAAAACAGGGATGTGTGATCAGGGAGTGATGACTCAGGAAGCGATAAGAGGAGGGCCTATGGGAACTCCACAGATAATGGCTCCCGGAGAGCAAGTAAATGAGCCACCAAGACCCTTAATGGACCTTAGTCCAGTGGGGGCACCTCTCGAAGCAATGCGTCAAGCAGGATTAGGAGTTTTAACTACCCAGACCATGAGTACAAATACCTCGCATTCTCCAATGATACATGCAGGGATCATTTCACTGCAGGGTTTTACAGTACAACAGTTCAATGAATGGTTAGAGAAAACATACACCTCGCAAAAGACTACAGTGACCACATTTGAACCCGAGAAAGAGAAACAAGATGAATACCTGAACCTTGTACGATTAGGGGCAGAAGCTGCTGAGTTAGTAGAAGGGACAATGGGAGTAAATAGATTGGAGTCATACACAGAAGCAGAATTAAGATACCTGTGTCCCAAAATTACTAAGGAGGTAGGCAAAGTACATCAGAGATTAGCAAACTTGGCAGACAAATACAATATCGATATCGGAAACACTAAGCATTTGAAAAGGAGTTTAGATTAGGATTAGATTTCGATTCAAAAGATTTTGAACACATGAGATCTGCAGGAATGAAAGCACATTTAAGAGAATTGTTGCAGAGTGCACAAATTTGGGGTGCATTGGAGAAATGGGAAGGCAGATGGGCAAAGAAAAGAGATAAGGGAAAGAATGATAGTCCAGGGTCTAATCAAGCTAGGACCTCACCTAATCTGGATTCAGTAAAAATACTGCCTATGAGAGAGACAGCTGGCGGTGTTTTAGTACATGTGCCATGGACCAGAGGAGACATTCTATCTTTTACAAATGATTATCCTAGACTAAGAGAGAAGCCGATCGAGTGGTATCAACAAACGGATAGGTTTGTGAAGCTTGCAAAGTGTCTCTGGGAAGATATGAATACTTTGTTTGAGATCATTGTTCCGCCGGACTTGTGGCTCGAGTGCAAGAGAGGGGTAGATTGGCCGACAAAGGAGCCGGCAAGAGATAAGGTGACCGGAGCGCCTTTGGAAGAGGTGATGAAATATTATCATAAAGTGATTGAGTTTTTGAAGCAAAAGGTGTCGCCGAAAGTGACTGATTGGCAGAAAATCGACTGGATCTCTAAGGAGGTTACAGAGTCAATACATGCTTAGTACGAGAGATTGTTGAAAGCATTCAAGCTTTACAGTGGTACTGAGAAAATTGAACCGAAGGATATGAATCATCTTGTGTTTAGATTCGTTGAAGGGCTGAGACCAGAGGTTAGCCAGATGATTAAGAATCATTTGATTTGTTGGCAAGCAAAGCCGATTGATGAGGTGCTACAGTATGCGAAATATTGTAGTGACGAAATTGAGTTGAAGCAGAAAAAGTTGAAAGAGAAAGTGATGGTGATGCAGATAAGGGCTGCACAGGCAGGAATACAGGGAAATGGAGTTCAGCAGATGATAGAACAGCAACCGCAAATGAATGGTGTGTTTCAGGCACAGCCGAGAGGCAGAGGTCGAGGGTTTGTGAACCGCAGTTTGGACATGAATAATGTTGTTGTTCAAAATGATGTTCAAGGAGTGAAAAAGATGTCACCATGTCACGCGTGCGGGGGTGTGGGGCATTGGAAACGGGAGTGTCCAAATATGGTGCAGGATGGTGCAGTTCAGCAGGGCACAAATGTTGGTACCTTACAAAATTCACGAGGTCAAAAAATGAGACATCAAAACCCGAATTTTCAGAATAATTTAGTGCAAATGCAAGGGGTACAGCCCATGCAACAGATACAAATGCAGCGTTTACAGTCAATACCAATGCAACCAGTGCAACAGCAGATTCCCATGGTACCTAGACAGCAAATGCAATTACCTATGGCTCCGATGGGACAGCAACAGGTGATGCTTCCTCAGCAGGTCACGGGTCAGGTAACGAATCAGAACAACACTGTACAACAGTTCCCATTACGGGGAGAAAATGGCATGAATGAGGATTGGTCAGATGATAGTTCAGACAGTGAAGAGTGCAGGCTTGCAGCATCTTTAGAGGTGGATCAGAGAGGCCCATATGTAGAAGGAAAGGTGATGGGCTATAAGGTTTCATTTTTGGTCGACACAGGAGCTAAACGCTCTACAGTTCGAAGTGCAGAAGTCCCAAGATTACCTCTCTCAGGGCGCACTATACGAGTGGTTGGAGTAGAAAATCAATACCTGACCAACCCGATTACTGACCCAGTGCAAGTTGAAATTGGCAACTTCCAAGGGCTGCATAGATTTGTTGTATGCGACTCAAGTCCAGTATCCTCACTAGGAAGAGACTTACTGTGCAAAACAAAATGTTTGATTACCTGTTCCAATGATGGAATCGAGGTACAAACAAACAGTGACGATGAGGGAGATGAGAGTCAATTTATTGAGGAAGAAACAGGGACAAATGAAGATTACCCTCTGATTACTCTATACCCGATGCATACCTTGATTGATTTACCTGTTGAATTACAAGGGACAGTGACAGAGAAAGTGTGGGATTTAACCGGGAAGGAAGTTGGACTAATAAAAGGGGTGGAACCAGTCAAACTCCATATTAAACCAAATGCAGTGTTCCCACAAATTTCACAGTATCACATGACCCAAGATGTCCTCATTGAGGTGTCACAAATAATTGCAGATTTTCTCAGACAGGGAGTCTTGAAAGAAGTCTTGAGCAGTCCATGTAACTCACCCATCATGGGGTTGAAGAAGCCCTGTGGAAAGGTTCGAATTGTGCAAGACTTGCGGAAAATAAATGAAATTGTTATAAAATGTTGCCCTGTGGTACCTAACCCAGCGGTAATAATGTTCCAGGTCCCCTGTGATGCTGAATGGTTTACCGTAATAGACCTATCACAAGCTTTCTTTTCGATACCTCTCCATGAAGATAGCCAATTTTTGTTCAGTTTTAAATTCGTGGATAAGGTGTACAGTTGGTGCAGAATTCTTCAAGGGTTCTCAGAGTCACCATCCATTTTCAATCAGATATTGAAAAAGGATTTGGAACCACTTGTGCTGCCTTTTAATTCAACTCTTGTGCAGTACATCGATGATTTGCTAATTGCATCCAAAACCAGAGACGGTTGTAAATACGACACCATTGCATTACTGAATCATCTGGGAAAAAATGGACACAAGGTGTCACCCAGAAAGTTACAATATTGTCAGAAAGAAGTAAAATACTTGGGACTTTTAATTGAGAAAGGGTCCAGAAGAATATCTAAGGAGAGAATAACAGCTGTTTTGCAAATGAATCCTCCAATGACAAAAAGAGATGTCAGGATGTTTTTGGGAATGGTGGGATACTGACGCCAGTGGATACCCAATTTCTCAATCATCTCAAAGCCGCTGATAAAATTGACAGGGAAGGAAGTCAAGGAAGAGCCATATGCAATAACCTTGTCAAAAGAGGAGCTTGAGTCATTCGTAGAATTAAAAGAATGCATGTGCAGGGCACCAGCATTAGGAATGCCAGATTACGAAAAGCCTTTTCTGTTGTTTTGTCATGAACGTGATGCTTGTTCTTTGTCTGTCTTGACACAGGTCCACGGAGATGCAAATCGCCCTGTAGCATATTTTTCAGCTACTTTGGACCCTGTGGCAGCAGCCTTACCAGGTTGTTTGCGGGCAGTCGCAGCAGTTGGTGAGAGCCTTTTACAATGCGAAGGCATAGTCATGGGATACCCCCTGACAGTAATGGTTCCACATTCAGTTGAAATTCTCTTGACACGAACTAAGACTCAACACATGACAAATGCACGTCTCACTAGGTATGAGACGATCATACTGGGGTCACCGAATGTCACCCTTAAAAGATGCACTGTTCTGAACCCGGCAACTTTACTTTCCTAATGAAAATACTGAAATCAAAGATGGGGAAGAATTTGAAAATGATTGTCTCGAGGTGACTGAGTTGTGCACCAAGCCTCGTCCCGATATTCAGGACACTCAACTGAAAGAAAATGATTGCATTATGTTTGTTGATGGGTCCTGTCTAAGAGATTCAGCAGGGACATTGAGAGCTGGTTACGCGGTATGTACCATAACTGGCATTGTTGAAGCCTCCTGGCTCGAGAAAGTGTTTTCCGCACAAGTGGCTGAATTAATTGCCCTTACTAAAGCATGCCATGCAGCTGTAAACCTGAAAGTCACTATCTATACTGACAGCAGATATGGATTTGGAATTGTGCATGATTTTGGCCAACTTTGGTCACAGCGGGGTTTTATGACCTCCTCTGGTTCTCCAGTGAAAAACGGTGAACAAATAAGAGACTTGTTGCATGCGATTCAGTTACCTCAAGAAATTGCCGTGGCGAAGTGCAGTGCTCACATCAGATCACAAGATTTTGTGTCAATGGGAAACGGTTATGCAGATCAAGTTGCAAGATTTTGTGCATTAAACTGTATATCGTTTAAGGAACAATGGGAATTGTTACCACAAACTGAAAACGACATACATTTAAATATGTCATTACGAGTAGTTGACACCTTAGATGAATTGAAAACATTACAAGGTCGTGCAAGCAAAGAGGAGAAACGCTCTTGGCAAAGAATGCAATGTGTGCAAAGAGCTGATGACTTATGGGTTTCAGATGAGGGAAAATTGGTTTTGCCAAATAGCCTTTTGTCACAATTTGCCCGGCTATACCATGGGCAGGCACATCTAGGAAGGGATGCCATGATCAGGTCCTTTAAAATTGATTGGTTCAATCCAAAATTCAGACATGCTGCAGAGATCACTTGCCACAGGTGCGTCATCTGTCAACAGATGAACGCTGGAAAGGGAACTGTGGTAACCTTGAGCCACATTGGGAGAGCTGGAGGTCCATTCAACAAAATGCAAATGGATTTTATCGAAATGCCTGTTTGTGGACGATTGAAGTACGTGTTGGTGATTGTGTGTGTTTTCATCATTGGATTGAGGCATATCCCACACGTAGGAATGACAGTCTTACAGTCGCAAAACTACTACTCAGGGAACTGATACCAAGATTCGGGTTTCCGGTTTCTATAGAATCAGATAGGGGTAGACACTTCGACAATGAGGTGATTAAACTTCTGTGTGCCGCACTCAACATTGAACAAAAACTGCATTGTAGCTATCGTCCTGAAGCATCAGGATTAGTAGAACAGATGAATGGTACTTTGAAATCAAGAATGGCAAAAATGTGTGCAGAAACAAACATGAAATGGCCAGATGCCTTGCCGCTAGTACTGATGTCTATGAGAAATACCCCAGACAAGAAAACGGGATTGTCCCCCCATGAAATTCTCATGGGCAGAGCAATGAGATTACCAGCAGCACCTGCAAATGCACTAGTGAATATTACAGATGATATGGTGTTGGATTACTGCAAAGGTTTGGTTGACGTGATTCACTCTTTTTCTCACCAGGTGGAAGCTAACACGTTACCACCCATTGGCGATCCAGGTCACTCTCTGCAAGCTGGAGATTGGGTGGTTGTCAAGAAGCACGTAAGGAAATCGTGTCTAGAGCCACACTGGAAAGGGCTGTATCAAGTAATATTGACGACTACCACTGCTGTGAAGTGTGACGGGGTTCCCAACTGGATACATGCCAGTCACACGAAAAAGGTAACGTGTCCTGTTGAAGAGGATCTTGAAGTTTCCGGTACAGCAACTTCAGGGAGAGAAGTCTCAGAGTCAGAGATCAGTCAAGAAGGAACTGAGACTACCGAAGAGCCCACTGAGAGCAGCCTTGTCCCTCAAGCTATCAATGAGTTCGAGAGAGGTGACAGAGTGCCTATCTCAGTAGAGGCAGCAGGAGAACTAAGCCAAGGAGAGGTTCTCCCAGAAGTAGACGAATACGGGTTAGAATCTGAACCCAACATTGAACCAGAAGAAGAAAGAGAAGGAGAAACTATAGAGACAAATCAGAACGTGTCAAAATCTCCCGAACCAGTTGCAGGTACATCAAGAAAAAACACCATATCACAAGAGGAGGGTGTTGTCCAACGTTCTGAAGGGAAACATCGAGAAAAGACTCATAGAGGTGATAATTGGCCAGATAAGTCGCATCTTAAAATAAAAGAAGTATTGAACGACACCATAGTAGAAGAGAGTGACACCACACAAGCTGACGAACTGAGTGAAGGAGAACAACAAGGAGAACGACGAATAAAGAGGAAAAGAATTGCGAACAGAAGATATACAGGTCCTGAATGGGCATATGCTACAACATCTGAATGGCAACAAGAATTCCTAGCATTCTGTTTTGATCGAGAAGTACCAGGCCAGTATTACGACCCCTGAACAAAACTTAAGGAAGACTTGGCTAAGTTTGAAGATTTTGTAAACTAAAGAAAGAAACTCTAGAAAATTACTGGAAGTGACACTAAACCGGATTTGACTTAAAAGAAACCTGATTGTGACAAGCTGCTAACCTGAATTGACGAAAAGGGTCCTGGAGTGAGTGAAGACGCTGTAATATACGCAGAAAAAAAAAAAAAAAAGTGTTTTTTCCCCCAGGTTGATTGTTGATCTGCTATTCTGATTCTATACAAACATGGCTTACAGTAGCAAAGGAAGTAAAGTGTGTGGTTGGTTAGGTCTTATAATAGGTGTTGTGTGTGCAATAATGGTTGTAGGAGTGATTGTGGGAATGCCATGGAGAGAGAAAGAAACAATTAACACAACTTCAAAACCTGAGACTACCACTAAACTAACACCCTGGGAGAAATGTGAGCAGGATGCAAGACATATGCATGAGGGAACTAATGCAAAAGGGGAACTTTCTACTAATGTTTTTTATTGCTTACTAAACGAATATGTGGAAACTATGGATGCGAAAGATTGTTATGTATGTACTAAAATTCCTTCGTCTGTACAGGAGGGAGTTACCTATCATAGCCTCCCTCTTACCTATGGAATTAGTTGCAGCTTGTTATTAACAAGATTCTATAATCAAGAGCATGTGCAATATTTTTATTCGAATCTGGATGTTGTGTTCTCTTTTGTGCCTGTGATTGAATCCTTGAATAAACTAGCTAAAGAGCATGATATAAAAATTATTTGAGCCAACACTTACATTTGGAACTGCTTATGCACATCGCAACAATTTGATTTGCTTATTGTCTCCTGTATAGAAAAGCTTTTTAGATCACACAGATGATAGATGCAAAGCACTGAAAGAAAGATTAGAAAAAGGATTAGAGAAGCGTACTTATGCAAATGATTATGCTTATACTGCAATCTAAACACAAGGCAAATTAGCTATAGATGCATTACACGTAGGTAGGCTCTGTGTATATAGACCAAAATCTGATCAAGACAATTTGTTTGTGGGTACGAGTGAATGTAGGCATGTGTTTCTGTTTCAGAGTAAATGGACCTTTATGTTGAATGGACAAGATCCAGCGATTCCTGGAATCTATTACATCTGTGGGCTAAATGCTTATTACCGTCTCCCTAAGGGATGGTATGGGACATGTTATTTGGGAATAGTATTCCCAAAGATATACCAAATTGATGACTTAAAGCAAAAACCTAAAACGTCTGAATTACAACATCCTAGACAAAAACGAGAATCAGTGGCGGCTGTCATTGGTGATATATTTGGAGCTATAATCCCGTCAGTAGGGGTTATCTTGAATTCTATGAAAATTCAAAGGTTGTCTACTATAGTGGATAACATGCTGACAAACTTTACAGGAGCCATACTCCTGATGGATACTGAACTTGCTGCAGAAAGAGCTATGACTCTTCAAAATCGGCTTGCTTTAGACATTCTTTTAGCAAAGAGTGGAGGGGTCTGCAAAATGCTTAATGAGCGTCATTGTTGCTCATTTATTCCAGATAACAGTAAGAAGATTAGAAGTATGCTTACTAACCTTACTAGAGATAGTACAGATTTGAAAGATCTAAAAGAACCTGGTGTTTGGGAGAAATTTGGAAAAGGAATTGCCCGAGTGGGAAGCTGGTTTACCAATATTTGGAATGGGGTACTTGCAAAAATTATGATGGGTCTATTAATTGTTTTGATTTGTCTATTAGGATTATGGGGGGCATGTAAAATAAATGACAAAGTAAAAAGAAATTGGACCAAAAGAACCAGACGAAATGAAGAAAGTGAAAGAGAGAAAATGTTCAATGAAATATGGGAAAGTTCTCATAAAGGGCAAGATGCTGAAATGCTGATCATGCGCAAGGTGAAAAATTAGACCAAAGAGAAAGATTGTGTGATGACGAGCGTCATCAGAGGAGGGACTGAGAGAGTGTAGTTTAAATATTACCTATTTTTAGATGTGAAATGCTTATATTTAACAATGCTGCATTAATAATAATATTATTCATTAAAATGTATTTTAAACGTGAAGAATTATTGTACTCATATACTAAATATTAATAAGAAGAAATGATTACTTGTATTTGGATTAATTGAATATGTTAACACGTACGAATATTGCATTTATTAGAATCCATAAGCCTTAAGTTAGCGTGAGCCGAAGAACTGGCTATGTAGCTCTCATATTAAAGCATATTTTCTGTGTCAACAATGCTAGTTTTTCCCATTCGCATGCTAGCTGCTTTAATATAAAGTTATACGCTTTGCAACAAAATATGGACACTTTCAAGGACATTGAACCACGGAAAAGAGAACTCTTGACCCGAAGAGTGTGCCAGAAAATGAAGTAATCCCGGATGTGCCACCTACGAAAAACATCAATTATGAAGACCAATCAAAATATTATAATTTATCTTGAGATGACAAATGCATTACTTAATGTATAATTTGATAGGTTACAGATAGTGGGGTGAAGTGACTATACAATAGAATTTTGGGGGAAGGTATTGCCAAAAGGGGATAAAAACTCATGACACAGGAGACTCGGGAGCGCTAGGTAGGGAATGATATCGATTGCATCCAGAAACTCTGTCACTCTGTTTGGTGACTTGAGACTTAATAAACCATCCTCACCCTTAGTTGCCCCATTACACTTTTCCTCCTTATGAGGGAAGTGACCCTGCTTTAGACTAGATATATTGACGGGGATCTAACTGATGTCCTGAAGACGAAGACTGATCCTGTATGCTGACCTATCCTGAGGAGGGTAATTATGACTGTTGCTATAGAAATTCGTTTATTTGCCTTTCCTTTCTAGGTACCAACTGCTGTATTTTTGATTAGTGGCCTTAGTTAGATGTTTTCCAAATTGATGTTCTAAATTGTTTTGCATGAAGCCCAACATGCTAATGCTAATTAGCGGTTAGATAAGATACTCTGTTTGACTGACAAACGGACATGACTGACGTTGTGCAATGCTGAACTGAGATGTATACGCTGCTCTATGTACTCTGATTTGTGTATATTATATGTTAGTGTCTTAATGATTGTCGTTTCCGCATTGTCAACATCTTACTACAGTTGCCATATTGTGATTATGCTCCTTTGCTTCTTGGTACTGAGATGAATACATTTGCTTTTAGATTGTAACCAATAGGGAATAAAATTCGCAAAACTTCTAACGAGGTGTGGTTATTCATGACTGAAAGGTCATGCTTGCGCCGAAGGTTTAACAAATGTCTAAAGCGAAATACATTGTGGTGATATACGTTGATAACATTATTGATATATTGCTTGACATACTGATCAGTTACCTCGTCTTACGGTGTCTCACCACTGGGTCAAAAGATTCATCGGCCTTAAACGAGTCCTAATGTGTATAAATTGTCATAGAAGGACGCGTTATCATCATCTTCATCCTTATTTTCACCCTCCAAACAAGCCAAATTTCTCTCAATAACTTGTATAAGAATCACCCACCCTTAAAACTATCTCCACGCTCAATAACATTGTTCATATTTTAGTGATGTTCCCCAAAGGAAAACATTGACCTCGTTTTACAAAAATGTTGTCTCAATTTCTGTAAGAATTTGGGTTATTAGTTAAGGGTGAGTATCCATCCATCTTAGGTGATAATCACATTCCTTGTCTGAGTTAAACCACTAAAGTAACTATATGAACCTTGGCTCAACCCCCTGGTATCTGTGACGCAAAGCAGACATGCTAAACATGGACGTAACGTGTAAATGCAATATCAGGACGGTAATAAAGTATAAATACAACACCAAGTGTTAATAAATAAAATGACACAAAAATGACAAAAATCCCAGCAGGGGATCCAGTAATTTGATTCTTAACACCTTGAAATAAAAATAGAAAGGCATTAAGGGCAATCCACGGTTGCAGCAGACCAGACCCTTCCTAAGGGAAGTCTTAGACCACTGTTGGAAATGTGGATCCCACTGTGAATGTATGAATAAAGGGAGTTAGACTGTAATAATCCACAATTAGGTATCTTTAAGGATTTGTAAATTATTATCTAGTAGATATGTACTAGATAGAAAATGGATCGGTCTCTAAATACAGTTAAATGCACAATATTATAAGTTTATTTATTTCACAGATTTAAATAGCGCTCAGGTACTTGAAAAATATGTATGTAGTTTACATTTTGACAACTTACTTGTACAGTAGTAGTGAATTTTTTTTAAAGTATCACAATAAATACTTTTTCATTTTTGTATTCTCTGTTACATTTTTATAACACATATTTTAATATTTATTGCTAAAATACATTTTTATATTTCTTTTTATCTCACTCTCTAGCACATTTTGTTCTTATTACAAAAACATTTTACTTATATATATATATATATATATATTTTTTTTTTCTTCAGTTTTCCCTACTGTAGCATTTTATAACTCTTTTTTGGTCTTACATTTTTATGAAAAAGTTGGATTTTTCATTAAACAATATTTTTGAATATTACCAAGTAAGATGAATTAATTAATATAATTAATTCAGTATTTTTTATATATATTTTTTTTTTACCTTGGTATGTTTTTCACAATGTTAATAACATTTTGAAACATCATTATATTTTCCCACATATAAAATTTTATATTAAAATGTAATATTTATTTTCAATTGTTTGCTATGCATAGATAATCTTTTCATGTTGGTTAAGCAGCCATTCTACAATGATGTTATCATTATGTTTTAGTCTGTCAAGCTTATGTTGGTTTGTTCCAGCTTATGAGGGCATTGTTCCCTGATGCTGCTCTACAGATCAGGCAAGAGTAGTTTTAAAGCTACTTTTTAAGGAATTTGTAGTTTCTGGGTGTGTTTAGGGTTATTATAGTTAGTATAGGCCAGTGTTTTGTTGTGGTTTAGGATTCATTATTAGGCTATAATTTTGATTTTGCTGGTTGTGTTCTTGTCTAAACTAAGAGGAAACAATGTTAAAGAATGCAGCACTTCTAGTCTGAGTAATGAATTTATTAAGGCACTCCACAGATTTCAAATAAAAACACACGAATATATGAAGATAAGCATTTTACTCAAATTAAGTAAAACAGGTGTGTACACAAGATGAATCAAAGCAGTTAAACAATCACAGGCAACGATGTGCAATGCAACAACAGTGGACAGGCCCCAATGTGCATTCCAGAGACGGAGCTGTGCCTTTCTCTGATGAAAACATTCCCAGCCTAGGACCCTCTTATCATGTCCACATCCCCTGCAATATGTTCAAACACCGTATGACCCTGTTCGTGTGCTGCCACGGACTACCACACGTCCCTTTTTCGGACTGCAGTCAGATCAGCAGTACGCATTTCGGTACTTGCTTGCGTTGCTTGGTATTTTTTGAGGTGGTACGGCCCAGGAGGCACAGTTCATGCTCCAGGTCATGCCGTGGCCACTGGCAGCCTCCTTGACTTTCCCTTCCCACTTACATTACTTGGTTCCCTTTTCTTTTCTTCTTTTTTCTTCTTTCATCATGTCATCTTTCTTCTTGGTTCTCCATATTGTCTTCTTCTGTGGTGGTTGTCTTCCCAGCATACCTTGTTCCTTTTCCTTTTCTACTTAGTTTTTTTCTCATTAATTTCTATGTGGCTTTTCCCAATCCAAGATGGTGTTGTACGTTCTTCCTGTTTTGTCACTTTCTGTTTAATTGTATATAAGCACTGCAGTTTCCTCCTTCCTTGTGTTGAAAACACTTCCATCTTGGTGGTGATCCTCGCTCCTGTTTCCAGTTTTCTACTAGCTCCTGTTTATTTTTTCCCTGTGGATTTCACTTCTATCTTTTCCTTTTTCCTTGTTTTTTTTCTATCTCTTTTTCAGGAGTTCCTGCAATAGAGGTTTTTTCCCATTACTTGGGTTTTTCCTCTGGGACTCCTTCAGGAGGGTACAGTCTGCCTTGGCGTTTTGCTAGTCAGCAGCACCGTGGCTACTAGAAGGGGTTGCCCTTATCTTGGCCAGTCCAGAACCAGTAAGAATCCAAACATCCTTTCAAGTACTGCAGCCTACAGCGGTAAGAGACATGCAGACCGTGACATTTCTGGTGAGAAAAGGAAAAACACGTTCTGTGTGAAAAACAAGCTCTGTGTGAAAAAACCCGGCTCTGCTGTTGAGGCATCTGAAGCTGGGGACCAAATGGAGTCAATGGTCAAGATGGAGTCGAAGGTTAAATGCACATTTTATACACCCCACCCTTTGACCATTGGTTCTCATTACATACTGGTCTGAAAGTAAACCTTTTTGATCTAAACATAGTCATCAGGTTAGGTATGCATTGTATACTGCAACATAGCATTATTATAATACAGATTACTATAAGTATTCCACCTAAAATAGAACAAAGCTGACCAAATTCTGGAAGCCACATCAAGAGCCAGCTCCACCACCCTTTGTCTAAATCTTACTGCACTCCCTTCACCAATTTGTTCAAGGCCTCAGTGTTAGACTGGATAGATTTAGAATGATCTGACAGGTTAAAACAACACATTCTCTCAAATTCTGAGCAGCCATGATCGTGCTTCAGAAGCAAGTAGTCAGTAGCTGTCCTGTTTTGCAAAGCAGCTTTTCTAGTGCCTTTTACATCTAATAATAGTTCTGCAAAAGCAGTAGATGTGTTACTAAAATTCTTAACCATCAAACATGCTAATTTGTTAATAACTGGAGTATTATAAACAGTTAATCCTGTAAATCCTACCATAGAAAGACCTAAGTTTACATATTCTGAGCTAGTTAATGACTGAACATAAGAGCCACAGTCTACACTTAGTTGAACTGTTTCTCTTGTGTTTTGAGTATATAATACAGCGTGCAATGGAAACATCATGAGTCCTAGCCACATGAAAGCGCACAATCCTCCAGTTATATTTGCAGGAATGTAAGTGTATGTGATATTTCCACAATAAAATAATCATCCAACAGGTAAGTTAACATGCTGGCTAGCATGCATGCTAGCAACAGACAATATATTCTTGCAAGACATGCTATTATTTACATGTTTACACATTTTATCACTTCTTCATTGGCATAGTATGTGTTGATCACATGGGATCTCTTGAGAAGAACCCGTTGTTGCATCAAGGTGCGTTTGAACGCATTTTCCAATTTTGTAAGTGTTGCATATTAGGTTGTAGCATTGCTGACAGTAACATTATAAGTGATCACCTGTGTTAGGTTGTCCTATTTCTCCTCTGTGGTTTCTTGTCAAAAATGGTAATACTAATATGGTGAGAAATTATTGTTTATGTCACTTTCTTCCACCGCCTAATCCTTTTTAGTGGTGTTAATTATTTGCAGCAGAACACTGGTGGGAGTTGGGATAGCCACTAAGCAAGTGGAAATGACATCAAAGGTGCTTTTCATATTTGTCATGCAGAAATCTGATCTGTTAATCACAGTTTGCGCTAAGTAGATCCAGACATTTTCCCACTGGTGGTAGAGGTGTCGATTGGCGCTGTTGGTGAGTCATGTCGGAGATAGGGGCTTTCGGTCCCTTGCAACCCCACTCAGATCCATCCAAACAAGCTCCACTCAGAACAGCTAGCACACAGGCACCTTATAGTATGATCTGTAAAAGAGAGAAATATGTTAATTCTCGCAAGTAACATTTATCAGCTGGTACATATTCCCATTTTTGTGTCCTGCTTTCATGACTAATGGAATATTGTATTTGCCTTTGCTATGATTTCTGCAGGTTCAGGAAGATGATTTGAGGATTCTATCCACACCTTAGCACCAGGATTTTTGTCAGTTGAGCAAAGCCTTCCTCCCCAGGCACTGTAAGAAGGGCTGGGGAAGTTCCCTTTTTAACTATTCCTCTATACACTGGAATAATTACAATTTGAGCAATTCTGTCTCCAAGTCGTATTATAAAACCAGCTTCTCCACTGATCAATAAAATGATTTTGATTTCTCCTTGATAGGCTTCATCAATCACTCCCCCCAAGACCTGAATACCCTTGAGTGCCAGCCCAGATCAAGGAACAATCATTCCAAAATGTTCTGGGGGAATTTGTATCCCAACACCTGTTTCTTTTGAGCATCACGTCTCTTGGTTTCAGCCTGTACATGTTCAAAGCATGTAAATCAAGACTGCATAGTCTGGTGTTGCTCGGTACGGAGCTAAAGCTCCTGTCTTTGTCTCCCAATATGTAATAGTATTAGTTGCTACATGTGGTTGTATCTGTAAAGCTAGGGTCAACATTTGCATTAAAGAAGTCTCTGCATTTGTCAAAGGTCTAGTATCCAGGATCTGAAGGACTTCATTCAAATGATCTCTCTAATTTCTCAAAGCACCATTGGCTAGTTTGCGTAACTGGGTTTTTAGCAAGCCGTTCATTCTCTCAATCAATCCTGCAGCTTGTTATGGAATATGATAAATCCACTCTATATTGTGTTGTGAACAGTAGTCTTGCACCAACTTACCTTTAAAATGTGACCCATTGTCACGCTGTAATTGGAGTGGAACTCCATAGTACAACATCAACAAGTCTAGTGTCTTGATTGTATTGAACTGAGTAAAAGTTTACATGGAAACACAATCGGAAAACCAGAATACATATCCACCACCGTGCAGGTATATTGACATCTGCGACTATTCGGTAGTGGCCCGATGTAATCAATGTGCCATGTCTGCCCTGGCAACTTTCCTCTTGTCAACTGACCTCTGGGAGTCAGCGGAACAGATCTCTGTTGTCTGTGTTGACAAATAGGACATTGCATGAAAACGGCTTTGGTCATATCTAGTGGAATACGCATCCCTCTAATCTCTTCCCACTTGTTAGCGGTCTTCTCTCCCAGGTGTCTGCATTTTTGGTGAGCCCACTTAGCCATCTCCACCAAGTCAGAATCCTGTGTTGCCACTTCTGCCTCTGAGATGTTGGCATTGTCGCCTGCATGGGAATTAAATAATCATTCTAGTGAGTCAGTGGGACAGTGGGCATCAACATGATATACATTGACAGTACTTTGCTCTAGCATTTCACAAATTTCCTGCCACAACTCTTTGCTCCTCACTTCCTTGGAATGTATTTGCCTGTTGTGTGAATGCCACATGTGAAGCCAGGTGACCAACCCATTGGAAGTAGATCAAGAATCAGTACAAATATGACATTTCCCATGTAATTCTTGTTTTAGAGCTTGATATACAGTATAAAGTTCTGTGTATTGGCCACTCTTCCCTTCTCCTGTAGTGGAAAGCAGCTTCTTTGTTACAGGATTATATGCCACTGCCTTCCAATGTCTCTTGGCCCCCACATACTTTGCTGAACCATTAGTGAAACATACATGCTTCCTGTTCACAGGACAAAACTCAAATGGCTCACCCCACCTGACAGGTGATTCTTTTACATCTGGCACATCCTGTAACACCTCTTCATCCTGCACGGGGACCTGTGCCACCTTTTCATGCAGGGCAGCGGTTCCTGCTGGTCCCACTCGGGCCCTGTCTGTATGTACCATTTCCACTTGATGATACTTGCTTTCTGTTCATGTCCTATTCTGTGAGATTCGGGTGAACCTTTTGGTCCAGAAACCTAGAGGCATACTCTTCCTTCCCTGTTTTTGCCACATACTCCACTTTGAATATTGCCCCTGAGCAGTCACATGTAACTCAATGTCGCCATCCTGTACTGGTCATAATTCTAAAGCATGCTGAATCACCTCTTTTGCCAATTCAAACACACACTGCTACTGCTCTCCCCATTCAAACTCATGTTGCTTTCAAGTCACCTTGTACAAAGAGGCCAAATCTGACTCGAGTGAGGCATATGCTATCTCTAAAAGCCAAAAAATCCAATGAATCACTGAGTTTCCAGCTTATTATGGAGTGTGGCAAATTCAAGTACCTTTTGTCTTACCTGTGGCAACACCTGCCTATGTCCCTGATTCCACCCAATTCTTAGAAACTTCACATTTTGAGAGAGTCCTTGCATCTTGTCTGTATTTTTCATCCCCCTTTGCAAATGTTCCACAACCCTGTCCAACTGAGACTGCACCTGTTCCTGTGTTTCTCCTTGAATCATCACATCATCGATATAATGAGACAGCTGACCCCTGGAATGACAAATACTTCAAGCCGGTGACAGATGGTGGGGCTGTGTACATACCCCATAGCCAATTTTAACAGCTTAAATAGTTTTCTGAGCCACGTAATAGCAAATTGCTCCTGATCCCCAGGGACCAATAGTATAGAAAAGAAAGCATTAGCAGTAGTGGTGGTTGCATACAAGGGCTCTTTATGTTTTTGTATCCTTTCAATCAAAGTGATGAGTTGGGGACTGCAGCAGTCAACTGGGGTATATGTTTGTTCAATTCTCGATAATCAAGCGCCATATATATAGCTCCCATACAGTTTGAGCACAGGCCACACAGGATTGTTCCACACAGTGGTGACCGTGGTCACCACCCCTGCCTCTATCAAATTTTGTATGGGCTTACCGATCTCCTGATGCCCTCCCCAGATTCAGTACTGTTTCAAATGAAACACCATGGTGGCTGGGAGAAACTTCACTGGGGATATCTTCAAATGACCCACCCTTGCTGCTGCCACTGAAATGTATCTCTTTGATCCAAATTGAAAACACCCATCATCCAAATATAATGTCATGCCTTTCTGTATATTAATTCCAACAATACATTTTAAGAGGGCACTATCCAGAAAGTGTATTCTCTTTTTGCCATTCTCCCTTTTTTCATTTGAACGTTAGTCTGCACAGAAGGGGTTTTCTTTCCACCCAACCCTGTGATGGTGTAGTGCTGACCTGTGAACTTTTTGGGATTTCCATATATTAGACCTGTACTCCGGTGTCCACCAAGGCCAGGACATTTTGAACATTACATTTTTTCCTGTGAATTTCTAAATCAACATAGGGTCTATTATCCCCACAGTCTCATCCCTGTACCGGAGTTTGGCCTATTTCATCATCTGATTTAAACCTGTCGACTTTTGCCCAAGTCAGTTCCAGATATATGCTCTCATACATGCTGTGATATTCCTTCCTTGTTCTCCTCAGTCAACCAATTGTGTTAAAATCTTCCACCTCCTTCACCCTTGAGATAACATTGTTTTCCCTCTTCTTTCCTTCCTCTGGCATCTCTGAACTGCCCTGACTCACCTGTTTGTTATCCTGCTTATTCGCTTTTCTGCTCCCCTTCTTTCTGTCCAACCATCACTTGTGATACATCTCCCACAGACTCCTGGATTCTATCCCATCTATCTGCTCTTTGTTGACACCATCCTTCAACAATGCCATAAACATATCTCTCCCAGATACTCTATTATTATCTGTGCATCCTTCAGACAGAGAGGCTCTCTCAGGTTGTATCCATTCAAAGAATCCACTACATCCTTTAAGGGATTACCTGTCTGGTTGATTAACAGGGCCATTATCACATGTTTGAAGGCTGGGGGAGCCAAACAAATTGTTTTGTTTCGCACTGACACTATCAGCGGTCAATCCAACAAATGGTGAGCATCGCCCAGAAAAATACCAGTTTTCATACACTCTTTGTTGATTCTCTGCATAGCATCTCTCAATGAATACCAGGGATTGTCGTTCTGTTGTCGGTCTGATTCTGTAGGATACCTATAATTATACCCTCTGACTGCTAAATGCAGTAGGGTGATCTGTTGGTTGCCCTGATAACCCTTAAACTGCTCCTGTCCAGTGGGATCATTGTTAAGCATACAAAACCTCAGTGCATCTCCTACAAAGAAGTTACTGTGTCAAATCATCACACCATCCATGTAAGCAATGATTACCCAGGTCACTGCCAAAATATTTCTATAATATCATTAATCTCCTGTTGAGTGTAATCCTCCAGGGAGTCCATTTCTGCCACCGAGGGTACTGTAGACCAGTTTGTATCTTTCAACTGTGTATGGGTACTTTCTGCTCTTCTGGCTCACACTGACCTTCAATATTCTGAAAAGACTCTTCACCAGAGTCAGAAAAGTCAAAGGAATCCCAAATATTAGCATCCCATTTGTCTGGATTCCAGTCTAGCCCTGCTTTAGCAATGGAAAAATGAACCTTCTTTTTGTTAACCCTTCCCCATCACTTCTTGTAATTACATTGAGCTACACACACCGCAGCCCGCTCAGGGATGGCCTGGAAAGTTTCAACTTTATCTTGTAGTAATTTATTCTGACATGATAACATTATCGATGTATTTTTGGCTTCCACTAGCTGGCTTTCTAATTGTTCACGTTCCTGTTCTAATGGAACGCATTTCTCATGCACTTTCCAATAGGCACATAAAAGGATACAGACCCTTTTGTCTAAGATGGACAATTCTCTTCCTTTTCCTACTGGTAGTTTTTGCAAACAAGCCAATACATTTGCTGGTTCAGCATCTGCCATACATGTGTCTCAATTTTCATTGAATCCAGCACCACAAGCCCAACTGTTCGCAAGTACATCGTAAGGAACTTTTTGCCAACCCAGTATTTCACTTGGCATCTGGGAAATTGCCTTTTGTTTCTTGCCAAACATTTTTCACTTTTTCATCTTTTACTTCTAATCTTGCAAGTGATGCCAATTTGTTGTGCTCTTGCTTAACCTAACAGGAAACAATTGCAAAGAATGCAGCATTCTTAGGCTGAGAAATGAATTTATTAAGGCACTTTCCAGATATCAAATAAAAACACACAAATATATGAAGATGAGCATTTAACTTAAATGAAGTAAAACATGTGTATACACAAGAAGAATCAATGCAGTTAAATAATCATAGACAGCGATGTGCAATGCATCAACAGTGAATGTATATATATATATATATATATATATATATACATACATATATATATATATATATATATATGTATGTATATATACATATATAAAAATGCAACACGTTGAGGGGTGAATCCATCACTCCACAGGTGAGTTCCTGTCTCAGCACCAACAAGTTCCCCATCTTTTACACCTTAAACAAGCTAGGAGGGCATTCTAGAACAACCTCCCCTCAGTTACAAAATCAAATGCTGGCTGTACTTGGTCTTTGTTGAAAATTTGCAAAAGAACTGATCAGGCCCCAATGCGCATTCCAGAGACAGAGCTGTACCATTTGCTGATGAAAACATTCCCAGCCTGGTACCCTCTTTACGTGATCGTATCCCCCGCAATATGTTCCAACACGGTGTGACCCTGTTGTGGTGAGAAAATCAACAACATGTTCTGTTTGAAACACAATCTCTGTATGAAAAAAACATGCACTGCTGTGGTGGCATCTGAAGCAGTGCACAAAATGGAGTCAATGGTCAAGATAGAGTCGGTGGTTAAATACACATAGCATTGCAGTCCTGTACTGCGGTAAGGTTTATGCTATCATGTTTGTTTTAATTTCATGCATAACAGGTGGTAAATGTTTCGTTTTTTTAAAGTTTTTTCTGCTATTTAAATGATTTGCTATGTATTACGTTTTTTACAAACTGTTTTTTAGGTGTTGTATTTTAACATGTGTTATTATTTTGGCTCACTATATATTAATGCGTTTATTTTAGTAATTTTTACTTGTTACCCTTACTAGATTTTGTTCCCAAGAAAATTTACATTTTTGAATGATTAGTAAAAAATATTAAAATAATAGTGATGAATAAATTGGTTTGGTATGTTCTTATTTACAGTTTTGTTTTAGGTCAAATATTGGATTTTTTTAGAGATGTGATCTTGCTAAGGATTCTAGGTATGACTGCCTTATATAAATGTTTACCCATTGCACTGAATTATTTCATATATATGTTTGTTTTGTTTTGATACTTTAGGCATTAGTTGGGTTACAAATTGTTCTATTCTACATTGTTTGCAGAAGGATGATTCAGTTAAGTGGTTGCACTAGTTTGCTACTTCTTTTACTGGGATGTATGCTAGGGCAACCAATTATTTTATTTTGTATTCAAATTGGGCATTTGTTGAGTACTCTAACACTTAACACTTAGGGCCTTATTACGAGTATGGCGGTCTTAAGACCGCCAGACTCGCTGTGGCAGTCGGGCCGCCCCATCTGTGACAATCTGACCACCACATTATGAGGTTGGCAGGTAACCTACCGCCGTCCCCGCCATGATCTCAGACCATGATGGGCTGATGGCGGTGCTAGGTATAACCAGCCATGGCGGTGCTGAACTCAGCGCCACCCTGCTAATTACAACCTTGTTCTCCGCGATGACAGTGAAGCCGTCATGAAAAGACTAGCAGAGGACACGTGCAGTGGGCCACAGGGGATCCCCTGCACTGGCCATACCCATTGCATGGGTGGTACAGGGGTTCCCCTCCCCTCCGTTGTGCAGACAGTGTGCATTCAAGGTGCTGGTGCCCCCTGCGTGCAGCTCCATTATGAGTTGGCGGCAATGTTGCCGTGCCTTTCCCACTGGGCTGACCTGTGGAAACCTTGGTTTCTGCAGGTCAGCCCAGTGGGAAAGTTGTAATGGGGCCAGCGGGGAGGCCGCCAGCACCGTGGCAACCACCTCATCGGGAATTTGGTCGACAGATGTTTCTGTCCGCCAAACTCACAATCAGCCCCTTATTATAGATTTTTAGAGATGTCTCAATGTGGGTCCATTGTTTAAAATGGAGCTATTCATTGCCTGCTTGAAAAAACTATTGTTTTCAGTTTTTACTTCAGTTAGTAGATGGAGGGCACAATTTAAACATGCTATCATCCACATGTTTCTTTGTGTAATTCTTTTGAGCAGGTTGTTTTCTGTAGCATACACTATTAATTTTCCGAGCATGGTTATTGTTATACACAGGGAAGGGTTCCTTGCTATGTGTTGTAGTGACATTAACAGGGATATTTATGTCTACAATTTTTTTAGGTTATTCAGATGGGGAATGATCCTCTTAAGGTAATAAGGGGCGCAGGAGGTTACCATTTATACAGAATGAATCCTGCCTTTAGAGCAGTGTGGTTCAGAATTCATGTGCTCGGTCAAGCACATGCAGCATGCCAGTTATACTTTCAGCGTCATGGAACAGACTGAGTTCAGGAAGCCGCCCCATATGCTAAGTAAAGAAGTCTGTTAGTTGAGCCACACACTAACGCAATAATTTTGAAATACACTGCTCTAAAGGCAGGATTCCCGCTGCATAACCAACACCCTCCACCATGTGACTCTTCTCAGGAAGACCTGAGCCCCCTAATTTGCAACACATAGACCCAATCATAGTCCACATATCATGAAGATTCTTAAAGCTCTGAGGAATCTCAAAATTTTTAAGGAACTCAAGGATTTTTGCAGCCAAATTGTGTTCCTTGGCAACTGTATACAGTGTCCTGAGGAAGAACTCAGTAGGAATTATTGGTCCACTCAGGAGGTCAAAACATGTCAGCAAATCTTGCAACACAGAACGCGAGTCAGAAAATGTAAATCGATAAAGTATGTGACAATTTTTTCCGTTAATGATCCAGAAAAAAAGTAATGTCCACTAGGGCCCTGTAGCATTTGAAGGACCACGCTTAAGGAGAGAAATAAAATACACCTAACATATTAAACTTTGTTGGACACTACCCTCTGCTTTCCAAGAAAACTTTTAAATGTTAGACCCTTATAAATGTTGAGAATGTAATGTCACTTGTAAGAAGTCTTGAATTCTGACCCACTGTGTATATGTGATTAGATGCTGTATTGCTTTATGAACACAGTCTTGTGAATAGATCTAATGATTTATCAGAAGAGAATTTCTTCTGGTTTCTTCCGTTGATGTACACATATAACATTTAGTAAATACCCAGTGTATAACAGTCAGAGGATATTTCTTAAAAAGTCAAAAACCTTGAAAAGGAAGAATACTGTGAAGCATGGTTTTATTACAAAGCCTGCAGAAATAATACACATAATTTGTAGTGTGGAGGTCCAGTTGTTTGTTTGCAATTTTGTTAGAGGCAACAGGTTTTTTTTTTTACATTTCTATATTAACATTTCAAATAACCATTGGCAATGGACATGTGGTAACAGTAACATTGCACATTTTGAAGGCCCTGTATTAGTTCTCATAACTTCCCAGGATATAGTCGACAGGCTCAACTTTACAACTATCAGCTGAACCATTGATTTCACCCACAATAGACAGGTTATAATGTTCATCAAAACTGTTCAGTCCATTCCTAGCAAAATCTGATAAAATATATGTCCCAACACTGAACAGTCTGTAATCCAACATTGTTAACTGCACCACGTAAGCAAGCTGCATGTCCACTAAGAATCCTCCCTTCCAATCTTACCCCCCCAGCTTTGAATCACTGAGTACATCAGAATCTAAAGACATTTACAGAAGTAGGCACTATCTAGCAGGCCTACTCAGGTTTAAGACCATGGGGAGCCACTGTGTCGTGTTCATTTGATATTCACCCTCTTTTCTCCCAACCGCCGTGTCTGCAGTACAATTTTGAGCCTGTCTCAGACTGACCCTCCGCAGTGGACTCCACCAATGCCTGAGTGATAGTGCTACAGGATACCAAATTGTCTGCTACTTTCTTGTCCCTACGGGATCTCCACATATGTGCCTTTTCAGCACCAGCCCATTCCAGCATGTCCCTTCACCAGTCTGATTGGGCTGGGGCATTAGACAATGTCATACCATATGTGTAAAGTCTGCCATGGGCGCCCTTCACCAGGTGCAGCTTTTGGATCTGTCCGAATAAATGAGGTGGAGCCTTTGGGGTGAAAGATAGGCCATATGTAGCATTGAGTCAGTTTAAACATTGCACAGATCAACACTTTGTGTACACCTGCGTGCATTTTTTGCCAATCCCTGGGTGTGAGGGGCTTTTCATACACCTGCTGCCAGATGGCCTCTATTTTTAGTAGAGCTAGTTGTCTATCTGCTCTTATTGCCCGGTATCTATGTGCTAGAAACCTACGACCACCCACCATTGAGAGCAGGGTCACCAGTGTCTGTGTGGTTTCAGGGGAATCCAGTAAGGAAGGACACAACTGTCTTCCCATTGCTGCTATCTTACAGTATTGAAGGAACTGGTAGTTCTCTAGGCTATATATCTCTACTGTGTCATGCAATGTCATAATGCTGCCCACCGGGGACATGTCTGAGAGCATAATGCATCCCCCTTCCTGCCACCTGGTAATTGCCATCACTGAGCAATTCCTGCGAAGGGTTGTACAATCCAAAGATCTAAATCCAGAGCATGTGGAGTATGCTCAATCACGCTCTCCCCCAAAGATGGTCCATAAGGCGTATCAGGGAAAGAATCAGGTATGGGTCTTCGCCGTATGATTAAAGCCCTTTGTTGGTATCCATAATGTGTGCCCTCTCCCCATTATGTTCTGCATCTAGCCAGTGTATTGTGTATTGCAGGTGTGCCACTAGGTAGTAAAGCTACAAGTCTGGAACCTCCATCCCCCCCGTCCCGAGATATTTGATGCTGTCCATCTTCCACAGCAAATCCATGTCAGGCAGACAATCTATTGGTAAACCCGTCAGTTGTCCTAGAGGGAAAAGAGCAGAATGGGCACTTTTAACCCATGGTCCAGAGAATTCTGAGAACTCCTGCAGGACAATAATCAGGAAGGTCACCGAGATATCAGGCTGGCACATAAAAATCATAGAATTGTCTGCATATAAAGAGACCACATGCATAGTATTGCCCACTTGCACTACCCAGCCACTTAGTACCAGGTGGAAACAACATGCCAGTGGTTTAATTGCCTAATGAAAATCAAAGGGCATAATGGACATTCCTGGTGTGGACTTCTCTGTAATAGGATCTCCGCTGAGCACCCTCGCCGTTGGGCCGTTATAGAGCAGTCAATCCCAACAGACAAAGTTGGGACCCAAAACCATACTGTCTATACGATGCCAGATATATTCAATCCCATTGTATGGAGGTAAAAGCTTTTGTTCGACATCTAAAACAGCAACTGCATAAAGATCATTTGTCCAGGTCAAGAGTATGTAGAACTTGACACACTCTGTGCAGGTTCAACAGCACTTTCTGATGTGTTATGAATCCCGACTGGTCCATATGGACCAAGTGGGGGAGATAGGGCAACAGTTTGGCTCCCAGAATATGACTAAGGAGTTTTTGATCCGCTTTCAGCATAGAGATTGGATGGTACGAACCCATAGTGACGGGGTATGTACCGGCTTTTGACATTAAGACTATGGGGGTGATTCTAACCCTGGCGGTCGGTGTTAAAGTGGCGGCCAACCCGCCAACAGGCTGGCGGTCCAAAAAATGGAATTCTGACCCTGGCGGGAACCGCCAACACAGCCCGCCAACTTAACACTCCGACCGCCGCGGCGGTACAGACAAACAGCGCGGCGGTCACCGCCAACAGGCAGGCGGCAGACAATGTACCGCCCACACTATCATAACTCACCAATCCGCCACCTTTTCCGGGGCGGGAGCACCGCCGATAAAAACACGGCGGAAACAGACTACGAACGGGAAAACGCTCACCTCTACGCACTCCACGAGGACGGAGGACAGCATGGAACCCGAATTGAACATCATACCTGCTCTCGTCTACCTTCTCATCTACCACGAGTACGAAGTCCGGCGCAGACGACAACGGTGAGTACTGCACCTACGACACACGGGAGGGGGAGGACGAAAGGTTACGGGCACACACATATGCGCCCCCCCCCCCAATCATGTACTCACCAATGCAGAGCACCAAGTCACAGTGACACCACCCAAACACCCCTGAAAAATGCTAGGACATAATCATATTTGGAATAAATATTTATGTACCAAAAAGCTCCAGAAAATTAGCGTACAACCATGAAAGATATCCACAACAAAACAAATGACATACACATCAGTGTATAACTGAAGTACCAAGTCCTGCACATCCTACGAATTCAGCATGTCCGTGGGCCAAAGTCTTGAGAAACAAGGGCAAAGCCCACACAGGAGACCTGAGTCCTTTGGAGAGAACACTGCAGGGGCATCAGATGTAAAAACTACAGGCACCTCAGGGGGAAGGGAGGGGGGGGCACCACAGCCACATGAGTCCACGACGCCAGATCCACGAGGAGCCACCATGCCCACTGTTCAATCCTGGGGAGTGCAAAGCCACAGTCTCTCAATGTCTCTACAGTGGGTGGGCTGCCCACTGGACCAACCTGGGGAGTGCAAAGCCACAGTCTCTCAATGTCTCTACAGTGGGTGGGCTGCCCACTGTTCAATCCTGGGGAGTGCAAAGCCACAGTCTCTCAATGTCTCTACAGTGGGTGGGCTGCCCACTGGACCAACCTGGGGAGTGCAAAGCCACAGTCTCTCAATGTCTCTACAGTGGGTGGGCTGCCCACTGGACCAACCTGGGGAGTGCAAAGCCACAGTCTCTCAATGTCTCTGCAGTGGGTGGATTGCCCACTGGACCAACCTGGGGAGTGCAAAGCCACAGTCTCTCAATGTCTCTGCAGTGGGTGGATTGCCCACTGGACCATCCTGGGGAGTGCAAAGCCACAGTCCATCATGTGGATGACAGTCTCCACTGGTCAAGGAGGAGGCATGGTGGGCACAATGAACCATCAACGGTGCTTGAGACGGCGGTGCCCTGTTCAGCGGTGCTTGAGACGGCGGGGCCCAGCGGAGCGGTGCTTGAGACGGCGGGGCCCAGCGGAGCGGTGCTTGAGACGGCGGGGCCCAGCGGAGCGGTGCTTGAGAGGAAGGGCCCAGCGGAGCGGTGCTTGAGAGGAAGGGCCCAGCGGAGCGGTGCTTGAGAGGAAGGGCCCAGCGGAGCGGTGCTTGAGACGGCGGGGCCCAGCGGAGCGGTGCTTGAGAGGAAGGGCCCAGCGGAGCGGTGCTTGAGAGGAAGGGCCCAGCGGAGCGGTGCTTGAGAGGAAGGGCCCAGCGGAGCGGTGCTTGAGACGGCGGGGCCCAGCGGAGCGGTGCTTGAGAGGAAGGGCCCAGCGGAGCGGTGCTTGAGAGGAAGGGCCCAGCGGAGCGGTGCTTGAGAGGAAGGGCCCAGCGGAGCGGTGCTTGAGACGGCGGGGCCCAGCGGAGCGGTGCTTGAGAGGAAGGGCCCAGCGGAGCGGTGCTTGAGACGGCGGGGCCCAGCGGAGCGGTGCTTGAGACGGCGGGGCCCAGCGGAGCGGTGCTTGAGACGGCGGGGCCCTGTTCAGCGGTGCTTGAGACGGCGGGGCCCAGCGGAGCGGTGCTTGAGAGGAAGGGCCCAGCGGAGCGGTGCTTGAGACGGCGGGGCCCAGCGGAGCGGTGCTTGAGACGGCGGGGCCCTGTTCAGCGGTGCCTATGTCCACGGCGGGGCCCTGTTCAGCGGTGCTCTTCTGCACCGCGGGCCCTGTTCAGCGGTGCCTATCTCCACGGCGGGGCCCTGTTCAGCGGTGCTCTTCTGCACCGCGGGCCCTGTTCAGCGGTGCCTATCTCCACGGCGGGGCCCTGTTCAGCGGTGCTCTTCTGCACCGCGGGCCCTGTTCAGCGGTGCCCATCCAGCAGGTCAAGGGAGCCAGACCTGGCCTGGACTCCCTGTTCAGTCGCCCTCGGACCGTGACGTATCTGGACCCTTCGGGGACGGACTCCTGGCCTCCTTAGTGTCCTCCTTCCCAGCTGGGATGTGGCATGTGGGGTCCACCTTCTCCGCGCTCCTGCTGCCCTTCCGCTCCTTTGATGGGGCTCTCGGGCCCTTGCCTCCCTCAGATGGTGTGGGTGGTGAAGTGGCCGCACATTGCTCCTTGGGGGCAGCCCTGTCGGTCCTCGCACGGCGGTCCTTGGTTTTGCGGGTCCTCTTGCCGGGGGGGGGCTGGACGTGTCCTTGCTGCAGCTCGATGTGTCACTGCTGGCAAAGGGTGGGCTCCAGAACCCAGGCACAACAGTGACACCCGAAGCTGGGCTGGTGGTGGCTGCGGTGCTCTTGGGACTCTTTGAAGATGGATGGGGGAGGTCATCGGGGGGAAAGAGGTTAAGGTTAGCCAGGAAAAGTTTTTTAGGGCCAAGGTAAAGGGTAGGAGTAGTGGAGATGGAAGTGGAGGTAGAGGAGGTGGTTGTAGGAGAGTCAGGTGTGCTGTCATTGGGTGAAGGTGCTGGTGCTGTAGGCTGTCGTGAGGTGGATGGCTGTTGGGTGGGTGGCTGCCTGCGTTTGTGTGTCTTGGAAGAGGGGGTGACAGACACAGTGGGAGAGGACACAGGGGACGTGTACATGGCAGTGGGGGTGGTGACTGCACGAGTGTGGACTGTACTGGAGGGTGAGGTGGTGATGGAAGCACTGGCTGATGTTGGGGTGCATGCAGGTGTGAGTGTAGACGTCACAGGGAGGGAGGAGGGAGACGAGGAGGAGGGGGACACAGGGGTGGCAGTGGCTGTTGGCATGTCTGCATCTGGGTGTTGCTCGGGTGAGTGTTTGCGGGATCTGTGGTGCTTGTGTTTGGATGAGCTGCTCTTGGGTGTTGAGGTGTGTGCAGGCTGGTCTGATGGTGTGGATGGGATAGGCTGAGGAACAGGAGACAGAGACAGGCTGGAGGCAGTCAGAAGAGGGAGGCTGGAAACAGGGACAATGGCTGCCGTCAGTGCTGAGGCCAGAGCAGTGAACGCTCGTTGATGGGCAGCCTGACCCGAATGAATGCCCTCCAGGTACGCATTGCTCTGTTGCACCTCCCTTTGCACACCCTGGATGGCATTCAGAAGGGTCATCTGCCCAACAATGAGCGTCCTTACCAGGTCAATGAGCTCCGCACTGAGGGCAGCAGGGGCAACAGGGGCAGGGGCTGAGGTGCCTGGGGCGAAGGAGACGCGCGCCTTCCTGGGCGAAGCGGCACGGAGCGAAGACTGAGGGGCTGCTGGGAGGGCGGGGCTGGTGCGCTGGGTGGCGGCTGTACCTGTAGAGGCGGGGGGCACGGATGTTGCCGCCACCCCTAGGGAGCTCCCATCCGAGGACGTGTCGCTTTCGCTGCTCTCACCAGCGGTCCCCGTCGTGGTGCTCCCCTCGCCCTCCGGATCACTGGTGCCCTCGGTGTCTGTTCCTGGGCCCACCGGGGCCTTGTGTCCTGCAGCTCCCTCGTGCTCCGATGCCATATCTCCTCCGCCTGATGATGCTAATGCACACATGCACAAGAAGATGAAGAGAAAGGGTGGGGGGAGAAAAAAGAAGACCAGGTTGAGTGCATGCAATGTCAACACCGTTGGCGGAGAGGACAGACACAGGTGCCTAATGCACTAAGCCGCGCATTCGGGGTACACTACTCAGTACTACTGACTAAGACAACAGGCCAAGAGACGTCAAACGCGCACATGGGAGATGCTGGACCTTCAAAGGCTGTACTTGTCACCCTACAGAGGTGGGGGCCGGGGGCACAGGTCTATGCCTAAGGGAGAGGACTACACTACAGAAAGCACCCTGGCCTAATGTCACCCACAGCCCTCCTCCCCCACCCAGACGCCTCCACTGCGCAGAAAGATAGGAGAATGTGCTGATACTAACCCCCTTGTGTCTGCTGTGATGTCTTAAAGCGCCCATCCAATTCAGGGTAGGCCACCGCCAGGATCCGGGACATCAGGGGGGTCATGGTGCGACTGGCACCCCTCCTAGGTTGGGAGGCCATCCCCAGCAGTGTTTCGGCGGTCTTCCTTGTTCCGCGGCGGATGTCCTCCCACCTCTTGCGGCAGTGGGTGCCCCGTCTGTTGTGGACCCCCAAGGTCCGGACTTCCTTGGCGATGGCACGCCAAATATCGATCTTCTGATGGGCGCTGACCTATTAGACATGTACAGGGTGGAAAGGAGGAAATCATCAATGGCCTGCATGTTAGATGTAATTGCCCCCCCCCCCCCCCCCACTTTGCCATATGGCACATGCTCTCATCTGTCGGGCGTTGCACTCCTCATTCGCCCCCCACCCCACCCCACCAACTTACATCCACCCCAATCCACACAGGCATAGCCCATTCCATTAGCACCCGGGGTACTCACTTGTTGGTCTGGAGGACCGTAGAGTAGCGCATACTGGGGGAGGACCCCATCCACGAGCTTGTCCAATTCTTCAGACGTGAAGGCAGGGGCCCTTTCCCCAGTCACAGCAGCCATTGTATCTTCCAGACCGAGGTCACAGCAGCACTTGCAGTATAGGTCCTCTCCTGTGGATGATCAGGTCTCGAGTGATTAAGCAGATAGAAAATGTCGGTCACGTCCGCGGCGGTGTGTACCGCGGCGGTGCGTACCGCGACCGCCGGCGCACTTCGTTATTGGCTCCTGAAACCCATAGGCTTCAATGTTAACCAATGCGGCTTTGCGCCGCGGTCTTCGACCGCCTACCGCCACGGTGTGCCCCGCCAGCGCAGTGACCTCACATCCCATTGTCCCACTTCACAGGTCAGGCAGCCGCCATTTCAAGGGCCCACATGGCTTAATTTTGACTGCGACACACAGGCCTAGGCCTTGCATTGCCACACATACACGCCTTTCAACCCATTGCCATTCTTTAACTGTGCAAGCTGTCTGTACGTACCTGTGGTTTGGCTGACTCTGTGCTCCATGTTGTCCTTCCTAGGCACCGTCCGCTGGGACTTGGGATGAGAAGGAGGAATCCTCGCGTGTACCGACCGCTGGTGGACCTGTCGACAATGGAAGAACGCCATATAATCCTTCGATACCGACTTTACCGTGCCACTATCCATGAACTGTGTGCCCAGCTGGAGCCAGCCCTGATGTCCCCCATCCGCCAACCCACAGGGATTCCCCCTCTGGTGCAGGTTTTGTCAGTCCTCCATTTTTTGGTCAGTGGGTCATTCCAGACCACAGTGGCCATGTCATCTGGAATGTCTCAGCCTATGTTTTCAAAGATTTTGAGCAGAGTGTTGTCTGCCCTGATGAAACTCATGCGGAGCTACATCATTTTCCCCGAGGAGGGTGACTTGCCCACAGTGAAGGGTGATTTCTATGCCCTTGGACATATCCCCAACATCATTGGTGCCATTGATGGGACCCATGTGGCTTTGGTACCCCCAAAAGACGATGAGCAGGTGTACCGAAACAGAAAGAATTATCATTCGATGAATGTCCAGGTGGTCTGTTTGGCTGACCAGTACATCTCCCATGTAAATGCCAAGTTCCCAGGGTCAGTGCATGACGCGTATGTGATGCGAAATAGCAGCATCCCCTATGTGATGGAGCAGCTACAGAGACAACGTGTGTGGCTAATAGGTGACTCTGGTTACCCCAACCTGCCGTGGCTACTGACCCCAGTAAGGAATCCCCGGACAAGGGCAGAGGAACGCTACAATGAGGCCCATGGGCGTACAAGGAGGGTGATTGAGCGAACCTTTGGCCTCCTGAAGGCCAGGTTTAGGTGCCTGCATATGACTGGTGGATCCCTAATGTACTCACCAAAGAAGGTGTGCCATATCATCGTGGCGTGCTGTATGCTTCACAACCTGGCTTTGCGACGCCAGGTGCCTTTCCTGCAGGAGGATGGTCCAGATGGTGGTGTTGTAGAAGCCGTGGAGCCTGTGGAGAGTGAAGAGGAGGAAGACTCTGAGGACGACACAGACAATAGGGACAGAGTGATACAACAGTATTTCCAGTAACACCCAGGTAAGAATCACCCACGCCATTTCACAATTGCTTCTAGCCTCCTGCATCTATACTTTCTGTAGTTCCCCACAGATGTTTTTTATTAATTTATGCCTTTCCCTTCCCTTCTCAGTGCTGTCTGACTCAGTACCTGACTTCTGCTTGGTTCGCCCATGAAATACAGCGTATTGACATTGGTATGTTGTCATGACTAATTGACAGAACAGAAATTGAACAGTAATATGTTATCCCTTTGTTAATAATACAGCATGACTCAAAACAGGTTTGTGTGCAAAATGTGATTTATTTACAGTGCTAGATACCGGTACATGTGATTCTAAGGGTGATGGGTGGGGGTGGAGGAATATCCATGGCAGAGTCCAGTTCTCAGTCTCACAGGTGCATTGTTCTTTTGCCTGTGGAAGGATGGAGCATAGGCAGTTCATGGTTGGACAGGGTGGCAATGTGGGACAGTGGGAAGACTTGAGGGGGTATGTCCTGCTGGCGGGGGTCTTGACATCCTACTCTGTCTTTTTCTTTGGTCTCAGGCTCCTCTTACGGGGTGGTTGTTCTTCAGCAGGAGGTGGGGTTCTGGGGGGCTGTCGAGGTGTTGGGACCTCCTGTCCACTAGCGCCGGCGGAGGTGGTAGGCTGTTCCTGGTCCGGCCTAGTGACAGGGGCCCTGTGTGGTGCACCATGGTCCCGCAACGCGTCCTCTATCCTGTGGAGGGCCAGGACGATGGTCCCCATTGCGGTCCCGATGATTCTCAGCTCCTCCCTGAAGCCCATGTAGCGTTCCTCCTGCTGTGCCTGGATCTCAGTGAACCTGGCCAGTACCGTCGCCATCGTTTCTTGGGAGTGGTGATAGGCCCCCATGAGGGTGGTGAGGGCCTCTTGGAGAGTGGGTTCCCTGGGCCTCTCCTCCCCCCCCTGTCGCACAGCAGCCCTCCGAGCTGCCCGGTTTCCCCCGGCCTCTGTCCCCTGGCCGGTGTGCCCGCTCCCACTGCCCCCAGGTCCCTGTTGTTGTTGGGGTGTCGGGTTAGCCTGGGTGCCCTGTAGTGGCAGACACACCGCTGATTGAGCTGTCCTAGAGACAGAGGCATGGGCCCGCTGGGTGGGAGCTGTGCTGGTGTCGGCAGAGGGGGTCGGGTCTGGTGTGGCCTGTGTCTGGGTGAGGGGAACCGACTGCCCAGAGGTCCCCGATGGTCCGGGCTGGTCGTCAGGTTCACTGTCGACAGAGCTGCTATCCTCAGTGTGGGCCTGTTCCGGTGGTGGGATGGACACTTCTGGACCCTCCTGGCTGGTGTGTTGTCGTTCGGGTCCTGCATGGGGTAAGAGAGTTTGGTTATTGTTTCTGTGTGTGCAATAGCATGCGTGTTGTGGGTGCCCTTGTCCCCCAGTGCAGGCATTCCCTGGAGGGAGGTGTTGTGAGGGTATTTAGTGGGGGGGAGGGGTTAGTGCAGTGGTCATGCTTAGGTGATGGGTGCCCATGGTTTGTGTTGGCATGCAGGAGTTGGTGTTGGGATGGGTGGGTTGTGCTGGTGAGACATTGTCAGGAAGGATGTGTGCTGGGGGGTTGGGGGTGAGAGTGGGGGTGTGGGTTGGCATGCTGGTGGGGTGTGGGGGATATAGTAGTTGAGATGGGACTTACCAGAGTCCATTCCTCCGGCTACTCCTGCGAGGCCCTGAGGATGCAGGATGGTCAAGACCTCTTGTTCCCACGATGTAAATTCGGGAGAGGTGGGTGGGGGTCCGCCGCCAGTCTTCTGGACCGCGATGTTGTGCCTGGAGACCATCGACCGGACCTTCCCCCGTAGGTCGTTCAATCTTTTGCGGATGTCCTCCCTATTCCTGGGATGCTGTCCCACTGCGTTGACCCTGTCCACGATCCGCTGCCATAGCTCCGCCTTCCTGGCTATACTGGTGTGCTGCACCTGCGAGCCGAAGAGCTGGGGTTCCACTCTTAGGATTTCCTCCACCATGACCTGGAGTTCTTGGTCCGAAAAGCGTGGATGCCTTTGGGGTGCCATGGGGTGGTGTGGGTGAGGTGTGGGGTGGTGTATGTGATGAGGAGTGTGTTGGTGAGTGGTGCTTTGTGCTACTATGTGGTGTGTGTGATGGTGTAGTGTGCCTCAGTGTGTCTTGCTTTGGATTGTCTGCTGTGTCTCTCTCTCCTTCTCTCAGTATTTGGGGTCGCAGGGGTTTGTGGGTGATGTGGGTGTGTGTTTTATAGTTGGTTGATTGTGTGGGAGTGGTGTGTGTATGTGTATCAGGTGTGTGTTTTTCAAATTGTCCAATGTGGCTGTGTTTTGGTGATGTGTGTGTGTATTCTGACCGCGGCGGTGTGTACCGCCAATGGAATACCGCGTTTGAATGACCGCCGTGTGGATTCGTGGGTCGTAATGGCATGGGCGTATTTCTGTTGGCGTGACGGTGGAGGTTTGGTCATCTCCAGTTTATCGCTGCCCGCCGATGTGGCGGGCTGCAGTGGAGGACGGATTTTTGGAGGTTTGGCCGTTATGGGTCAGAATGACCGTGGCGGTTGACCGCGGCCGCGGCGGTGTTATGGCGGTCTTCTGACCGGCGGTAAGGGCATTTTACCGCCGAGGTCAGAATCACCCCCTATATGTGCTTCCCTCATCAAGTTTGGGACACAACCATGTTCTAACGCATCAGTCATTTCACGAGAAAGCCTCATAGAATTCTGCTATACACCCATCTCCATCTGCTGATTTGGCCATTTTCAGGGCTTCCACTGCCCCTACAATTCCTGTCTAGTCAGTTGTGCTCCCAGGTGTTCATCTTTTTCCATTGTGTTAAACAGAAGCGCAGGCCTACCAGATATTCCAGGAGCAGATGCGCCTCCATTTGAATACCCGGTTTGGTATATATTTAGCTTAAATTGGCTGCAAAAGTTAAAATGAGTGCCTGTTCAGTGTGTACCATATGACGACATCCATTTCTAAGCATGAAAACTGGCTGTGGTGTGACTCGCCTTGTCTTCCTCCATATATCACCACCTACGTTCGGTCTGTCAAGTATGTTTTTCCAGAAGGTCCCAAAGTTCGCAGACCTTATGTCACTGTTTATCCCAACCCGGCAGGGCTGCTGGATTACCGGGCAGTGTCTGCTGTTGTACAATTTCCAGTGCCACCTCCTGATGCATCAAGTCCTCCTCAAGAGTATGGCACACTCCTACCATGTATGTCATGCATACCCCACGGATCACTACCTTCATGGCATCCCATTCAGTCACCCTGCTATTCATGCTGCCCCAGTTTATGCTCAAAATATTTGCTCGGAGCTTCCGAGATAGCATCCCTGATCAGTCAAGACGTATGGATGCAGCCTCCATAGAGGCTCCACAGCATCCCCCTTCCAGGGAGTACGTAAGCAGCAGTGGTGAATTATCTGAAATAGAGCGGGCCAGGTATTGCACATAAACCACTCTATGGACAGCTTCTAAGCAGTTAAAGAAGTAGTCAAGCTAGCTATGTGTGTGCCTCGCCGGGGTGTAAAATGAAAATTCACATGTGTGTGTGTAGCTGTTGCCATATATCAGTAAGGCCCATGTCCGACAGTGTCTGTGACCAAACTGATGTCATGAAAGGTTTCATGTCTTGTCTAGGAAGCTATCTATCCATCAGTCATTCAAGGACATAATTAAAGTCACTGCCATGACTACCTCCCATGCCAGGGATACCTGAGTTGCCACTAATAGAGTGCCAGAAAATGCACTGTCATCTGTGTTGGGAGCATATACAATTATAAAGCATAGTTCATGTGCATCGAAAGAAGTACTCTCTAGAATATCATATCTGCCTTCACTGTCCATCTGGACCCATGTGGGTTTTAATGGGATTGCCGGGGCTACTCAAATTAAAGCACCTTGTGTATATCGAGAGTAGGACCGAGCAAAGACCTGCCCTCTCCATCGTGTGTGTTTAGATATTTAATGCAGTCACCCCATTGGTGGGTTTCTGAGCTACCATATCTGCATAAATATGATAGACCCTGCAGCATTTTACCCATCCCTGCAGGCCTCTCACATTCCAGGTCAGAGACTTGTATTTCAACCAATCAGGATTTAGAAAGCGTGGCTGATCACCCGGGTATCCAGGAGCTTGCAGGTCCCGGAAGCTTACTCAAACAGCCAGGTCTTGAGGGTCATTCAGTAGTAAAGCTAGCCATATTGGACCTGGGTAAATATCCAGTATTCAACTGCACCTTTAGTCTGCTCACCCCTTCAATTGAGGGCCATTCCCCTCAGCAGAGTAGCCCCCAAAACATGGTCACAGCAATATAAATTCAAAAAACCAAACTTCAACATCAACCATTCTTACCAGTCCTTCCTAATCTGCAGCCTCCCCCTTGACTCAACCAATGGCCAAAGAGGACCCCAACCCGCCCCAGTCTCCCGCCTTAACACACCCCGGCTAGCTATTAGCTCAAAGTGTACAAACAGTTAGTATGATTAGATATCCAAGAGTCACAATCCTCACTATGGTAATCCACAACTCTTGGCTGTCCCAACCTCTGTCCCTCCCAACATAGAAGCATGGGGGGCACTAATGCCTCCAGTTAATTTGTCCCAAATTATTAAAGCAAGTCCCAGCAGAAGATGGTGAATTCCCCAATTTTAATCATCCATAGTACCACCCACCATCACGGCATAAGACAGTACCTGGTAGTCCTTATCACCCCCTATCAAACAAATGGATCTCACCAATTGAGCCCAACATCACACCATAACTTTGAGTCTCTGGAACATGGATCGGATGCAAGAACGGGTTAGGCGTTTCTAAGGACACTAGTGCTTATTGCAATTAACCATGTGGGCTGACCAGGATACGTTCTTGACTTGTCAATTCAGGAAATCCAATCTGTGTGGCGTTCCATGCTGATTGTCACACCCCTTGATGTTGTGGCCCTCTCCAATCAGATGTATCTGGAGCCGGACCAGAAACATTAGACTGTACTTGATGCAAAAGGGTTTTGAAGATCCTGAACTCTTTTGGTATTGTCAGGATACATTTGTATCTGTTTATCTTCCTAACGCAGATGGTTGTGTGCACGGACATGTTGGAGGATTATATTGCGATTACTGGTGTTAAACAGGCACTCGATGAGTGCCCTCAGGGGTGCCCCCAGGTGCTGGGCCAACTCCAGCGCCCTAAGAACCCGCTTTATAGAAACATCCTTGAAGAGGCACTTGGGTTTCAATGTGTTGACAATCCAGTCCTCTAAGAAGAGTTCCACAGAGGGGCCCTCTGCCCACTCCAGAAATCCCAAGAACCATAAGTTATTTCTCCTCAAGTGGCTCTCTGCATCTTCTACACATCCCTCCACATGGGTTGTCACTACATTTAAGTCCAGCAACTGCCACCTCTTAGTCTTTCACATCCTTTTTTAGAGTGTCAACTTCATTAGTCATTGTGACACTTTCGTCCACTTTGCGGAGGTCCAGCTGTAGGTGATTTATGTCAATGGTTTTGGATTCCAATGCCTTTCTGGAACCCTGTATCTCGGCCAATATTTCAATTGAAACTCCAGTATAGCGTTGCTGGCTGGCCTATTATCAGAGTTGATTTTTTGTGGATTTCATTGGTGTTTTCTCTGTGTTTTCCAAACCTTTTGAAACTAGCTCTTACCACTGTTTATTCAGCTGTCTACCCCCCAAAATAGACAAAACTGTTTCTCTAGTGTGAACTAAACATGTTTTATTAGTGATTATTATTAAGCTCATATGTAATTTACAGGAGAAGTAATACACTGTTTGTACTGTCATTTCAGTTGGCAGTATATCCAATGGAATTATGGTAGTCTTTGTAAACATAAAACGTCTGTGTATTGCACTTTCACTCATATCACATTGCCCTCTATTACATTTCATTACTTCTCACATTCACTCCACCAGCTCTCTGTTTAGTTTACAGGACTATTTGTGGATTAAAAAAAGTAAAATTCAACTTGTTAGAAATTGGGTTGTTGGTCAACTGGGGTGTAAGCCAGCGTGTGTGTCAGGCAAACTCTAAAATAATGTGTCCTGTTCTCACCCTCTGGCAGCTTGGTGCAGAGCAGTCAGACTTAACTTAGTGGCAATGTGTAAAGTATTGGTGCAACACTTCAAATAGTAAAACAGTGAAAACTCCACTCAAAATGAATCCATACTAGTTTTGAAAAATAGCTTTGAATGTAATAGATAAAATAAGGCCAAAAGTACAAAAATCCAATAAGCAGAACCTGTGTTATGAATTTTTAAAGATTAATCTGTAAAATAGTGCTTAGAAGCAAGAAACACTAACCAGGGATATCTGGCCCTGCCGGAGCAGGACAAAGTCAAGGGTTCAGGCCGGCCATGATGGAGCATGGGCCGGATACAGGGACCCAGTGGAGCCCACTGAACAAAAATACTTTAATGCTGGTTGCTTCAATGTCGTAGATGTGGGGTGCAGCAAAAGCAATGCGCTGGTGTTGATCCCCGCAATGGAGGAGAGGTGTCAATTTTGCTGCAGAAGAGATGTGTTGAGTTTCTCCATACAGCAGCAGAAATGCTAAGGGTCCAGGACTGGAGGGGCTCCACTTGGCAGGGCAGACTCACAGCAGGTGGAGTCCAGGTGCAGTAGTAGGTTGGTTGACATTTTTTTATGCCCCTGAAACTTTAGCTCAGGAGACCAGTCAGCTGGCCCTTGGAGTCATCCTGGGTTCAGGCGATGCAGGTCCAGTCCTTCTTACACAGGCTGGGAATATTAGGCAGTAAGGCAGCACAGCTATGCAGGAGTTAAGCACAGCAGCAGTTCAATAGAGTGGCAGTTCTTCAGCAGCACAGAAGTCCTTCCTGGTAGAGCTGTCACAGGTCCAAAAGTATACTGGCTTGTTGGTGTCAGAGGTCCAGTACTTATGACCATTTGGGCCTTTGAAGTGGGGGAGACTTCAAAGATAGGCCTTTGAAGTGCACCAAGGTCCTGCACTTCCTGATCTGGCTCCTGACGCACTACAAGGGGTGGTGTAGCCCTTTATACTGGGACAGGACACAGCCTATTCAGGTATAAGTGAGGCTGTCGCCAGCTCCTCCATCCCATCCTGCCAGGATGGCCCATGAAGGCTCATCAATCCACACCTAAGTTCCTATATTGTGGATCTGCCTAAGGGGAATATACAAAACCCAGCTGACACCCACCACACCCAGAAAAGTGATTATAGATAGACTGCAGGCACCACATTGATAAAGTCAAGAAATGCCAACTTTCTTAAAGTGGCATTTCCAGAATTTCAATTTAAAATTCAACTTCACCATAAGTTGTAATTTTAAATTGTGATTCCAGAGACACCTTAATCTTTTCCAACTTGTGAATTACACTTATTAGATGTAACAAGATAGTCCCACTGTTATCCTATAAGAGAGATAGGCCTTGAGGTAATGAAAAATATGTTTTTGACTCTTTCACCTACACGATAGGTAAAACTTAAAAGTACATGTCCTGCATTTTAAATACAGTCCACCCTTCCTTCTGGGTTGCCCAGGGCCTACCTCAGGGGTGACCTTTATGATAAAAAGAGAAGGTTTGGGCCTGGCAAAAGGGTTACTTTTCCAGGATGCCCTGGCAGTGTAAAGCTGCACATTGAGGCTCTGCAATGGCAATGGCAGGCACGAGACATGGTTAAAGGGCTACTTAAGTGGGTGGCACAATCAGTGCTTCAGGCCCAAAAGTAGAATTTAATTTACAGGCCCTGGGCACAATTAGTGCACTTTACTAGGGACTTAAAAGTATATTACATATGCCAACTGAGTATGAACCAATGTTATTGTGTTTAAGGAGAGAGCACAAGCACTTTAGCACTGGTTAGCAGTGGTAAAGTGCACAAATGTCTGTGGCCAGCAAAATTGAAGTCAGAAAAAATACAGGAGGAGGAAGGCAAAATATTTGGGAATCACCTTGCAGAAAGGGTTAGGTCCAACACAGATGTTTAAAAAAACAGATTCCCGGACACAGTTGAGGGTCATTAACCTTGCCGTACTACATGTCATGCCTTTGTAGGGCTGGTCAACCCTGCCAACAGCATATTACCTTGACAATTTTGAATTACAACAGATTAATGTGTAGCCCTACACTCTAAGGCGCCTCAAACATGGTGCTTTATGCATGCTCCCCTCTGCACACTTTACCTGACTACATTAGGGTGTCGCTGCTGATGTGTGGACATTCATAGCTACCAAGTGTCTCATGGCAAATGTCTTACTTTAAGCCAGCCCTGATCTTTTACCAAACATCACATTCTATTCTGGGACTTGCAATTTTGCTGTTAACTTTGAAACTCTGGCCTAAAAAAAAAACAGAGGTAAAATGCAGCTGTGTAAAAAGCCAAGATTAGCTAAAGGTATTACACATAAATATGGTACACCTTGGAGCTATAAATTTTGTTGGTATGTGGAAAGTCTTTTGTCATATTTTTACAACTATCCCATGTGCATGGTAACAGTACCTTTTCATAGATACCTGCCACTGCACCTTAGATTGAATGTTTAAAGCATGGGGTACTTGGTAGGAGACCTGCTATCAATACTAAATAGAGCCTGATATATCAAGGGGTTTACCCATTCTATGTCTGTGGGTAAATAATATGGTACCAAGATTATTTTGAGCCAGCATTTTCACCAATCAATAAAAGAATTAAACACTGCCAAAATATCTAAATATGTCAATAATATTTTCAGATCAATTCTCTACACTGTACACAATCTTTAGTTGAAACCTAAAAACATGAAACCCTTCACATTTAATCCAAGCACAGAAAACTGGAAGAGACAAAAGGAAGAAGAAAAAATATTGTAGTGACATCCTTAAACAACAAAAACACAGCTCAAGTAGAATAGTCTTAAACTGGTCTTTTATCCTGCTACTTTGCATAGGAAAGTTACATTATATATTTGCCAAATGAAAAAGAAATAAAATGACCCAATCTTTCTCATTTTACTTTCTTTGAATGGCATTTTAGTTTGTGGTTGTACAGGTGTTTATCTGTGTTTATATGTTTACACTGAAAAGGGCAATTTCCCTTTAGATGTTTTTATAAGGTATTATTGGTTTAAGACTAAAATAAAATCCGAAGCGAGGTCTGCCAGGGTAAAATTAATTATTTGGATTAAATTGAAATGTATTGTATGGTAATATTTACATAAGTTGGGTGTGAGGTTGAGGGAGGTTCATAGTCATTAATAGTAGAATCACTTAGCCTGCTATCCTTCATCACCTCTGTTGTAGCTGCTTACTACTTTAAAATAGAGGCTGAAAGATGGGGTATAATATAGTGCCAGATCAAAATGCTAATGCTTTTGAAATTTTGAGCCAGTAAGTCACCAAGAAGGGCTTTACCATCAGCCAAGCCTTCCCATTGTTGATTTGCTGCAGACCCATTTGCTCAAGAGCAGGCATTAAAAGGGGGCTTCCATTCTTTAGAATGGGCCCCCATGTACTCCGCAGGAGTACATCAATAGAATCATGAAAAATTATGCTATTGCCCCCTACCCTGCGCCATGGTGCGCTGTATTTTAAATACAACACACACATGGTGGTGGTAGGGGGGTGCTAAGGGGCGCAGGGAAAGTAGCGCTGCACTCAGTGCAACAGCACTTTCCATAAATCTTCCCCTTCGTTTTTTGTCAGTTCCAGAACTCAAGCACACAAGTGATGGGCCCACACAAACAGAAAATACCAACAACTATGACAAGAGAGTATGTTTCGGGACTACTTGGATGATCAAACTGAATTTTATGTGAATCAAGAGCCATTAATTTTTTAGTATGGCATAGACGAACAGTGGTCAGAGCTTAGCAGACTGGCAGCTAAATATCTAGCATGTCCTATAGCCAATGTATCCTCTGAGCAGGTTTGCAGTTCATTTGGTGCAATTGTCAAGTCAGGACCAGTATAGCATCTTACAATGTAGAGACACTTATGATCATCAACATGAGTGAACATTTCATTCTCAAATACAGGTGTCGGAAGACACAACAGTGGACGAGGGTGATTTCTTGGATATGTCAAGTGTGGGGCATGATCGTCTTCCAGACAAAATCCCTTATTATGAAGGTGAAATTTATATTTTAGAGCAAAGGTAATACAATGCACTGGTATATATCATTACATATAATTAGATTAGAGCTAAAACGTTGCCAGTAAAGATGGGGAGGTCATTATGGCCTGGTGACTGATTGATGATAAAAAAAACATGAGTTCATCTTCAGAGTTAATTGTACTCTTTGCAATGGGCAACAGTCTTTAAGTCTGCAATGGATGCTTTTATTTACTAAAAGAACAAGATGGCTTCCCTGTTCAACTGTGAGTGATGATTCAAAGGGCTGCACTGCTTATGTGTGTGGCTTCTGTAAAACATAGACATAGCCCTTGGATTGGAGGTGCTTAGGAAAATATGCTATTTTTGATGTTTAGGTATGCATTATAGGTGCAAGCTTCTATGTGTCTCTGGGTGTATTGCTAGATCAGCTTTTTAGGGTCAAGCCGGCGAGCGGATGCGCTAGTGCATACGTCTTGCTTGCAAGACTCTAATGTGTACACTAAAGGGCTTGGAGCCCGCCTGTCACTTACCATTTATTGGCTTGTGTGGCACTCTTCCTTACAGCCTCACTAAAGGCAAAGCATCATTTCCGTTCCTCTGTGTGGAACAGGAACCAAGCACCAATTAATTCAACGTAATCAGTGCCCATATGCTGCTCCCAACATGACTGAGGTACTATTTCGTTCTTTTTAACTTCTAGTACCCTGCAAACAGAAGGCTTGTGACTTGCAAAAAGGTGCCCAGCAGGACAAACAAAATTGCTAAGTTTTATTTTTTATAGCTAACTTTCTTTTATTTTGCCAAGTCATCTTTTCTTACTTTGCACTCATGTTTTCTTTCGTTTTTTTGTTTGCGGGTGCTGTTCTCAAAAGCTGACGGTTAACTTTTTCTAAATATTGCAAAGCCACCTTCTTTCTTTATTGTGATTAACTTTATCAGATAATCATGAAGTACACCCAAATCAATCCCACTCCAATCTGACCTACTACAATCCACCTCACCTCTCCCCACTCCAATCCAGACTACTCACCCAACCCACCCTAAAATAATCTGCCCCACTCCAATTCACCCCACTACAATCCAAAACATTCTGCTGCACTCCAATCCAAAACAATCTGTCCCATTCCAATCTGCACTACACCAATCCAAGACAATATGCCCCACTCCAATCCAAAACAAAATGCCCCACTCCTATTTACCCCACTCCAATCCAAAACAAGTGGCTCCACTCAAATCTGCCACAATATAATCCAAAATGGTGCGGCCACTCCAATCCAAAACAATCTCCCTCACTCTAATCCACCTCGCTCTAATCTGCTGCACTTTAATCCAAAACAACCTGTCCCACTCCAGTCTGCTCCACTCTAATCCAAAAAAATCTGTTCCACTCCAATCTGCCCCACTCCAATCTAAGACTATCTGCCACACTCCAGTCCACCACTCTCCAGTCTCCCACATTCCAATCAAAAACAATGTGTCAACTCTAATCCACCCCACTGCAATACACCCTACTCCAATCCAATCCAAACCACCCCAATCCAATCCAACCTACTCCATCCCAATCCACTCTACTTCAATCCACTCCACTCCGATCCAATCTACCCTACTCCAATCCAATCTACCTCAATTCCAATCCACTGCAATACAATCTGCTCCACTCCAATCTGCCACACTCCAATCCATAACAATGTGCCCCACTCAAATCTGCCTCACTCCATTCCAAAACAATCTGCCCCACTCCAATCCAAAACAATCTGCCCCACTCAATTTGCCCCACTTCAATCCCAAACACCCTGTCCCACTCCAATCCATTTCATTCTGCCCCAATCCAAACTGAGCCACCTTAATCCAAAACAATCTGCCCCACTCCAAACTGCCCTACTCCTATCCCAAACAACCCACTCCAATCCAAAATAATCTGACCCATCCCAATTCATCCCACTCCAATTCACCTCACACCAATCCACTCCACCCCACACCAATCGAATTTACCCCACACAAATTCAATATATCCCAATGCAGTCCAGTCCAATTTACCCCACTCCAATCCAATACACCTCACACCAATAAAATCTACCAACCGCAATCCAGTACAGTCCAAACCATTCCACTCCAGTGCAATCCGCCTCACTACAGTCTGATCCAACACACTCCTATTCAACCCACTCCAATCCAATCCACCCGAATCTAATCGAGCCCAACAAAACTCAACCCAATGCACCTACTTCAATCCATCTCACTCCAAACAAGTCCACCGCCACCCAATCCACCTCACCTCGCTCCAATCAATCCACCCTCACTACCCATTCCATCCCACTCCAATACAATCCATTTTAATCCACCCACTCCAGTCCAATCCAGTTCACATCAATCCGGTCCTAGCCGCCCCACTCCAAACCACCTTAATGTGCCAAATCCCATCAGCCCACCTCTTTCCAATCAATACACCCCACTGCAATCCAATCTAATCCACACCAATCCAATCCACTCTGCTCCAATACAATCAACCCACTCCAATCCAATCCACCAGACTCGAGTCCAATCCACCACAATCAATCCCACCCACCCCAATCCAATCCAACCCACACCTATCCAATCCAGTCCAATCCAAACCACCCCACTCAATCCAATCCACCTCATCCAATCCTAATCCACCCCATTCAATCCAATCCACCCCACTCCAAAACACTCCACTCCAGTCTACCCCACCCTCCTCCTCTGATCCACCTCAATCCAATTCACCCCACTCCAGTCAACTCCACTCCAGTCCACCCCACTCTAATCCACTCCTTTCCAATCCAATTCAACCCACTCCAGTCCAATCTACTACAATACACTCCACTCCAATCCACCTCACCCCAGTCCAATCAACCACGCCCAATCCAATCCGAACCCACTCCTATCCACCTCATCCCACTACAATCCACTCCACCCCAATCCAATTCAACCCACCCCATCCAATCCACCACTCTCTATCCAATCCACCCCACCCTAATTCACTCCACTCCACTCCACTCAATCCAATCCACCCCACTCAATCCAATCCATCTCATTATATCCACTCCACTTCATACCTCTCCAGTCAACCCCATTCATATCCGTTGCAGCCCAATTCGATCCAACTCAATCCGATCCACCCATTCCAGTCCACCCCACTCCAGTCCACCCCACTCCAATCTACCCCATTTCAATCCAGTTCACTTTACACCCATCCAATTCACCCCATGCAAGTCCAATCCACCTCTCCTCAATGAAATCCACCCCCTCCAATCCTCCTCTCTCCAATCAATTCCACTGCAGTCCATGCCACCCCACCCCACCTCAATCCGATCCACTCCACTCTAATACAACCCACTCCAGCCCCTCCCACCCCACTCAGTTAACTCCACTTCAATCCCCCCTTCAATCTAATTCACCCATGCCAATCCCATCCATCTCAATGCAATCCATCCCACTCCATCCACCCCACCCCAATCCAACCCACCCCACCCTAAACCAATCCACCCAACTCCAATCCATTCCACCCCTCCAGACAAGCCCACCCCACCCCAATCCACCCCACCCCACTTCAATCCATTCCACCTGACTCCAATCCACCCCACTCTACTCCAATCCACACCACTCTTCGCTAATCCAAGCCACCCCACCCACCCCATTCCAATTCAGTCCACCACACTCCAATCCAATCCACACAATTCAATACACCCCACACCAATCTAGTCCACTCAACTTCACCCAATTCACCACACTACAATCCATCCCACCCTAACCCAATCCATCACAACCTATCCCAGATCAGTCCACCACACTCCAATCCATCCACCCCACTCTACTTTAATCCACCCACCTCAATATAATCCACCCCACTCCAATAGACCCTAATCCAATCCATGTCAATCCAATCCAACACACCCCACTTCAGTCCAGTTCAATCCACACAACCCCACCCCACTCCAATCCCTCCTACTGCAGCCAACCACACCCCAATCCAATCCACCCCATATAATTTCAATCCACCACACTCCAATCCAATCCATCCCACTCTAATCCAATCCACCACACTCTACACCAATCCAACCCACTCTTTTCCAAGCCAATCCACCCCACCCCATTCTAGTTCAGTCCACCCTACTCCAATCTAATCCATCCTGCCCACCCCACTCCAATCCAGTGAATCCAATCCACCCCACTCCAATACAATCCACCCAACCCCAATCCATTCCACTCAACTCCAGCCCCATCACTCCAATTCAAACCACCCACCCCAGTCCAATCTAATCCACCCCACTCCAATCCACTCAACCCATTCCACCTCACCCTATTTCAATCCATACCACTTCAATCCAGTCCACACTACACTATCCACCCCTTTCCACTCAATCAACCCCACTCTATCCCAATCCAATCCACCCCACTCTACTCCAGTCCAAACCACCCCACTGTCTCAATCCAACTCACTCCATCTATTCCACCCCACTCCACTCAGGTCTATGACACTGTCTGCCACTGAACCACTGTACTCTCTCCCCTCTACGATACTCTACTCCCCTTACACCACAGCAATCCAATAAACACATTTTACCCCCCTACAACACTCTATTCTGACACGCCACATCACTTTTAATCATGCTAAACAAGAGCCATACTGGTGTACAACATGGCAAAACACATTGCCAAAGCAAATAACTCTTGTATAGGCGAGACCTGTTGGCTTTGCCAAAGCTTGTTATTAAATGCACACCAGAACCCCTTGTTCTGAGACACCTTTGTTCACATTACTCGCGGTCTGCTAGCACGCTTACTTGCAGTCTAATTGTGGTCCATCTCTGTTATGCATGTCAGCCTTAGTTTAGTGTTTGAGTCTGCACGTATACAGATAACAATTCTTATATTGTCATGCCTATCAAACATTTACAAGAAGATATCCCAGAAGAATGTGAAATGAGTCTTTAAAAGCCTTAGGCCACCTGCCACACATGGTAAAACACATGCTTTCTGAATAATGTAAAACACCCAGCACATGAAACACATCTAAAAGAAGAGAATACAAAATTTGCCAAAGTACAACTGCAAGTCTGTATTACATTTTAGAAAAACAAATTGTATCTCTGTGTTATAACAATCATCTTTTCAATTAGGGGGCTTACTTTAAAATTTTGTCTACATTATAGTATTCTAGGAATTAGTTCTTTGCAGTTAAGAACATTATTACAGACACCTATCTTATTCTGATCTAATCTTATAAAGTGTATGTTGAGCGTGACACCCCTACGTTTAGTTCCTAATTAAACCAATACCATTACAGGATTTGTGGGCAGTGATGAGCCAGTGAGGACCCTGTTTTTGTGACGCTGTATGCAATTTTAAATGTGTAAGCTGAGTTCTTACAGTTGTAGCCGCGAGCAAGTGCTTTGATGTCAGGGAAGTAGGCATGACGATTTTTAGGTTTTCTGGCTATGTTTTAATTGGGGCATTGACTGCTGAAGCCCAGGGTTAAGTGAGCAGAGCTCCTGTTTCGGCTTATGAAGGCACAAAAACAGCAGCATCTGTGAGTACAAAGTGAGATTGGGTGGCACATAAGGGCCATATTGGGATAGAAGCCCATAGCAGATATCTGTGGAAAACCTTAAGCAAAGTAGTGCACGTGGATTCTCTATACTTGCTGAAATGGAGAAAAGCTGTTTGCCTGGTCCGGAACGCACTTGCGCAGCTGCTGCTCCAACTGCTGCTCCAACTGCTGCTGCTTCTGCTCTGCTAGACATCCTCCCTCTCTCCTATGTCTGTGTTGAAGCCCTGATTTTTTTTATTCTCTCTCTATGCCTATTTTGTGCCCAGTGGACTTGTAATCCGTACCCTAGTTGAGCTGTGAGTCTTTGTCCAAATCGAATTTCCATACTATGGGGCATATTTTACTAGTTTTGCACCGAATTTGCATCATTTTTTTAACACAAATTCAGTGTAAAACTAACTACATATTTATACTTTGGCGCTAGACTCTTCTAGCGCCAAAGTTATGGAGTTGAAGTCATTTTTTGGACGTGAAAACCTACCTTGCATCAATGAGATGCGAGGTAGACATTCCAATGCAAAAAAATGACTCTATGGCCTTAGCGCCATATTTATCCCCCTGTGCTAAAATCACGGACGGGGGGAGGAGGGATAAAATTAACACCTGGGTCAAGGCAGGCGTTAGGGGACCTGTGGGCCTATTTCCATGGTGGAACACCATGGAAAAAGCCCACAGGTGCCCTCCCCAGGCCCCAGGGACACCCCTACCCACACCAGAGGGACAGCGGAGGATGGGGGACCCCATCCCAGGTAAGTATAGGTAAGTACAGGCAAGTATATATATTTTTTAAAGTGCCATTGGGGGCCTTGGAATGGGCCCCCCTACATGGCACTGGGTGCAATGGCCTTGCCCAGGGGACCCTGGTCCCCTGTGCTGGGGTGGGGTGGTGGGCATGATATGATATGATAAGGCAGAATCATGTGATATGGATGGTTTTGCATCAGAAAATAACGCTAGGCTGGTTAGATTCTTTTTTATTTATTTTTTTACTCTAACCTGCGTAACAGCACTTTTAGGTGCAAAATCCCCTTCTTCCATACCGCCACCCCAGCCCAGGTAACATAATTTGTTTTAATGCTATCCGACCTTTTGTGTCGGCTTGTACCATTCCATAAATATGGTGTCCAGCTGGTGCTCAAGAATGGTGCAAGCCTCTGCAAAACTTTTTTATGCAAAACTGTGTTAGTGCAGTATTGCACCAAAAAGTATAACTATGCCCCTGTGTGTTTCCCCTTCTATTGCCAAAGAAAGTTGGCCCTAGTGCCATCCCATGCCCTCCTCTATAACTTGTCTGCCCTTCTGCTCCCATCCCACTCCCTGTGGGCTCCATGATGTAACTAGATCATATTTTAAACAATGGTTATCTGACACTGTCTCCCTATTGTACACTGTCCTTGTGCATCCCATTATTAAAAGAATATATGTCTCCACATTCCCTCTATGCCTACCTACGACCCCTACTTACTTAATTTCCCAGTAAAATGGGAGCCACAAGTGGAACAATGATTTTAAATAACACTTTCTGCTTTACATTTGCTGTTCTTGGATCTGTGAAGAACATATGACGCCTTGGTGCATAACTACAGAATGAAACGCTATGCAAAATATATTCACCTTGTTTCAATGTTTATTTTTTGTAGTGCTTCATGCTACATTTATGCTATAAGCATCATCAGCCACCATCATGCAGTGTGTGCCTCACTGATCCCCCATGCCTGCATCCCATTCTGTTGCCATTGAGCTTGTCTTCTGTACCCTTCCCCAGAACCTCTGTTCCTCCTTTCATTCCCTGAAAGAGCTTGGCTTCTATCTATTCAGCTCCTCTCTGATTCAAAATCTATCTGGCCTCTATCCTACAGTCTCTACCCCATACCCACTTAGCTCTTTAGCCAAACGTGCAACCAGCATTATTATATTTATTCTAACAAGCACTTAATTCTTCACTTTTGATGTTCTATGCAATGTAACCTTGCGCAGTAGAAGTCCATACCCCAAAAAAGCATAGCTCAAAGTAGATTTTTTATTTATTCTTTTCCATTTTTTCAATCGCTGCCATGGCTCCACAACTCCATGCACACTTCTTGAAGGAAGCTTGGACTGCACTGTACTGTGGTACCATGGAGTTGAAGTCTGAGTGGAGGCTCCCATGGAAGCACCGCAGTACTTCACAAGAGGTCAAGCTGGGTTTCATAGCATGATTTTTTATTTTGTTTTGGCCCTAGGGGGATCCATCTGGGTGTGGCCCAAATGTGGCTGCTGGTCAAGGTGTCCCTGCCCTGCCCCCAATGCCCTATTTCAGAAAATGTTTTTGGAGAGCAGGGACTAGGGGCCAGATGTAGGTAGGTTAAAATTTGCGAGTCAGAAATAGCGATTCAATGTGAATTGCTATTTCCGACTCGCAAAATGAAATCCAAGAAAAATTTGCGATACCAATTTGCGAGTCGCATAGGTGTCGCACTGCAATTTGAGACCTCGCTAAAAGCGAGGTTGCAAATTGCGAGAAGGGTGTTGCAAATTGCGACTGAATTGCAAATTACCTGCAGGTGCTTCACAACAGTTTGGAAACCCACTTCCTGGCTCTTGGTGATGACATCAGAACCAGGAAGTCATCAAATATACCTGGGAGGAGGGAGGACCACACCCTTTCCAAAGTGCTGTGCCACACCCAGGAGAGAGGACCTGCTGCTTCAATGGAGGAGAAAGGCAGTGCTGGAAGGAGAAGGAAGGTCACATTTTCTGATAAAGAACTTGAGGTGCTGACAGAGGAATGCTGCCTGCACCACGACAAACTATTTGGGAAGACAGACATGAGTGTCCCAGACACTCAAAAGAAAATGACATGGCAGCAAATCCAGGACAGGATAAATGCCATAGGGGTGAGCCACCGCACCCTTGAGGAAATCAAGAAACGGTGATATGACATGCGCTCTAGGACGAAGGAGAGGTTTGCAAATTGCCTGAGAGAGATGAGGGGCACCGGAGGAGGCCTATCCACCGTCCCACCACCCACAGCCATGGAAGCAATGGCCGAGCAGACCCTGGAGCCAGAGACCATCATTGGAATGGGAGAAGTGGACAGTTCTGCGCCAGGGACATCCAAAAGTAAGTACCATGAGATATGCATTTACACCCACAAATGCAGTATACACAGTCTCCCAGTACACAGCAGCAGGCACCACCAGACTAGCTCCATTCCAGTCTAGCAACCTCTAGAATAGTGCATTATGGGAAATGTTGTACAGTAGTCAGAATATAGGCAAATGTTTATTATGAGGCATAAAACAGATGTCAGAGACTGACAGTGTATTCCCTATGTCTCACCGGTCTCCCACAAGACACCCCCAGCAGCGACACCAGGCAGGGAGGAGAGCATGGGCCAGAAACACTGCAGGAGACTGCTGCTGAAATTCCTGGGCCCAGCAGGACATCACCAGAGTCCTATGAGGAACATGCACAGGAAATGGGGGCAGCTGACACAACCCCCGGGCCCAGCCCCACAGCAAGTCAATCAGAGGAACCAGCAGGACAAAGGCGCAGACGCCGGTGCAGAGTTCTGGCTGTGCCCTAGGAGGAGGTAGAGGAAGCAGGCTTTTCAGGATTGGAGGCATCCCTCATCAATGGTCAGCGCCTGCAAAATAGACAACTGAGGTCAATATCAAGAACTGTAAACAGGATGCAGAGCAGCATGACCACTGGGCTGGCTGAAGTGAACAGTCAGTTCACAAGGATGAAAGATCATTTGGCGGATCTCACCCAGGCCATCCACCAACTGGTGACAGAACTGGTGGCAGACCGACAGGATGCAAGGTGCAGGGAGCGCCACACAGTGGCACGATTTGACCGCATGGCTGCATCCATTGGGCGTCTCGCAACCAACACAACTGGCCTGTCTAGACGGACAGTAAGCCTACAAGTTGAACTTGGGCACTTTGCTGGTGATGTGGCACGTGGCTTGGCCGCATCAGCCACACTGTGGACCTGATGGAAAGTAGGCAGGTGGCAAGGGGCACAGGGGAGACCCCTCAGGACAGTGAGGAGGGGTCTACATTAAGTAGCGTGTCTGCCAGTGAGTCCCGTGTGCTATGGAGTGGAAGTACACAGCAGGGGTCAGGGGACCCACCAGGGATGAGCCATGCTGGGCGTTCAAGGAGGAGGGTGTGAGCCACCATACAGCACGGTTCATGAGGCACATGACGTATAATATGTCCTCATCACATTTGGACAAGTACAGACTGTAACAGACAGCACTTTTCTTTCACCATATAGTTTAGAAATAAAAAGGTTTTGTTTGCTTCACAACACAACTGGGCTATGTGTGTCTGACATTAGTGAGTGTGGTGACGGTTGCCACGTACCTGTCAAAGTATTGGGTTGCAATGTGGTTCCGTCTCTGTCTACCTTGATTTGCAATGCTTCTATCCCCAGGCTGTCGGTGTGGTAGCTCTTGCTCCACATCCTCCGAATCTGTGTCTTCAGGGGTGAGATGTAGCCCACGTCTGGTGGCAATGTTGTGTAGGATTGCACAAGCGGTGACAATCTTGAATGCTGTTTCTGGGGCATACTGGAGTGCACCTCCACTTTTGTGGAGGCACCTGAATCTTCCCTTTAATAATCCAAAGGTCCTCTCAATGACAGTTCTGGTCCACCGATGGGCACTGTTATAATGCCTCTCGTTCTCATTGCCAGGTGTTAGGTACGGGGTAAGTATCCATGGTCTTAGTGCATATGCACTGTCACCTGTTTGACAAAAATAAGCAATGTTAGCAGGGCATGAATGGTTTCCACAGTGACCTGTGTGTAAGGCTTCAGGGTGTATTCAGCAATACCTAATAGATATCCGTCTCCAAACTCCCCACGTTCTAGGCGTTGGTGTATCCCACTGTGCCTGAATATGTATGAGTCAAGTGTACTCCCTGGAAATGTAGCTACAATGTCAGTAATGACATTATGTGCATCACATACCACCTGGATGTTTCCCGTCCACACCCTACAACATGGGGGAAGTTGGCAATTCTGTAGAAGTCCAACTTGGTGCTGTTAATTTCTGCCTCATTCCTGGGTACGTATATATATCTGGACATGTGTGTGAGTATGGCATCTAGGAATGATCTGAAGAATCGTGAGAGTGAACTCTGGGATACCCCACCTGCCACAGCAATCACCCCCTGATGGCTACCCTAGGCCAAGAGGTGCAGTGAGCATAGCACTTGCACATGTGTAGGGATGGCGCTGCTGCGTATTGTCTGTCGTTCAAGCTGCGGATTGAGTAGTTCAATTAATTCCAAGATTGCAGCACTGCTCAGTCTATAATTGTCATAAATCTCCTCCTCAGTTTGTTGGAATAGTGTCTGCCTGGTTCGGTATATCCTCTCCTGTCTCTGCCTCCTCCTCTTCCTCCTCTGCTGGGCGGCGTGGACTCTCCTCCTCCATACTATCACATACAGTTCAGCCATTTTGAGTAAACTTCTGGGTCTCCTTTTATACTTTGGTTCTGGTTACCACCTGCTCTGAATCAGTGGTAATCTAGATGTGCAAAATGGGCTTTTTGCTACTAGTCGCACATTGCGACTGGCTTTTTCATATGGTTTGCGACTTGCAAACTGCGACTTCCTATTTGCGGGTCGCAAAATTAGGTTGCATATTTTGCGAGTCAGTAATGGCTCGCATCGCTATTTGCACTTCGGGAATGGGATTTTTGCATCCCATTTTGGATTTTGCGAGGTCGCAAATAGCGATTCGGGCCATTTGCGACTCGCAAATGTTTTCTACATCTGGCCCAAGGTCTCAAGCCCTGGTAAGGCGACTGCAACATTTTCCTCTCATTTAGAGTCAGAATATTCGGTACCACTCTCAGTCCTGTGGTCCACATTGGTCAGTAAGGATAAAAAAAACCTTGCCCTATCACCATACACTATCTTTTAAATTTTCAAGTACTGTGGGTCTCCCTGTTACTTCACTAAACTATAAAAGGCATATTTCAGTAGCCTTCAGTTTTTTTAATGTTTCCTCATGTCTCATTCCAACACCTAACTAAAATGTATCTGAATAAACATACATGTACCCTGAAAAACAACAAAGGTTCAAGTTAGATTATGGTTATATGAAAATGTCAGAAGGCCATGGGGCACGCAGGTGCTACTGGGTCCAACCATGGTGGCCTTTTGCTCCTTTTATCCTGGGGCCCAACCAACAATGGATCCCTCACAACTGGGCCTAGTACCCCCTTCTGCACTTGATTCTCACTGGGGGCTGTGGTCAATCAGTTAAGGCTCCCTCGGAGAGAGGGTATAGATACAGGTAAGTGAACACAACTCATAACTTGAAGTGCAAGCAGTGGGAACAATAAATCAATGTCCAGCCAAATATTTGCTTTTTGAAGAAATTCATATTTTATTGCTAACTCTACATATTTAAAGAAATGGGTCATTCAAATGCAAAAACACCATCCCCCTTGAGGTCATGGCTCTAGCAGTTGTCAGGCAAATCCCTGTCCTACCCTCCATTGTGTAATGTGTTTAGGGTTATACCCTACTCACTCATTGCCACAACCTGGGAAAGCACACTATTAGACAGTACTCAAGAGTTTTGTTTGACCTTTCAGTATTTATTCAAAAGTGTCCATCATTCCTCAGCACCTTCAGCAGTGAATCCAACAGTGGGCACTTGCCAAGTTCAAATCTCACCCGCTTCTACAGCACATAAGCATTTAGCATCACAGCAGGTGCTTACAGCACAGGCACTCACAAGATCAGTTGCTGCTTGGAGAGATCAGGCTGCTTGTGATTTACAAGGCAGCATCAGGCAGGGTCAGGCTTACTCTCCAGAGTGGCACAGCCAGCTCTCCCCAGAGACTGGAGCAGCTTTCAGCGCACAGCATTGCGGTAAGTTATCCCCAGCAGGGGGAAAACATCCTTTGGCTTCTCACAGGCGCCCTGCAAGGGCCCATCATTCTCCTCAGCATCCTTCTGGCCCTTGGGGATCAGTGAGGGAAGATCTCTCAGTGCGGCTAAACCTGCTGATCACAGCCTCATTCCTGACAGGGGCATCGGCTCAAAGTCTTTGGTGATTTGGTTCCATCAGTCCCTCCTGGCACACAGGGTTCTTGCAGTACCTTCTGAAAATGATGTAGACTCATCAGATGCAATTGATGACCCACATCAGCCGATCCTGGCATATAGGGCCACTTCTCAGGAATTCATGAGTCCTGGCACTCTGGTCATATAACTAGTTCAACAGTGGCCCAATCCGGGGTCACTGCAATGAGGTTGTTTGGGCTTGGTGCCCTTCACACAACACTCAGTACTTGGCACAGTCTACAGGAACCCTCTCCTGACATACAGGTGTCACCGTAAACAGTCCTGCACATGTGTTATGGCTAGATTGATGCACAGCTGAATCCTCCCACCTCGCTCAGGGAGTCCTCATGGTAGCAATCTCCTTTTCCTTACAGGGCACACTGGTCTTGGCAAGCAAGCTAGCACTGGTGCTCCAAGCTTGAGGGCAGAAGAAGGTCTTGGTGGCCCTGGGTGATGTTCCCTTACCCACAAGGGAGACTACTAGGCCTTGGTGCCAGTCTTGATCAAAGGCTTAAGTCTGGCAGGTCTTCCCTTCTTCTCAAAGCCTGTCTGACTGCTTGGCAGAGGACACATTTTTGGAGACTTGACCTCCCCTTCTTATAGTCCTTTTTCAGACACCAAATGTGATTTAGGGACTGCATCTGATGTTTTTCCAAGCCCTACTCTTTATGATTCCTTTCCGAGCCCCATCTCCCTTCCTGAAATGTATCCAGACCCCTTCCTTGTGAGCTAACATGGAATCAAAGAGCAACATCTTGAAGGGCAAAAAAAGTCTCTCCCTTCCCTCTAGGGTATGTCCATCCCAGCTCACAGGCTTGAAGAAACTTACAAATCTGTCAGGGGGATTCCTCTCCTACTCACATCTTCATCAAGCAAGGCCTGGGCGTCCCAAAATGGAACCCAAATGGAGCCCCAGGTCCTCCATATAATGCACCATTGCAGGCACACCTATTTAATGTACATTCACATCACATCTATGGTCCAGCACTGTTACGTCTATGCATTGTACCATTACATGTACACATGCATTCAGCACACAGACACAGTCTTCTGCACTGTTCAGCACTGAAGAGTTTGCTATCTTTACTCAGGATGTGTTATTTACAAACACACCCGTTGCCAGCACACACTCACGATTTGCATGCTGCAAAACACCACCCTTCATGTATTGTACTTCACACAAGCACACATACATCCAGCACATCCTTCTATTATGCATGCACTGCATGTACATCAATATATCTTTCATGTAATGTATTGTTCGCAGGTATACATGCACTCAGCACATGCACTAATCTCACACGTACCACACAGTACTGCTCCTTATCTTCACAAGCACAGAGTCACTAACCCTTTGTAGCACTCCACCTCTACCTGAAAAGGCCAAGGGTGAGTTAAACATTCAGCAGCAGAACCTTTAAAAAGATGAGTAAGCCAGTAGTCCTCACACAGTTGCATAGGATGAAAAAGCACTGTTCACTACTAATGATCACTACATGGTATGCTGCCACCACAATACTTTTGCTGCTTAACTTCTGGTGAGGCAGTAGCCTTTCACCACTATGTAGGTGCCACTGTGGGTGCACCACCCAGTCCAACAAGACCACAATCTGTGAGAAAGGACTATATTATGGTCTGTGTTTGCCTATGACAAAAAAATCTGCATCAGTGATCCAGACACAGTACAGTTGAGCACTCACTGTGGGTACACGTCTTTACCCTGCAGAGGACTTTTCTGCCCCAAAAATCAGTTAATAACTAACAATTTAAACTCTGAAATTCACAAGTTATAGTTTCCTGAGCTAACTAGAAAATGTGCCCCCACATGATCAGTGTTGTCATCAATGATTTCATCAGAGCTGTTATCATTGATGGCATCAGTGATGTCATGCATTAAGTCCTGACTGAAGTAATCTGTGAGGTCATGAGCAGAACATGGTGGGGGCAGTACAAAATAATTTTGACCTTTGTTTTTTTTCAGTGAAATTTAAGTAAGACATTATTATCATAGCTATCTATAACATGACCTTAACCTTTTGTAATAATTTTTTTAGGTTTTTACGTACGTACGTTCTCATTACCATACACAACCACTATCAGGTGGCCAACCCCCCCAAGGGCAGCCACCCCACATTTTCATTTTTGTAATTCATTTTCCTGTCTCCTAATGACGACCTACTACCGCAAAAAAAAGTTTCATTTGGTTTTGGGCCCAGGGATGTCCCTCTGAGACTGCTCACAAGGGACAGGGGATCAGGGTAACCCTACCTTGCCCCTTTATATGGTATTTTTCAAACATTTTCAGTAAATGGAACCAAGTCCTGAGTCCTGTATTGGCTGCTCTGTCATTTCTGTTTCTGTTGCAGCTAGAGAATCAGAACACTCACTCCAAAAAAGTCCCTCCAGCCTATCATACTTTTTTAACTTTGGCCCACCCTTATTTGTGTACCAAATTCATTTTTGGGAAACCAATAGCATATGCAATTTCATGGGAGAGAGCAAAACCACAAGGTATTAGAAGCCATTCACAAATAGAGTCAATTGTTTTTCGGCTATGATAATAAAGATTTTTCATCTCAATCAGACCCTAATGGCCAAAGTAAAATTAGATTTGAAATCTATCCAAGTTAAGTCTCAACCATATTAATTTCCTTTCAACAAAATGCTCAAAACATCATCTTGATTAACGTAAAAACAGTTACATTTGTAGTTGTTTCAACCCTGACATGTTCTATTCAATTCAAATGATATTAGTATATATATATCAGATTATGAAAAAAAAAAAATATATATATATGGTAAGAATAATCAAGGATATTATCGCTAATAATGATAAAACATAATCATCTAACCAAATACTCTAGATAGTAAATTCAAATCCATATAGTGTCTGCTACAAGAAAAATCATTCCCAATTCAGCAATACCCCTGGATATTAAATCTTTCATTCATCTTCATATAAACAATTCATGACAGCATGACAGTGCAGCCAGGAATGATCACAGAGAACTTATGTAAATGTATTAAAAAAAGGTTTACAATCACTAAAACACAATAACATTACATTTGCAAAATGAGAATATATCATAGAATTGCAAGACTATTATTAAAAAAGAAGGTTTATGTAAATTACATGTAATATGCCCTCCCTCAAATCAGTATAAAACAATGAAGCCTATAATTATAAACATTCACAGATGTACATATATTGCTTCATCACAATTTAAACCTCTCAGTTCTTTGCTGTCCAATGTAAGGATGTACCTGGATACCAATCTCTGCAACTCTGTTTACCTATTTACTCTCTGAATCTTTTTAGTCACTCAATCTATCACATAGAGGAGCTGATTACAAGTTTGGCACTTGGAAAAACCCGACCACCAAACTCCTGATGAGGAGACCGCCATGGTGCTGGCGGGCTCCCCACTGGCCCCATTATGGGGTTTCCACTGGGCTGACCAACAAAAACCAAGGTTTCCGCCAGTTAGCCCAGTGGAAAAAGTATGGGGGCATTGGACCCGGCTCCACATGGAGCTGAGTCCTATGCCGTTGTACAGGGGCCCCCTAGCACCCTCAGAATGCGCACTGCCTACACATCAGACAGTCCGCATTTCGACATTGCCGGGAAGGGGCGGCCATGCACTGCCCACGACAATTTTCTGGGCAGTGCAGCCCCCTGTGGCTCCCAGCACTTGTTCTCTTCCAGCCTTTTCAAGGCGGTTCAACCGCCATGAAAAGGCTGGCAGAGAACATGGTTGTAATCGGTATGGCGCCGCTGACTTCAGCATCACTGTGGTTGATTACAACCATGACTGCTGTCATCCTGTCTGGATCAAAGAACCTGGTGGAGAAGGTGGTCTTTTGCGGGTCCAAACACCAGGGTCATAATGTCGGACCGCCACACACACAGTGGTCCAACAACCACCATGAGTCTGGAGGTCTTTGAACTGCCAGACTCGTAATAGGGCCCGAAATCTCAATCTACTCCATCTCCATTATGCATAGCATTGAGGTGCCTTGTTACGGGGTAAGGAGTATCTAACTTCTTGATTGCTCTGAGATGTTGGACTGATAGGGAAGAAGTCTGTTTTCGGACAAGGACATCTTATTATGTATATTAAATAAATTGAATGAATATATTCTAGGCTATATGAATAAAGATATTTCATCACAATCAGACCCTAGTGGGTAAAAGTACGACTATGTTAGGAGGCCTATCAAGGTTAAGTCTGACCCACATTAATCTCCTTCCAAAAGAATGCACAAAAACATAAAAGTCAGTTTTCCCTGCATGTCAGTATATATATATATATATATACATATATACATATAGATATATAGATATTTATATAGATTTATATATATACTTCTCATTTTCAGTCCGTAGTTCAACACATTACCTGCAGGCTGGTGCTCCCACCCCGAGTTCCTTATCTCCAAAAGCCTAGCTCTCCACAATGAGCCAAAAGATTTGGGAGCACTCAAGGGAGCTTGATTGAGGCATATTTAATTGTGCACTTCAGTTCAGTCACAGTACACGTTTAAATCCTCACATAGACTTTTCTACAAACCAACTTGTTAAATTCAAGATAGAAAAAACAGTCTGTGTCACTATATCAAAGAGCATTAACTGACTAAATAAAGACATTCTTTCTTTTCTTGCTCTAATTTCTAAAGAAAATTGTCCTTCTCACTGTGTATATTATTACATGTATAACATAAACATTGTCTTGAATGGTAACAAATTATGTCATATATCTGTTTCTATATTGGTGAGAATCACAATTGTTTACTTTGTCTTTTTTAAGACCCTTTAGTGTAAGCAGATTAACTAATAGTTCCTTTATCATTTGGTGAGTATTGTGGCCCCACCGATCATTGTTTGTTACCCATCTTTCATAATGATATATGTCTCTGCCTTCTCTGCATGCTATATGATTCTCTACACTGAGACAGTTGGGAGCACAACTGTAAAACACCCTTGCATTCTTAAAAACAATGAAATCAGACTTGGGCCCCTATTTAGATGTTGGCAGTAACTATCTGCATCAGTTTCCGAGGGAAAACCTGCCCTCCATCTTGGTTATGAAAATCCCAATTTTATTACAAGACTGGAGGCTCATATTATACTTGTTCAAAGCAAAGATATAACAGTCAGACGAATTAGCAAATGGTTAACAATAGAATGTTCTAAACATATTAACATTTGACCAGTCTGCAGATCTGAGAATAAACGTGCCCCCATTCAGAAAGCCCTAAAAGCTAAAGCTCCTCCGGCTGAATGGGTACCAAAGGAAACATAATACTCACCTCTTTGTCTTTAATAAAATCTAGCCTTTCAGACTCCAAAGCTAGGAAACTCTCAATTGTATTTCCATGTTCACCCAAAACACTCTCAAAAGTAGAGTGTTCAACATATAGCTTACAGGCACGTTCCAAACTGCTTACATATACCTGTCGAGGTTCTTGTGGTGAGAAAAGAGTGCGATACTTTCATATTCTGCACCAGCTGTAGATTCTGAAATTATAAAGGTCATGTGCCTTCAGTCGCGGGCGCTGATAAACATGGTCTCAGTGTCTGGCCATTGTGTTGTAAAGAACCCATATTCAAATAAAGGGTCACTTGGAAGTGAATGAAGAGGTTAAAATTGGGCACTTCACACAATATGGCATTAACAAGTATACAAACGATGTGCTAGATATGAATAGCGGTGACAAAAGGCCCTCTATTAGGCCCAGAGTTAAAAAGGAGCAATGCTCATAGATGGAAGCTAAGAATTACTTATTTTGGGATTCTCTATAGAATATTCTTTATAGAACTAAAAAGTATTCCCTTCAAAAGTGTAATAAGTGAAAAGGGCGGCATTTGACCCCCCCTTGAGCTGAGCCTTATTACCTCTTGGCAATACTGATCCAGCATTGACCTCAAATTTAAAACACTTTCGTAGAATATGAGATTATTTGCATTAATATGAATCAATTTTCCACAAAAAGGCATGCGGACTAATGTGTGGAATGTGCTTTGAGTGCAGAACAGCTATGCTATCACAGTTCATTATTTCCAGCCTTTAACCGGACCTCTCCCCATTTCATTCATCAGAACTTCATAAATTAGAGTGTGGTGAAAAATAGCATTCCAGACTTAAAAAAACAAAGTGATGCTCAACTTTTTGAATGTGTTCTAAAACATGGGTACAGATTACATTCCAGCCTGAGACTGTCCTATATAACGTTCTGACAGCTCCTCTTGTCTACGAAAATTGCTGTTTTTATCTTTCCTTTGGGAATTTGCCAGAGTAATCGTGCCCCCTCCCCGCATTTCCATGAAAGTTTGCAAATGCACATGCATTTAATCTGGAGAATGTCCGATACCGCACATCAGGAGTATATATTTAATTTAACTTCACATTACTAAAAGTGTTAAGGTAGAAGCTAAAGTAATGGCATGCATATAAGAGAGCATGAATGTAGTGCCTTCCAAACTTGGGACTTCGTTGCACATGGAAGAGTAAGGTAATATAGGCCATTAAAGAAACGGATAAACAACTCTGCTCACTTTCCATGACTAATTTAGCAGAAATAAAATAGAATGGTACGCAAATCTAACATTTTTCTTATTTATTGGTTAAGTATTCATTTTCCCTTAAAGGTTAAACTATTCTCCTGTCTCGCTATTTTGAAGGCCTTCTATTAGTCCTTTTGTTTCTACTCGTGGTGCTCTTTTTGACCTCCGGTCGCTCTCGCCCCAAAACGAGGGCTATCTTTTCCACCAATCTGAATGTGGAATGGAGCCATGGAATAAAATATGAGACAAAACAATGCAACATTATAGTTCGTCACAAATCCCAAGGGAGAGGGAATACTTAAAAATACTGGTGGAAAATAAGGAGGGTCTTTATTAGTAGAAATAGGTTCATGGAAAAGAAGTATTTCCAGTAGAAATCAGAAACAGCAAGCAACTCACGTTCACATCCCCACAGCCTTCAGACCCACTCTTTAGTTCACTTTCTAGACCCGTGGAAGGACTGTCAGAGGACTGCCTGCTCCTGTGGTATGATGTGTATTTCAGGAGAGTGTTTTGCTGCTCCTGCAAGGACTGCTTTGCTGCTTGAAGCCTGCTTTGAACCCTCAGAGGCCTGCCCTGGACCTAGCCTGAGTAAGCTCTAACACCTCAATTGGTGCCTCACCACTCCCGGCCCTATGGCGGTGGTGGTAAAGGTGCTGAGATAACCAAAATTCAAAACTTGGTGCTTAAAAACCTTTTGGCTAAACAATACTTGGAGAACGGAGAAGATATCAGGCCCAACCTGCTCCTCTATCCACAAGAGGTACATCGCCGGTCAGCCTGACTTCACAGCTGCTCCCACTGAGTTCTGTTTCACAGCAGCAAATCCTGTTCAGTGCTTTTTGCAGATGGGGTATTCGGCCTCATGGAACTGTCATCGGCTACAGCCTCCATATTTTTCCCGCTGGAGTTATCGACTTGCTAATAAGTGTTGCATACATACTTTACACATTACCTCTCATTTAAACCTAACTGCTTTTGTGCCAAGCTTCCAGAGGTTAATTTAGTGACTTTTTTGGTTCACCCAGACCGGAATTGTGGCTGTTAATTTAACACAATAATTGGATGAAGGAATGACTGCTTCCCATAAGGGCACTATTGTAGATGAACACTGTCTTATGAAGCAAAACAAGGAAATAGAGAACTGACAAGGATGTCCTTGAGGAAAATCAAGAGAAAACTAGGCCCACGTAGTAAATTCCGCTCCTCTCACAGAGTTTTTGGAATTCATGCACTTCGTGATACGCAGAGCAGCATGGAGTTTCAAAATTCCACCGTTTCCCATGTGCAAGATTTTTTTTTGATGCTTGTGCCACAATATTCACAGGCTGCAAGCAAGCATGTGCAAGATTTTGCTCCAGCTCGTGCAGCCTTCAGTCCACCATAGCACCAATGCAGTGCTGCTCAAAAGCGCAAATGCACCTCAAGTAGATTTTCTACTTGAGTAGCAGCTAAATTTACTCAAAAAGAGGTTTCTGATTGAATTTTCTCCTCCTATGGACCGTTCAAGTTGTTTTTTAGTGTGAGAAGCTTTTTTTTTTCACTTTCTTTTTCCAACATGAAGTAAGTGCCCTAGAGACTCCAATTTCCTGTTTCTGTCCACCAGGCTCCTCCCAGTGCTTTGTTCATCTCTTGGTTACTCATGGTTACTTTTCACTTGGATTTTGAAGTGGAACGATCACTCTCTTTGTCTGCTGAATATATACCTTTGGATTTAAGGACTCTGGGCCTGATCTAGATGGTGGTGGTAACTGTCCTGCTGTCTGTTTTCTGATGGAAAACCTGCATGCCGCCTTGGTGGTCTGCCCACCCGGTTCAGATGTAGGCGCTCCCATAGACTTTGACCCACCTGCCAAGGGTTACCATCTGCTGTGACTGTGCTATAGGAAAGTGTGGCTGACAGCTGAACTCCAGCCACACTTACGGCCAAGCAGATTTGGTTGTGTCAAACCACCAAACAAAAAGTGGTGGGTTGACCTCCACTTTTTACTTGGTGGATTGGAGGGAAAAGGGGGCGAAAACCCACCTTTTCTCCTGACTCTACTTCCGCTTCTGGCTGCACACGACTGGAAAGGACCCTCCACTGCTGCTACCATGGGACCATGGAGAAAACATGACCCCTCTGTTGTTGGACACAGGTAGGGAACCCATATTGACTGTGTATATTGGGGTGTCACTGCACATGGCACAATACCACTGCAGACATATACATGTCACAGTCATTGTATTATCTTACTGAGACATGCATATGTCAGGGACACAGGAGGGTCAGACAAGGGTGGGGACAGTGGTACACAACACACATCAAAAACATATTCATTGGCGAATGAATGCTGGCAACACAATGATGGTACATTCACACTTGTCAACTGTGCCAATGTGTGCACATTGCAAGGGGACCTGTACCTGTCATGCTGTGCTTTGAGTTGTGTGTGTGTCAGTACGTGTATGTGTGTGCGTGATTAGATAAGCAGTGTGAGGTGGTGAGGGGTGTAGTGGGTGATGTGGGTGTGTCAGTGTGTGTCCCACTTGCTTATGGCATGGATGTTGTTGTTTATGTAGTTTTGTCTGTTGTGTTGCTGCATGCAAAATTCAGCTGCATGTTGTGTGGTGGATGTTGTTATGCTGTGTGTAGTTGTGCTTGTATTTGTAGAGATGAGTCTATATTTGTGTTGGTTGTGTTGTGTGTGGGCTCAGTGTCCCTAGTTTGTGCATGTTGTGTACGTTGTGTCATGGATGTACGTGTATTTGTGTTTGCAGCATGTACATGTTGTTTTGGAATGCCCATGGATATTGGTGTGCATGTGGTGTGTTATTTGTGATGCAGGGGATGCATATGGCAAGGGTTGAGTGTGTGTGTGTGTGTATGTGTGAGACTTACCTCTATTACATGGCCACTGCCATTGTCAGCTGTCCATTGGGTCCAGCGATGTTCTCCCTCCGTCAGCAAAACACCACCAGTACAACACTCTGTCATGATGGTCAGTAGCTCAGCTGCACTACATCTAAATATGGTGGGTGGAAGACTGTAACCTTCATGGTCTTTCAATGTCTGCCACTGTTGTTATGCTGTGTGTAGTTGTGCTTGTGTGTGCTTGTATTTGAAGAGATGAGTGTGTATTTGTACACATTGGCAGTAAGCCAGTCAAGATCTAAATCAGGCCCTTTGTTTTTGTGATATCACACAAGTAAGTTCAAAAACTATTGTATAAGAGTGTTTGTTTGATAGGGCATGTTCCAGTATTTATTTGTACTTTGATTTTTAAATTGTATTGCTGTGGGTGCCCTGTAGTTAAGAAGGGCCTAGTTATTATTATTTATTTTTTTTGCATTTCATTTTTTATCTTTTTTTGTAAAGGAAAAATGTTGCTCAGTTCAGTCCCCTTTTTCCATGTTTTTTTCCATTTGCAATAATAATTTATATTAATATGTGGCCTAGACTTCAAATGGCCATCTAGCCAGTAGGCCCAACATTAGTTGTCATTAGTACATGAAAGAAATGTTTATGTGGTATATGTTTTTAAAACTTCATTAGGGCAGGGATGGCATTAGAATAAATTAAAAATGTTGTAAAAAGTGTATATGTGGGGTAATATTTGATGCCATAGGAGAATGTGTGTTGTTGTAAAATGTTCTTGTTTTGCATTGCTAAATTAATGGTAGTATTTTCTTCATTGTTACCATTGTACCGCCTTTTTTTCTGGCCATTGTGTGTGTGTTTGTTTGTCATTGGCTACAATTTGCCTTTGTTCTCAATGCCATGTGGCCAGGAGCCATTCTGTGTATTGTATGTTCATAGGCCTAAATGTGTTCTCTGTTCCCCATGCCTCCTTGCTTGCTGTTGTTGTTTGATCATGTGACTGGGGCCATTTTGTGTGTCTAACCAGTGTGCCTTTGCTATAGGCTTCCATATGTTCTTTTTTTCCCATGCCTCATTTGCTCGCTGTTGTTGTTTGACATTGTGGCTGTTGTCCATTTTGGGCATCCAGCCAGTGTGTCCATGCCATAAGCTTGCATGTATACTTTGTTCCACATACATCCGTGCTTGCTGTTGTTCTATTGTTCTTTTTGTATTTCTATCCTAAAATTTGTAATTTGTTGATATGTAATTTTTATTTTTTATTTTTTTAATATGTATTTTTTTGCATTTTGCCTCAATCCATTCATCCAACCATCCATCCATCCATCTACCCACCATAAGCGCACAGTCGTGCTGCAGCATTCAGTATTTTTGAAAATAATTCCATTACCTTCTAGACACCCTGGCTGTGGTGCACTGAAGACCCATCCGCATCATTCATTTTTTTGATGATTGTTCCATTTCCCCCTTGACCACTTTGCATGCTATAGGATTTTTAAGGATTATTCCATATACCCTTGCACCTTCCTGACTACCACTGGTGTATCCTTCAGAATAGATGGACATAAAGCAAAGAGATATATCTGTATGCTGTTTTGCCTGATTTGAAATTAAATTGTATGGTTTGGTGTTGTGGTTTGGCTTTACAATGTTTGGAGAAATTGTTATTTATTACATAACCACACTATCAACCACACTAATATTGCCTTGATATGTACTAATTCAACCTGCAACAATCCCATGTTTCACTAATTACATATTTGTGATGCTTGGTTGCTTTTCAGTTCACAAGGGAAGAAGAGACATCACCCACAGTACTGCCACACAGAAAGCCTGGTCAGTGACTTCAGTCATCCAATCACTTCTGTTTGTGCAGCTTAGTGGCACTGCCAACTGAGAGCCTTAGGATGGCCCAAAGGGAATCGCTCCCCAAAACGTAGTCAGTGAGAAAAGAAGCTTTCAATCAGTGGCATGCCAACCAAAACTTTTTTAAGGAGATGTGTGCCTGCCACACAGGCCTCCAATTGGGAACCTGGGAGCAGCACTCCTGCATCAACAGCACCACCCCAACCTAAGCCCAAGACTATGGGCCTGATTACGATTCCGGCGGGCGGCGGAGGCCGCCCGCCAGAATTCCGCCCTCCATAATACCGCTCCGCGGTCAGAAGACCGCGGAGGGTATTATGAGTTTTTCCCTGGGCTGGCAGACGGTCTCCAAAAGACCGCCCGCCAGCCCAGGGAAAAACTCCCTTCCCACGAGGATGCCGGCTCGTAATAGAGCCGGCGGAGTGGGAAGGTGCGACGGGTGCTGTTGCACCCGTCGCGTATTTCACTGTCTGCAAGGCAGACAGTGAAATACATTTTGGGGCCCTCTTACGGGGGCCCCTGCAGTGCCCATGCCGTTGGCATGGGCACTGCAGGGGCCCCCAGGGGCCCCGCGACTCCCCCTCCCGCCATCCGGTTCCCGGCGGGAGAACCGCCAGGAACTGGATGGCGGGAGGGGGAGTCGGAATCCTTAAGCCGGCGCAGCAAGCTGCGCCGGCTTGGAGGATTCCTTGGGGGCAGCGGGAAACCGGCGGGAGACCGCCGGTTTCCCTTCTCTGACCGCGGCTAAGCCGCCGCGGTCAGAATGCCCCGCGGGGCACCGCCGGCCTGTCGGCGGTGCCACCGCGTCCCGCGGCCCTGGCGGAAGTAATCCGCCAGGGTCGTAATGACCACCTATGTCTGTCAGTGAGGCTGCCACTGTAATCAAGGCTACACTGATGAGCAGTGGCGTTGAATTTGATTTGTCTCTTTCACAAAACAGTACCCAATCATTTAAGGAAACAGCTAAGTGAAAAGCAGCCGTAGCCAGCACTAGTAGATCTTCCTGAATTTCAAGAAGAACAGGAGGCTGAGCTTCCTGTCAAGGAAGAACAAAATAAAGAGTACTAATCCACCTTCTTCTCCAAGCACCACTTCTGATGATGATGATAGGGACATGGAGTGGACTCTGGCAAAGTCCAGGAGACGCCAGGAGAGGCAAAGGAAAAGAAAAGTCCCTGAAAGCCTTGGATCTACAGAAGGGGATGCTAATGAGGATGATGACAATGAACCAATCATTGTGGAAGCTGGCACAGAGGAGTCCGGCATCATTATTCAACCTGGTCGAGGGATGTGGCACAGGTAGCACTACCAGCTCCTATATTTGTAAAGCCCTAGCTAATACCTGCACCAACCCCCACCTCAGTAGAAGTTTTCACTACAGAAAGGCAATCAGACACACCAACCTACCTCCAGTTCTTCTTCAGTCATTGGCCTACTAAGATAGTATTTCCCCCCAGTTTAGGACCGGTTTACAATTAACAAACAGGAGGAGAACATTGGCTTATGCTTCATTTGCTGTGTGAGTGTTTGTCAAGGTTAGCTTAGTTCACATTATGGTACTGGAGGACAAGCAACCCATATGAAAAAAACATCATGCATCCTGGTGGGAGGATCACCTTAAACAATTGCTAAACATGGTCATGGTGGTAAAGGTGAGGAGTACTGGCAAACATCAGCTACAAGTCCAAACTTGGTAGTAGGTGATGATGAGGAAGAAGAGGGTGACATCCTCATTCAAAGTAGCTCTGTCCCCAGCTTTGTCCCAGAATCACCCATCTTAGAGACCTCACAATGGCACAAGAAAACTCAGAATCAGATGGAGTTTCTGCGGCATACCGTGCCTTCCCCATGACGCACTTTGAGTCTACCACCACTCGCCAATTGAAAGTCACCTGCACCAGTGGCCCCAGAAAAGAAATTCCAGGCCACTATTATGGGCATGTTTAGAAAGGAGGGACTCTACGACTTCAACCACACAATGGAAAGTTTGATTAATGGAAAGTTGGCAAAAACATTAGCCCTTGACCTCCTCCATTTTTCTTGGTAGAAGAAGTGGGAGTCTTAGAATTGGTGGCAGCCATCTGGTCAAAATGGAAGGTTCCAAGTCAGACCTATTTTGGCAGAGTTGCTGTACCAACACTGCAACAGGATGTGCTGCAATTGGTTATACAAGCTTTGCAGCAAAGTGTTGTTCATACTAGCCGCCTGGTGACAGACAAGTGAGAGATTACGGCCCGTATTTATACTTTTTTTTAGCGCTGCATTTTGATGCAAAACGGCGCAAACCTACAAAATACAATGGTATTTTGCAAGTTTGCGCTGTTTTTGCGTCAAAAAACGACGCAAATGCGGCGAAAAAAAAGTATAAATACGGGCCTACATGTGCATCACTGCACACTGGATCTCTTTTCCGGTAGCTAAGCAAAAGCTATCTGCAGGTCTTGGTACTAAAGAAAGTTTTAAGAGCTTTCAGCAGCATACAACAGTAGCCAAGTTCACAATAGGGAAATCACATACAGCTGCAAACATCTTGGATGAATTTAACAGCGAGGTGTCTGAATGGCTGTGACCCAGAAGTGTCCAAATTGTATTTGTTGCCATAGAAAATGGCAGTAACATAGTCAAGGCCATGGTAGATGGTAGCTATTTCAGGATCCTGTGTTTGGTCGCACTGCATCAACCTGGTTGTGCAAGACATTCTCAAAAAATAAGACATAGGCCCTCATTATGACATTGGTGGTAAACCCCACTTAGCGCCATGCTGACTGCCGCCAACATACTGCAGCGGCAGCAGATATCTGTTCACCATATTATGAAACACAAACACCAATCCATCACTATACAGCCACAGAAAGATGTCCGCCACACCAGAGGTCAGTGATAGACTGGCGGTATCAAAACCCACACAGTTACACCAACAGAACTACGCCAACCACATTATGACCCACGAATCACGACGGCGGACATTCAATGGCGGTAAACCATTGGCAGTACATAATGCCATGCTCAAAATACACATACACATACAAAACAACATTACATTGGTCAATTTAAATAACACACACCTGACACCCATACACACACCACACCCACACACCACTATAAAATACACATCCACATTACCCACAACCCCTTACGACTACAAACCATTGGCACAAGACAGATACCACGACTACAGACAAAACCAGAGCCACACACCATCTACACCTATACACCACCCACACACCCCAACACATTACTTTACATACCCTCACCTACACAACTCACACAACACCCATGGTACCACAAAGACACCTCCGATTCTCAGAGGAGGAGCTAAGGGTAATGGGGGAGGAAATCATCAGGGTAGAGCCACAGCTATTTGGAGCAAAGGTGCAGCAGATATCCATCGCGAGGAAGATGGAGCTATGACAGAGGATCGTGGACAGGGTCAACGCCGCGGGACAGCACCTCAGAACAAGGGACGACATCAGGAAGAGGTGGAATGACCTAAGGGGGAAGGTACGTTCCAAGACACCAGTTTGCTGTACAGAGGACTGGCAGTGGACCCCCACCCGCTCCCCCACAACTAACAACATGGGAGGAGGAAGTCTTGGCAATCATGCACCCTGAGGGCCTGGCCGGAGTATCAGGAGGGCTGGACTCTGGTAAGTCAACTCTCTACTACTATCAGCCCCCAACCTGCATGCCATCACATACCCCCACCCTTGCCCTCACTCTCGTCACTCCACCACCTCCCACACCCCCCACCATCATATCTCACTCATCCCAATGGCAAGCCTTGCATGCAATACCAATGGAGGGACACCACTCACAGACCTGCATGGACACCTATCACTAAAGCATGCATATTAGAGAGAACTAATTATCCCACCATTCACTAACGTTAACAAGTGAAAGCTGCCAGGGCAAATACAAACAAAGAGGGCAGCCCACTGATGCACAATATGTCACACACAGAAACAATAACACTGCATTTACACCCCTACAGGTATCCCAGCCAATGCAACCTGTGAAGAGGTGCCAGCACTATCCAGTCCCCCAACTGTGGAGGCCTACAGTGATGACAGCAACTCTGGTAGCCTGGATCTGGATGACCAACCTGGCCCATCAGGGACCTCTGGACAGCTAGTTACCCAGGCACAGTCACACACCACCACAGAGCCTCCCCCATCTGAAAACACCACCACAGCACCCACCCAACATACCCATACCTCTGTCTCCAGGACACGTCAATCAGCAGTGTGTCCACCACTACAGGGACCCCAGGGCACACCTCATACCCAAGAAAATCAGGGACCTGGGGTCAGTGGCAGTGGGCACACGGTTCAGGGGACAGAGGCACAGGACAACAGGGAAACTGGTAGGAGTGCTGTGGACCAGGGGGAGGACAGACCCAGGGAACTGATTCTCCAGCAGGCAGTTTCAGAGATCCTAGGAGCCTACCAACATTCCCAGGATACGCTGGGCCGGATCCTGGACAACGTGCAGGAGAACAGGCGGCTGCAGGAGGGACAGTACCAGGGAGGACTTGCAGGCCATCAACACCACCCTGGTCTCCACAGCAGGGGTGCTGGCAGACATGGCCAACAAGGCAGTCACACAACAGCTAGCCCCTGCCACTAGCCAGACATCTGAACTGCCTTCCACCTCTGCTGCCGCTAGTGGACAGGAGGACCCGCCACAGGACCAACAGACTACCAACGTCCCTCCCCCTGCAGAAGGTGAACCACCCCACAAACATTCCCTGCGATCCAGGCAGTAGCCAGAGACTATTGCCAAGACCCCTGCCAGGAGATGAGACTCTCCTGATTGTCACCCTTGTGTCCCACTCTGTCACCCTGTACACGTTGAACTGCCATTGCTCCCCTTCCTATGTCCCCTTGGAAAATGCACCAGTGTACCAAAGAGACTGGAACAATACCCTGGACTTTCCTCCATCATCACCCCATCCCAATGCACTTGGCCCTCTTCTTAGTACTTCAATAAACACCCTCGGAGTATGTCAAATTTTGTAAGTATGTATTCGTTTAACCAGGTTTAAACATTGCAATTCAACTGTACTGTAATGTTCACATAGGAAAGACTTGTAGCTGGCTGCAGTGATCACACCAGGAGCGATAGTGGGGCACCAACATCTGCAAGATGAGTTGCCAAAGGGTACAATGAGTGGGCATAGAAGTGGGAAAGAACAGTATGCCAGTGCCAAAGATAATCCAAATATGACAATGAAACGTGAAGTAACACTGTCTTACCTGTGTGTCATTGGAAGTATTGTGAAATCACAGCAGTTCTGTTGTCCTCGTCCTCTGCCTTCTCATCCTCACTGTCCACATGGTCCATTGCTGCCAAATGGCCATCTCCAGCCTCCTCCTCCTGCAGGAAATGCACATGGCATCTCAAGGCAAGGTTGTGCAACATGCTGCATGCCACGATTATCTGGCAGACATTCTTGGGTGAGTAGCACAGGGATACCCCAGTTAGATGGAGGCACCTTAACCTGGCCTTCAGGAGGCCAAAGTTACGTTCGATTAACCTTCTTGTTCGCCCATATGCCTCCTTGTAACGTTCTTCTGCCCTTGTCCTGGCATTCCTCATAGGGGTCAGCAGCCATGATAGGTTTGGGTAACCACATTCACCTGCAAATATCGAGGGACAACACTTAGGAACACATTATCTTATATGGCCCACACCATACCCATGGACCAACATCTACTGGGTGTGAACCAGGGCTCACCTATTAGCCACACCCGGTGCCTCTGTAGTTGGGCCTTCACATTTGGGATGCTGCTATTCCTCAGGATAAAGGCATCATGCACCGACCCAGGATACTTAGCATTGACATGGGAGAGGTACTGGCCCACCAAGCACACCATCTGTACATTTATGGAGTGGAAACTCTTAAGATTTCTGAATACCTGTTCATTTTGCCAGGTGGGAACAAATGCAATATGTGTTTCTTCAATTGCCCCAATTATGTGGGGGATATGTCCCATTGCATAGAAGTCATCCTTCACTGTAGCCAAATCATCCACCTGGGGGAAAACAATGTAGCTGCACATGTGTTTAATCAGGGCAGACAACACTCTTGTCGGCATTATTGAGAACATTGGCTGTGACATTCCTGCTACCAAGCCCACTGTCACTTGGAAAGAACCAGTTGCCAGGAAATGGAGCACTGATAGAACTTGCACAAGAGGGAGGATACCAGTGGGGTGACGGATAGCAGATATCAGGTCAGGCTCTAATTGGGGACACAGCTCTGTGATTGTGGCCCTGTCAAGTTTATGGGTGAGGATCATGTGACTGTCCTCCAGTGTTGCCAAGCCCACCAGGGTTCTGTACACAGGGGTATGTCTCTATCTCCCATTCATCTGTAGTGGTAGCAATCTAAGGGACAAAGGAGTGAGGAGCCGGTCACATACTGAACATTGGAGCCACAACAGTTAGCAACTGGTGGGTGGGGTCCTACCCCAGTACGGACTGCTGTATGGGCCTCCAGACCAACAGGTGAGTACACTGTGAGCACGATGCATGTGACATGAATGTATGGAGTGGTGTGTGTAAAGGCCTCGTGTAAGGGGTGGATGTCCTCTGGGTGGCGTATTGGTTGGGTGCTGGGCCATGTGTGTGGAAATGGTGATGTAAAGGGGTATGGTGGGCCATAAGTGCAACAGGCAGGACTGGCTGACTGATACTATTTTCCTGTGTGCGTTACCACTGCAGATCAGTGCCCATCAAAAGAAGGGAATTTGGCATGCCATCGCCAAGGACGTGTGGACCCTGTGGGTCTACGGCATGCGGAGCTCCCACTGTCAGAAATGGTGGGAGGACCTGAGATGCTGGCCATGGAAGACAGTGGAGGCCCAGCTTGGGTTGGCCTCCTAACGAGGAAGGGGTGCCCATCGAACTCTGACCCCCCCTGATGGCCCGCATATTGGCGGTGGCCTACTCTGAGCTGGATGGGCGCTTGAGGGCATCACAGCAGCCACAAGGGGGTGAGTACAGTACCCATTATTACAACTTACACATGCTTGGGTTGTATCCGGGTGGGGGATGTGTGTCAGTGGGTGCCCCTAGCCCAGACCTGACATTGCAGAGTAGGTCCCCTGGAGGCAAGGGTCGTGAAGGGATAATCCTTCTACCTAGCTCGTAGGCATCCACAACTGGTCAGGGCTGCATGCGTCCCATGTGTACTGCATTGGGTGGTATGTGCCCCTCCCCATACCTTGGTGGCTAGCAAAATAACTAGTACTGCAATGCATAGTGCATAGGGCTGTTCCCTATGTGTGAGAGTGGTGTGTACGCTAACTGTGGTGTTGCTGCAACCATTGAGCAGGTGTATCCTTTGTCTTTCGCCCTTCTTTTTGTTTTGTCACCCTGTCCTTATGTGCATTAGCATCATCTGGCAGAAGAGCAGAGACACGGGCGACGGAGGGAGCTGTATCCCACAGGACCCAGGAGGCAGAGTCCACCGACGGTGAGGACACCAGTGGGACGGAGGACGAGGGGAGCACCACGGCAGAGACCGGACAGGAGAGTTCAGACACAGATCCCTCCTCCGATGGAAGCTCCCGTACCAGCACCTCCCTCCCAGCAGCCCCTCATGGAGTTGCATATGCCTGCTCACCCTGGAGGATGGGCATCTCCTTCGCCCCAGGCACCTCAGGCCCTGCCCAGTCAGCCCTGCTGCCCTGAGGGAGTAGGCTATTGAACTCCTGAGATCCATCTCTGTAGGGCAGTCAACCATTGTGAATGCCATCCAGGGGCTGGCAGCCCAAATGCAACAAACTAATGCATTTCTGGAGGGCATTCACACTGACTTGGTGGCCCAACAGAGTTCTATCCAGGCTCTGGTCTCCTCTCTGATGGCAGCTGTTGTCCCGGTTTCCCCCCTCCCCCCTCCAACTTCCTCTTCCCAATCCCATTCCCCTCAACCCCAACCAATCCCAAGCACACAGGCAGACAAGCATGCACACAAGACAACACACAAGAGTTGCACTGGCAAACACAAGCACCACACATCATCCCACAAGCACTCAAAAAAACACCATCCAGATGCAGGCATACCAACATCCACAATTTCCACTGTCTCCCCCTTCTCCTCCTCCTCCTGCACCTCCATCCCAGTTGCGTCTACACTCACACCTGCATGCACTACATCCTCATCCACTACCAGTATCACCACCACACCTAGCAGAACACACATCTCACTGGCAGACACCTCCACAACAGCCATGCACACATCCCCTGTGTTGTCTCCCACTGCGTCTGTCCCCCGTCCTAAAGTACACAAACGCAAGCACTCAGACACCCCACAGCCATCCACCTCACAACAGCATCCAGCCCATGCTCCTGCACCCATAATCAGCAGACAAACACCTCCTACAACCACTCCCTCTTCCTCCACTCCCAAACTTTCACCCACCTCCCTCCCCAATGTCCCTAAGAAGCTTTTCCTCTCCACCATTGACCTCTTCCCTACCCCTACCCCTCCCTGTCATTCACATTTGGCAAGGGTGGGAAAAACCCAGGCAAGTACTTCAGCCACCCAGTCCCTGGGTCCAGTAGTCTCCACACCCACTCATGGTGGGAAAGGAGCCAGGGCACTTGTGCAGAGGGTGACAGAGCCTGCACCAGGCAGCCTCAAGGAAAGGGTTCCTGCCCCAGCTGCTGCCAGGAAGGGCAAGTAGCCAGCCCCAGCTGCTTCCAGGAAGGGCAAGGAGCCAGCACCAGCAAGGAGCCAGCACTAGCTGATGCTAGGAAGGGCAAGGGGGCAGCACCAGCAGTCAGGAAGAACAAGGGGCCTGGGACAGGGACTCAGACGGAGTCCCCACCACCAACCATGGTTGTGCAGACGTCTGAGACTGCAGGGGATGGGCTTGAGCCTCCCCCCACCAGCAGCAGCAGCACCACCACCACCAGTGGGCAGCCATCCAAGGCTGCAGGGGATGGGCTTGAGCGACCCCCCACCATCAAACGCAGCACCACCACACCACTGGGCATCCATCTGAGGCTGCAGGGGATGGGAAGGAGCCTTCCCCCACCAGCAGCAGCAGCAGCAGCACCACCACCACTGGGCAGCCGTCACTACTAGAGGACGGTATGTAATCCTGCATCCATGGGCTGCTGTGCAGCCTGCCCCCTGCAAATCCAGTGGGTATGACTCCTGCCTGAGAGACTGTGACCTTGCACTCCCCAAGATCAAGAGCACAGGGCAGGGTGCCCCCTCCAGAACCAGTTGGTAAGACACCCACCAACCCCAGCCTCCCCAAGATCAAGATCTCAGGGCACAATACCCCCTCCAGAACCAGCGGGTAAGACACCCACCTACCCCAGCCTCCCCAGGATCAAGAGAAGAGGGCATGATGCCCTCTCCAGAGCATGTGGGCAAGTCACCCACTTGAGAGACTGTGGCCTTGCACTCCCCAGGAGAGAGCACAGGGCATGTTGCCCCTCCAGAGCATGTGGGCAAGTCACACACTTGAGAGACTGCGACCTTGCACTCCCCAGGACCAAGCACAGGGCATGTTGCCCCCTCCAGAGCATGTGGGCATATCACCCACTTGAAAAACTGTGGCCTTGCACTCCCCAGCACCAAGCACAGGGCATGTATATATATATTTTTTTATGGTCCTCATTTTCATACCATTCTTCCTCATCATGAGAGGACATAAGGCGGGGGTCAATACTGCAGAGTGTACTATGATCAAACACTGCCCAACTTCGCCGGACCTTTACCTGCCCGGAAGTATGGTCCACTATACCCACTGCACTTACCAACGACAGCCAGTGGTAATACGTTGGAGGCAAGTTTAATCATTGGACCGTGCCAAAACCAAATGTGGTCCCTTACCCTCACCCAACCTCTCCCAAGCCCCATCACTGCTTTAATTGATTCCAGAATCTATTTTCTTTACAAATCTCACTCGTGTCCAGCTTTAAATTATACATCAAAACATCTTTCCAATCCATAAACGTTGGGGATGAGGCATTAATCCATTTTTTACAAATCACTCTCCTTGCCACAAGCATCATATAACACAACAACTTAGAGCCATCCCTACTTATCCACTGGAGTCCTGTCAAACATCCAAAAAAACACAAGCGAGGTGCTTACCTTGAGTCTTATAGAGAGTATTTCACTAATAGCATCACCAACCTCTACCCAAAATTTGCTGAGCTAGGGACATTCCAGGAACATATGGACGTCATCCACCGCCAGGGTCCCACACTTCCTGCATCCGACCATATTGTCCTGATTCATTCTACAAAGCTTTGCTGGTGTCCAGAAAACTCTGTGAATTGAGAACAAATGATTCCTCCTTAATGCAGCAGGCTTGACAATATTTACATACAAGTGTAGTAGATACTTGCCATAAATCTTTGTACTGGTGCTCCGGCAAGCACTCTCCCCATAGCTCCACTGGTAAGGTGAAATCCCCATCCACTATATCCATAAAAAGCCAGTACCATCCGGCCACCTCCTTCTTCAACGGGATATCCAGGAGCCACTGATCTTCCAACTCATTTGTGCCTCCCAACTCCACTTTTAAATCCTTCACCCAGCTGATAATCTGAAGGTACTTGAATTTGGACAAGTTACCCCCTACCTCCCCATTCAGGTTTTCAAATGATCTAACCTCTTCATTATAACAAAGTTGTCCCCATTATAACAACCCTGCAGCTTTTAGAGGGATTGCCAATGCGTCCTTAGTCCACTCCGGTGATCCTGGAGAGTCCCAAATCGGGGCCTTATCACTATAATACGATAGTTTTTTGGTTCTTCTGATCGCATACCACATCCTCGCTAAATCTTGTAACACCTTAAATCTAATTTTCTTGAAGTACTTGGGATCACGAACTTCTGCATAAAACTTGTCTGTAATCCAGTATCCTCTGCTATTGTAATCAGAGCCTGCCCCAGCTCAGACCGCCATGAGTAACTAAAGGTCTCCCTCGCATTCTTAAAAAAAAGGTCCACACATAGTATTGCATATCTGACACAGCCAACCCTCCTTTTTGTTTCCTCCTTCTCAGTTTTTTCCAAGAAATACGTACACCTTTAGATGCCCAAATGAAACTGCTAATTTTTCCTTGCAGTTTCCTTAAAGAGTCCTTGCTAAACATTAATGGAATCGAATTGAAGATAAATGTAAACTTGGGAACAATCACCATCTTAATTAAATTAACCCGACCAATAATAGTTAAAGGTAGATTTAACCATCTCTTCAATAGGCTATCCACCTCCCTCATAACCTTCCTAAAATTTGTTTCTGCGAGTTTATTTATATCCTGTGTTATAATAATCCCTAAGTATTTAACCTCCTCCTTCTTAATTACAGAACAACCTACTTCCATATTCCAAACCATCACCTCCGTCTTTCGGTTATTAACTGCATACCCTGAAATACTCCCAAAATCTCTCATCAGTTCTTCCAATACCAAATTAGTCTGGGTAAAATTAGAAGTATAAACCATCAGATCATCTGCATACAAGGATACTTTCATAGAAAAATTCCCACTCACAAAGGGGAGAATTCACTGCTCATTGCTAATTATAGTAGCAAGTGGCTCAATTTACAAGTCAAACAGAAGCGGGGACAATGGACACCCCTGCCGCGTACCCCTTCCTATCTTAAACGAGGAAGTAAGATCACCATTAACCTAAATTCTTGCACAGGGATCAAGATACATTTTCTGTATCGTCCTAATAAAGTGTCCCCTAAGATTATAACCTTCACATACCGTCTTTAAACAATCCCAGTTAACTCTATCAAAAGCTTTGGTTGCATCGATCATCACAACTGCTAAAAGGGAGTGACATGTGGTGGCCAAATCAACCGAGGCTACCAACCCATGTGTCAAATCCTGCATATGTCTTCCTTTCAAGAACCCTTTCTGATCAGTGTGTATCAGCTTCCCCATAACACCCCCTAATCTGGCTGCCAAACTTTTTGCAAAAATCTTATAGTCACAGTTTAGGAGGGATATTGGACAATAAGATTCACAACACCTAGGATCCTTCCCTGGTTTTAAAATTATGGTGATAATAGCTTCCTTCCAAGAGGGGGTGGTCTCCCATCAGTCACAAGAATGTTATGAAAAAGTTCTCTAAAAAAAACATAACACTGCTGCCCAAGATTATATAAACTTCGGCGGGCAACCCATCAGGACCTGCTGCCTTACCTGATTTACCCGCATTTATCGCCTGCTCAAGCTCTATCATATCAATTGGTTCATTTATCGCCTTATTCTCCTCCTCACTTAGAGATGCCAAATCCAATCCCTCTAACCATCCCTTCACCGAGTCTGCTGAAACCTATAAATCCTCAGTGTATAAGTCCTTAAAAAAATTTAAGAAAGTATCTTTCACCTCTTTCTTGCTCTTCCTATCCTCCCCCGAAATTCCGTCCTGAATTTCTCCCACCCGATTGCTAACTATACCAGTTTTTATCTTCGAGGCCAACAGTTTGCCGCTGTTCTCACCGTACTCAAAATTAGACACCCTGTTGGCCTCACATCTCATTCTGATCCAATTATCTTTAACTGCTGCTAAGTCCAAACGAGCCTCTTGATCTTGTTTATATAACTGATTAACTTCTTCCTCCTCCAAATCCATGGCTGCCAATCTCTGCTCAGCCTGCTGAATCACGTTTTCTAGCCTACTTATTTCTTCATAGTACTTTTTGCTTCTATATGCAGCTACACTTAGCAGTTTCCCCCTCAAAAATGCTTTGAACGCATCCCATACTATCGCAAGCGAGGCTGACCCTTTATTAAGATCGAAAAATTCTTCAGTCCCTCTCCGTAACTCTGCTCCGACCTCATCTTCCAATAATAACGTTCTGTCCAGAGTCCACCTTCTCTCTCTTTTATCCCCAAACCAACTAAGCTTCAAAGTCACAGCCAAATGATAAAAGAGATGAGCCCCAATATGTAAAACTTATTCCACAGCCTCCTTCAAACTTTCATCAATTAGAAAATAATCAATCCTAGATTGATGTCTATATTTTTTGTTGTCATAAGTATAGCCTCTTTCACGCCCGTGCTTTTCTTTCCAAACATCATATAAGCCAAATTGTGACATCATTAATCGAACCTGGGCATGCATATTCTCGTTAATTCTTGACCTACTCCGTGAGGACCTATCCAACTCATAATTCAACACTACATTAAAGTCCCCCACCCATATAATAGGGTCCCAATATTGAGCAGAACGAGTGAGAGCTCTCTCAACAGAGCTGTATCATCCCGATTCAGACCGTAATACCCCACTAGAATAAATGCAAAATCATACACCGTTAATCTCCCACCACCCATCTCTCAGACTTATCCACCAGGCCCTCAACAAAAGATATGTTAGCATGTTTTTTTATTCTGATGGCTACCCCTCTACTACCCCACCGTAAAATTAGAACTAGCTATCTGCTGTGCCCATCTACATGGTTGAAAAACTTCCACACACTCTTCCCTAGAAAGATGGGTTTCCTGCAAGATCAGCACGTCACATTGAGCATCCTTCAAATATTGTACCATCCTCTTTTGTCTGTTCTTCTCCCGGAGGCCATTAACATTCCAGGACAGGACCTTCAAATCAGTTCTTGACATACACCCTCAAAGGAACCCCCTCCCCTGTTAGACCTCGTATTTCCCCACCTTCATCTCTATCCATCACATCACCCAAGACCTTTATCCCTTATTCCCTATGCTACACTCCACCCTGTGCTCCCCATCACCCCTTCCTCCCCTCAACCCACCCTATCCTCCCAATCCCAGGAGATCCCTCCCTATCTTCATAGACAGGTGTTACCGCCTATGAAGGGTCAGCATGCAGGGCTCAGAGCCTCATATCACCATAACCGACTAACCGATGTTAGAGGAGGAGGCCAATACTATGCCAGAATCTTGCTCTAATTTCTTAATCAGGTCATCAACTTCATTACAGTCATTGAAATCATACATCCTATTATTTGCCATTACTCTCAGGGATGCCAGGAACCTTAATTGTGCTGTAGCCCCAAGCCTTCTCAATATATTGATTCTCTTCCCCTGCTCCCATTGCTTATTTCTCCTTTCATTGTTTTCCAAGGATTCCAGCTTAGCCAGCATCACTGCTTCTCCTGATTTCAGACCTCTTATCTGCTCTTTATTTTCCTCCACAACAGCCCTCAAGTCACCAACCTCTTCCTCCAAGGCAGCTGTCCGCCCTACTAAATCGTCTACTTGTTGCCAAGATCTTCACACAAATTCCTAATCTCCTCCTGATTAGCTTTAGATGTTTTAAAACCATCCTTCAATTCCATGACTAGGGCCTTCAACATATCTGTAACAGAGTCACTGGGTAGGTTTACCTCCCCACCCTCATTCAAGGGGTCAAGTTCCCCTCCAGCCTGTATGTCGACTTGACTGACCCCCCGTCCTCCTCCGGTAAATCCGTCAGCCCCAAAGCGGTTTCCAGGGTTATTTTGTTGCGTTGAGTCCCCATTAACCATTGAGGTAGATATTTCCCCCCTTCCTAGCAAGGGCTGTCCTGCCTCTGCCCCTTGTGCACTTGACATTTTCGGGGTTCCGGGTAACACCCTAAACTAAGTCCTTAATGAGGAGGTGACCTTTATTTTCCTCTTTGAAACAGAGCTAAGTTACTTAGAATAACTTTCCTCTTACCTAAACTATTAATTTGCTCTTCCTTACTCCCCCTGCAGTCTGCTTCTGAAAGTTCTCGCTGGATTCCACTTCTATCCGCTTTATCGTCGCCTTCGCACTTCGCAGGGAGTAGGCTGCCCCACCTCTGCCACCCCTAACTCCTATCTTCCCTTCTCTTCTGGCCCGGCTCCGAGCCACCCCCTCCGCCTTATCCACCATGGGACCTTGAAATGCCGAGGAACTAACGTTATTCCTTACTTGTAGTCTGATATTTATAGAGCAAAAAAATCCTCCCACACACCTTCGGCGTTCTTGCTTACTTCGTGCAGCCCCAACAGTAAAAAATGCCTTTTAACCTTCTTCTAAGACTGTTCCTGTGCCTTTGTAAATGCAGCTGGTGCTGACTCTGCCACACCTCCCCTGGAAAGGAATCCTTGCTACTGCTTCCCTTCCTCTGAACATCTCCGAGGCAGCTCTCAGCAGGGGTACCACTCGCTTCTGAGTGTAACTACTCCGTGCCCCTGCCACCTTCAAAGGGAAGAGACAGCCATTCCTCAGCCGAAATTCCAGTCACACCGCCTCCTCCGACCCCCCAGTAAGCTGCTAAAATTAAGAAAACAGCATTCAGCGCATTTTGCGCATTGTGCGCTCCGAGCCCTGCTGTGCCCTCCGCGTCCGGCCCCTCAGCCGGCCGCCATGTTCTCCAAGCACAGGGCATGTTGCCCCCTCCGGAACCAGTGGTCTTGTTCCATCTGCCGGCTGAGGTGCCCCCAATTTCCGTCCCCCTGAAGTGCCTGCCTATTTTCCAACTGATGCCCCTTCAGTGTTCTCTCCGTGTTGGTGCAGATGATAAGTGGGGCCTTGGACTTTTGCCTGTGGCCCATGCACAATGAGGACTGGGCATTGCCCCTTGAGCTGTACATATGTATATACCATTACATTGCATTTTCTACTGTGTTGTTATTATTGCACTCACTTTGGTAAATTCCTGTTGTCCTTGCATTATTCATCCGAGGTACAGGGTATATATGTTTTATTACTGCAGCTGATTGTGTGTATGGTGTTGGGAGTCGCTTGTGTGTGGTGCATGTGTGTGTCACTCTCCTTTTCCTCCTCCACTCCCTTGTGTGCTAGGCGGCTGCACTCACCGTCGTCGTCTTTGCCATCATTGATGTTCGTGGTGGAGCAGCATGTAGAAAATAATTGGGAAGACATGCAGCTGGGGCTCCTTGGTGAGTCCTTTCACTTCTGTGCAGTATTTCTGCCAGGCTTTTGATGTTGTTCCTACCGCCCTGGAAAAGGTGGTGGATTGCAAGATCTTAATACGGTGGGCAGGACATTGGCTTCCACCTGGCTGTAGGCGGCTACTGCCATGGTGGCTGTTGTTTCTGTCCTGGCGGTCAGTGTGGTAAATAGGCGGTCTATCTTAGTTCTCACCTCCATGGTCATAATTTGGCAGTAATTACCGCCAGCCTGTTGGCGGTTATTACTGCCACTTTATCACCGACCTCCAGGGTTGTAATGAGGGCCTTAAGCTTGTCGACTACAGAGTACAGACTTCGGGTACGTTTTTCCTGACTTGGGGACTTCATAACTTTGGTTTTCAAATTCCATGTTCATCATTGCTCAGAATAATTTACTACTGCTAGTTTTTTTTATGTGGTATTCTTGGATGTATCATGCTGGTAGTAGTCTGTCCTCAATCTTTCTAAAGCTATAATATAAATGTATATGTATAACCTAATAACTCTTGGTTTTACATTCAATTTAGTTGCCTGTGATCCTTTTGAGTAATCCTACAGTTCGAGATCATGCAGATGGGAGTAAGACCTCGCTGTGATTCCTTCCCTTTTAGAGCACTACCATAAAGAAGGCACCTTGGGAAACCCTCCAGTAAGGTGTTAGAACTTGGAAGAATGACAGAGGGGGCAGCTCCCAACGATCACTTCCTCTATTCAGGTAAGAGAACTATAGGGTGAAGTGAGCAACTTTAATTAGTAGTTAACTAATTTCTACTGCAGATGAGATAAGTGCTTGTTTATCTGTTTCTGTAGGCAATATAATGAATGGCAGCATACCCTTCTAACTGCCATACACTTAGAGAAATTGATTAAAAAGGCAAGCTGTGCAAAAAAGGCATCAGTGCAAAATTAAAGTAAAACACAAAAAATTCCATGTCCAAATTCAAAGTGTCCATTACAAAGAAACATGGTCTTCCCAAATTGCCACCCTCTCCACCCACAACAACTTCTTCCAGCCAATTCTTTTTTTTTTTTTTTTAAAGTGCTAATAGAGGGCATTTTCTATGAGGCTCTCCAAGTGTTGAATGCGGGCCTCAAGGCTTGCACCCTATGGCCCAAGTGCAGCTCGGGACCGGGAAGCTACAAGATGCTGGCAGTGCTGGTGTGGACTGGAGGCTGGCAGTGCAGGAGGTTGTATGAGGGAACTGGGCCCAGGTCCAGAGGCAGGGGCATGTGCTGGGCCCTCTCATCCACCAGTTGCTGGTAATGTGCATTGGTGGCATCCAGTCTCTGCTGCTTGACTGAGGTACATTGCTGCTGGTCCCCTAGGGCCAATGAAATTTTTCATGATATGACTAGGAAAGCCAATTACAGGGAGGGACATGATTTTATCAACACATGTCTCACATAAAACCAATGACTTGCTGTAAGAAGGCAGCATAAGATTAATAAATCAGGGTGATTTTTTTCTGAGAAAGGGTTTCTTAAAAAATGAAACCAACAGACACTTTGGGTCTCATTATGAACTTGACGGTGTCATGACAGCCAGGTTTGTGTTGGCGATTGGACCACCACCAATGCGGTAGTCCGAGCACCATATTATGACCGCACCGGTAGTTCCGTGGCCCTAATCCGCAAGGGCAGCGCTGCAAGTAGTGCTGCCCTGGGGATTACAACTTTGTTCTCTGCCAGTGATTTCTTGGAGGTAGCACCGCCATGAAAAGGCTGACAGAGAACAGGTGCAAGGGGCCCCAATGAGGCCCGTGGACTGCCCATGCACTTATCTTAGACAGTGCAGGAGCCACCCTGGCCAGCACCGTTGCAATGTTTACTTTCTGTTTTGCTGACAGTGAACATTGGGATGGTGCTGGCGCGAGTTGGAAACATTGCTGTAGGCCATTTCCAACTAGACAAGCGGGTGAAAACTGTGGTTTCTGCTGCTGACCCAGTGGGAAACTCGTTATGGGTCCGGTGAGGAGGCAGCCACAATGGCGGCAACCTCCCCATCAGGATTTCGGCAGTTGAGCTTTTTCCCCTGCCAAAATCAAAATGACCCTCTTGCTCTGGAAAAAATAAAAAGAACTCTGTTCAATGAGTAAGACATCATTCACTGTGGAGTACAAGTATTTTGTTGCTGTTGTGCCAAATAACTGGAAGCATGCTAGCTAGCACATCAGGTACAAATTTGCTACTTTACATAGTCAAAAGATTATTTGATTCCAATGGCCCTGCTCGTATTCAAATGCTTTCTTCCCTGATTCCAAAAAGGCAGATGATTATGGACCTCATTACAACCCTGGTGGTAAATGCCGCTTAACGCCGTGCCGATGGGCACCAAGATACCGCGACTGTCACGGTATCTTGGTGTTATGACCCACACAGAGAATACCGCCACAATACAGACACCCACACAAGTCTGCCACACCAAAGGTCAGTGATAAACTGGTGATAGCAAAACCCACACCATCACCCCAACAGGAATAGGCTGACATTATCATGACCCACGAATCAACACAGCGGTCTTTCAACCGCAGTAAAGCATTTGAGGTACACACTGCTGCGCTCAAAATACACGCACACATACAAAACCACACCGCATTGGACAATTCAATATACACACACCTGACACATATACACACACCACACCCTCACACTCATACAACTATAAAACACAAACCCACATTACCCACAACCCCTTACAATGAAAAAAAGAGACCAAGCACAGAGAGACAAGGAAAGAGCACCCACTCAAACAGAGGCACAGAACACCATCACCCATACACCATCCATGCACATCACAGTATACACCCCAACACACCACCCCACACATCAATTCGCACATCCACACACATATCACTCACACCACATCCATGGCACCCCAAAGACACCACAGGTTTTCTGAGGAGGAGCTAAGGGTCATGGTGAAGAAAATCATCTGGGTAGAGCCACAGCTATTCGGATCACAGGTGCAGCAGATATCCATTACAAGGAAGATGGAGCTATGGCGGAGAATCTTCGACAGGGTCAACGCCATGGGACAGCACCCAAGAACAAGGGATGACATCAGGAAGAGGTGGAATGACCTATGGGGGAAGGTGCGTTCCGTAGTTTCAAGACACCAGATTACTGTACAGAGGACTGGCGGTGGACCTCACCTCCTCCCCCACAACTAACAACATGGGAGGAGCAAGTCTTGGCGATCATGCATCCTGAGGGCTTTGCAGGAGTAGCAGGAGTACTGGATTCTGGTAAGTCAAATCTTAACTACTTTATCCCCCCACCCTACCTGCATGCCATCACATACCCCACCCTTTCCCTCACTCCCATAACTCCACCAACTCACATATACTCCACTATCATAACCCACCCATTCCAATACCAAGCCCTGCAAGCAACAACAATGCATGGACACCCATCACAGACCTGCATGGACACACATCACCACAGCATGCCCAGTAGAGAGACTCACCCAGCCCACATAATCACCACTCACACAAGGCCAAGGTGACAGGGAAAGCACAACTATACAGGGAAACACACCAATTGCACAAGATGGCACACACAGATACAATAACAATGCATTTGAATCCCAACAGGACCCCTACCCAATGTCACCGGAGAGGAGGTGCCACCAACATCCAGCCCCCCTCCCCAAAGAGGCCCACAGTGATGACAGCAGCTCTGCACACTTTGATCACGATGACCAACCTGGCCCATCAGGGACCTCTGGACGGTCTGTTACCCTGGCACTGTCCCAATCCACCACAGAGCCTACCCCCTCAGGACACACCACTACAGCACCCACCCAGCGGGCCCATACCTCTGTTCCCAGGACACGTCAATTAACAGTGTGTCCACCACTACAGGGACCCCAGGCAACCCCACAAACACAGGACGATCAGGGACCTGGGGTCAGTGGCAGTGGGCACACGGTTCAGGGGACGGAGGCACAGGACAGCAGGGAAGCTGGGAGGACTGCTGTGCGACAGGGGGAGGACAGGCCCAGGGAACCGACTCTCCACAAGGCACTCACCAACATCCTGGGAGCATACCACCATTCCCAGGAGACCATGGGCACGGTACTGGCCAAGTTAGAGGAGACCCTGCGGCTGCAGGAGGGACAGTAGCTGGGGATAAGGGAGGACCTCACAAAAATCGACACCATCCTGATCACCATAGCAGGGGTGTTGGCTGACATGGGCAAGACCATGAGGGAGGCAGTGGCACAACAAAGGACCCCTGACACTAGCCAAACTGAGGAACAGCCTTCCACCTCCGCCGGCGCTAGTGGACAGGTGGCCCCACCACAAGACTAACAGGGCACCACCACCCCATCCCCTGCAGTAGGAGAACCACCCCACAAACGGTCCCTGTGATCCAGGCAGAAGCCAGAGAACATTGCCAAGACCCCCGCCAGGAAATAGGACTCTCCTGATTGTCACCTTTCTGTCCCACTCTGTCACCCTGTCCACCTTGAACTGCCATTGCTCCACTTCCTATGCCCCATTGGACAATGCACCTGTGATGCTGAGAGACTGGACTCTACCCTGGAGCTTCCTCCACTATCACCCCAGCCCCTTGCACTTACCCCCATACTATTTAGCACAAAAAATAAACACCCTTGAAATATAATCCATACTGGCGTCAGGGTAATGGTTGGAAAAATGTATTCTTACAACATTCTCAAGGCATTGCAACGTCTATGTTCATTGAATTATACCACAGGATGACAGTTGGTGGGCAGCAGTACATATAACAGGAGCCAGAGTGGGGTACACAGATCTGAAAAAAAGGGAATCTGAAGGGAACAGTCAGTGTCCATAGACAGAGGGTAAGAGGCTGCCATGTACAATGTCCAAAAGTATACTGAAATGTGAAGTTGAGTTACAATCTCTTATCTGTGTGTCACTGGAAGTACTGCTGTATAATGTTTGTTCTGTTGTCCACATCTTCTTCATCTGCATCCTCTTCCTCACTGTTCACAGGCTCCACCGCTGCCACAAGACCATCACCAGGCTCATCCTCCAGCAGAAAAGGCACCTGGCGTCTCAAGGCCAGGTTGTGAAACATACAGCATGCCATGATGATCTGGCACACCTTCTTGGGTGAATAGTACAGGGATCCACTTGTCAGATGGAGGCACCGGAACCTGGGCTTCGGGAGGCCGAAGGTCCTCTCAATAATCCTCCTTGTTCTCCCATGTGCCTCATTATAACGTTCCTCTGCCCCTGTCCTGGGATTCCTCACTGGGGTCAGTAGCCATGAGAGGTTGGGGTAACCAGAGTTACCTGTAGATATCGAAGGACAACATTTAGACACACACTACCCCTTAGGGACAACCCCATACTCAGACCCCAACTTATATTGTGTGGGGACCTTGGCCTCACCTAATAGCCAAACCTGGTGCCCCTGGAGTTGCCCCATCACATAAGGGATGCTGCTATTCCTCAAGACATAGGCGTCATGCACTGAGCCAGGATATTTGGCATTCACATGGGAGATGTACAGGTCTGCCAAACACACCATTTGCACATTCATCGAATTATAGCTTTTTCTATTCCTGTAGACCTGTTCATTTCTAAGGGGGGGACAAATGCCATATGTACCATCAATGACAGCAATGATGTTGGGGATATGTCCCAGGGCATAGAAGTCAGCTTTCACTGGGACCAAATCCTCCCCCAGGGGGAAGACGATGTAGCTGAGCATGTGTTTCAGCAGGGCAGGCAAAACTCTGGTCAACACGTTGGAGAACACTAGCTGAGACATCCGTGATGCCATGGCCACTGTTGTTTGAAAGGAACCACTTGCCAGAAAATGGAGCACTGACAGGACCTGCACTGGAGGGGGGATTCCTGTGGGCTGGCGGATAGCTGACATCAAGTCTGGCTCTAATTGGGCACACAGTTCTTGGATTCTGGCACGATCAAGTCTGGATGTGATGATAATGTGTCTGTACACAATTGTCGACAGGTCCACCAGGGGTCTGTACACCAGAGGATGCCGCTATCTCATCATCTGCCTCAGCGGTGTAGCCTATTGAGGAGAACGGAGAGCAGAAGGTCATTTTCCATATAGATGACACAACTGTTTTTGAATTAATGTCACTGAAGCAGTGTGTGAATTTGAGAGTCAGTAGATGTGCCAATACGTGCTGTTACGCAGCGAGGTGCCATGCCATGTGCCCCCCTGAAATGGCGGCTACCTGACCTGTGAGGAGGGATAAAAGGAAATGAGGTAACTGCGCTGGCGTTGTGCAGCATTGCGGAAGGCGGTAGATGACCGCCACGCAACTCCGAATTGGTTATCATTGGGCCCTATGGGTCCCAGGAGCCAATGGCGATGTACGCCGGCGGTGACGGTACGCACCGCCACGGACGTCACCACCATTTTCTAGCTATTCACTCACTTGCTACTGGAGCAGAGAGGACCTACACTGCAAGTGCTGCTGTGACCTGAGTCTGGAAGCTACAATGGCTAGAGTGTCTGGGGAAAGGGCCCCTGCCTTCACTGTGGAGGAGTTGGAGAAACTGGTTGATGGGGTCCTTCCCCAGTACACGTTACTCTATGGTCCTCCAGACAAACAGGTGAGTACACTGTGAGCATGATGTGTGGGCAATGCCTGTTTGGAGTGGTGTAGATGTAAGCCACACATTGGTGGGTGCTAAGCCGTCCTGGCCTGAATGCTGCATGAGAGGTGGTCAGTGTTTGTGCATCAGGGCATGGGTGGGAACTGGTTGGCAATGAGTATGACGGTCCAGAAGGGTGAGTAATTACATTTTCCACTGTCTTTTCTCTCTAGGTCAGCTCCCATCAGAAAAAGGGTATTTAGCGTGCCATCGCCAAGGAGGCGCGGACCCTGGGGGTGTATCACAGACAGAGCACCCACTGCCACAAGAGATGGGAGGACCTGCAACGCTGGGCAAGAAAGACGGCGGAGTCCCAGCTGGGGCTGGCATCCAAACGTTGAAGGGGTGCCCATCGCACCATGACCCCCTGATGTTCCGCATCCTGGCAGTGGCCTATCCAGAGTTGGATGGGCAATTGAGGGCATCACAGCAGCCACAAGGGGGTGAGTACAGATTCTCTCCCTCCCTTTTTGTTTTGTCACTCTGTCCTTGTGTGCATTAGCATCATCTGGCGGAGGAGCAGAAGCACCGGCGACGGAGGGAGCTGCATCCCACATGGCCCAGGAGGGTGAATCCACTGAGGGTGTAGGTACCAGTGGGACAGTGGGCGAGGGGAGCTCCACGATGGGGACAGGATAGGATACCAGTGACAGCGATTCCTCCTCCGATGGAAGCTCCCTGGCGGTGACAGACACCTCCGTGCCCACCCCAACAACAGGTACAGCCCCCACCCCCTACCAGCACCGCCCTCCCAGCAGCCCCTCAACGTGTTTCCCCTGCCCGCTCACCCAGGAGGGTGGGCATCTCCTTCGCCCCAGGCACCTCACGCCCTGCCCCAGTCAGCCCTGCTGCCCTCAGTGAGTAGGCTATTGACCTCCTAAGATCCCTCACTGTTGGGCAGTCAACCATTCCGAATGTCGTCCAGGGTGTCGAGAGGCATTTGTAACAAACAAATGCATACCTGGATGGTATTCATTCTGGCGTGGCGGCCCAACAGAGAGCATTTCATGCTCTGGACTCAGCACTGATGGCAGCCATTGTCCCTGTGTCCAGCCTCCCCCCTCCAACTTCCACTACCCAGACCCAATCCCCTCTGCCTCACCCTATCCCAAGCACACCTTTAGACCAGCATGCACACACATCAACACACAAAAGTGGCTCAGGAAAACATAAGCACCACACATCATCACACAGGCACCATACCCATGCACACATAACAACATCCACTTCCTCCACTGTGTCCCCCTCCTACTCTTCGTTCACCTCCCTCCCAGTAACGTCTCCACTCACACCTGCATGCACTACATCTTCACCCACTACCTCCATCACCAACACGCCCATCACAACACGCCCCTCACGAGCAATCACCACCCCCACAAACATGCACACGTCCCCTGTGTCCTCTCCCAGAGTGTCTGTGAGCCTTCCACCCAAAGTACACAAATGCAGGCACACACCCACTCAACAGCCTTCCACCTCACAACAGCCTCCAGCCCATGCACCTTCACCCAAACTCCGCAGACGTACACCTCCTACAACCACTACCTCTTCCTCCGGTCCCACACCCCCGCCATCTTCCCGTCCCAGTGTGTCTAAAAAACTTTTCCTGGCTTACCTTGACCTCTTCCCTACGCTTCCCCCCGTCCTTCCCCTAGGGACAGGAATTCTAGATCCCAGGCCAGCACCTCAGCCATCAACTCGGTGTCCGCTGTGGTACCTGCAAGTCCTAGAGGATCGAAGGGGGCACCCATCAGGGCTCGCAGTATGCCACCTACCAATGCAAAAGACCAACTGATTCCACCACCTGCCAAGGTTAAGAAGGGGCCAGCATGCAGCACGGACAAGACACACGACCCACCCAGCAAGTCCTTATCCAAAAAACAAGAGGACAGTGCAAAGGTCCCAGCAGCATCTACCAAGGTGTGGAAGGGAAAAAAAAACAAAGGCAGGGCACTTCAGGGCTCGTAGCATTCAGGTGAGGGACCGGTGACCACCATTTGTCATGAACGGCCAGCAACCTGTACCACAGTAAGCACCGCCGCAACCACCACCATCTGCACCGCTATCCGCACTGCCGCTGCCACAGCAACAGTCACCACCATCATCCCCAGTGGGCAGCCGTCCCAGGCTGCTGGAGTCAGCCTGGTGTCTCCCTACACTACTACCAGCACCTGCACCACGGGCAGCACCAGCAGCATAGCCGCCGCAGACACCACCGCAAGCACTGCCACCTGCACCACCATATGCACTGCCACATGATCAGCCGGTGCCACTGCATCGGACATCAGCAGCATCCCCAGTGGGCAGCCATCCGAGGCTGCAGGAGACATCCTGGACCCTGCACCCACCACTTGAGGCACCACCACTAGCACTGGCACTACCAGCAGTTTGCAGCCTAAGTCACCGCAGGATGGAGTGAGGCTCTGCCTCCAGTATCATGCTACCTGTTCCCTGCACATTTCGTGCCTCAGACACCCAGGTGAGGGAATGTGAACTGCCACACCCCAGGTGCAGCATCACTGGGCACACAGCCCCCTCCAGAACCAGTGGAGGGATGCATCCACTCCCCCTATACTTGGCAGGATGAAGCAGACTGGGCACAAGGCCCCCTCCAGAACCAGTGGAGAGATGCATCTACTCCCCCTATCCTTGGCATGATGAAGCAGACTTGGCACAAGGCCCCCTCCAGAACCAGTGGAGAAAGGCATCCACTCATCCTATCCTTGGCAGGATGAAGCAGACTGGGCAAAAGGCCCCCTCCAGAACCAGTGGAGAAAGACATCCACTCACCCTATCTTTGGCAGGATGAAGCAGTCTGGGCACAAAGCCCCCTCTGGAACCAGTGGAGAAGGCCATCCACTCACCCTATCCTTGGCAGGATGAAGCAGACTGGGCACAATGCCCCCTCCAGAACCAGTGGAACATGTCACCCACTTGAGAGACTGTGACTTTGAACTCCCCAGGACCAAGTAGTGGGCAAACCACCCACTTGAGAGACTGTGGCTTTGCACTCCCCAGGACCAAGCAGTGGGCAAACCTCCCACTTGAGAGACTAGAGAGACTGTGGCTTTGCACTCCCCAGGACCAAGCAGTGGGCAAAGCACCCACTTGAGAGACTTGAGAGGCTGTGGCTTTGCACTCCCCAGTACATCGCTGTGGGCATGTTGCCCCCTCCAGAAGCAGTGGCATAGAACCATCTTCCGGCTGAGGTGCTCCCCTCCCCTCCCCCCTGAGTTCCCGGTGTTTTTTTGACCTGATGCCCCTGCAGTGTTCTCTCCGTTTTGAGGCAGGAGTCAAGTGTGGGCTTCGTCCATGATTTTTTGGGCCACTGGTCCACGGACATTTGCAATGGACAGTGTACGGCCCTCTGTACATATTGTCAATATTTTTATAAACTGTTGTTTAAAATCGTTAACTTTATATGCATTTTTTAAATATCACAGATTTGACTCAATTCCTTTTGTCCTTGCGTTCTTCCAGGGGGTTTCGGGGTGTATCTGTAATGTTGTTGGATCTGTTAGTGTGTATGGTGTTGTGGGTGAGGGTGGGGGTCAGGGTGTTGCGTGTGTGTGTCACTCTCTTTTTCCTCCCCCCCGTGTGCTAGGTGCAGTACTCACTGTGGCCGTCGCCGCCGCCTTCTTTGAAATTCCTGGTGTATTAGAAGATACACCAGCATTGGGAGGACCTGCAGTTCGGGCTCCACGGTGTCCTGGTTCTTCGTTGAGTGTCGAAAGGTGAGTGGTTCCCCTTCAGTGTACTGTATCCACCGTGCTTTTGATATCATTGGTACTGGGAGAGCGTAGCTTAAAATTTGCATATATTAGATGTGAAATGCTTATATAAATGCCTAACAATGCTGCATATGAAAAACGACTGTAAACATTAGATGCTTAGTGTGTATTCTCAACATGATTATAAGTGTGAAGTTACTATTGTGCTCATAAACTAATGTTGATTATAAGAAATAATTACTTGCACCATGATTAATTGAATATATTAACGCTTACGCATATTGCATTTGTATTAAAACCCATAGGCCTTAAGTTAGCGTGAGTTGAAGATTTTTAGCTGTGTAGTTCTCATATTAAAGCATATTTTCTGTTTTTCAGTGTGCTGACTCGTAAAGGGCCATGACCCAGCGTTTGTTCCTTTTCTTTGTTTTATTTTGCTAATTCATCCTGTTCCCATCCGCATGCTAGCTGCCTTAGTATAAGTTTATTTGAAACAAAAATATACCAAAGGAATGCGCAAGGCCATTTGACCATGGATAAAGAAGCTCATGACCCGAGAAACGTGCCAAGATGATGACACGACACCCGGATGTGCGACCTACGAAGACGTCAATTACGAAGACCAATCAAAGTGTTATAAATTATCGTGGGGTGACAATTTGGATTACCTAATGTATCATTTGATAGGTTAAAGATAGTGGGGTATAGCGAATAGCCAATAGAATTTTGGGGGAAGGTATTGCGAAAAAGGGATAAAAACTCATGACACAGAAGAGTCGAGAGAATTAGGTAGGGAATGCTATTGATTTTATCCAGAAACTCTGTCACTCTGGTGACTTTGAGACTTAATAAATTATCCTCACCCGTTATTGTCTTTATGCTTCTCCTCCTTAAGAGGGAAGTGTCCCCTCTCCAATAGACTGAGTTAGATTGATGGCGATACGACTGATGTCCTGAAGACGAAGACTGATCCTGTGTGCTGACTTAATCCTTGGAGGGTAATTATGACAATGCTATTGTAATTTGTCTATTTGCTTTTCCTTTTCTAGGTACCAACTGCTGTATTTTTGATTAGAGACCATAGTTAGATGTTTTCCAAATTGATGTTCTAAATTGTTTTGAATGAAGTCCAACATGCCGATGCTAATTAGAGGCTAGGCTAGGTAAATCACCCTGACTGACACAAACTGACTTGACTCACATTATGCCATGCTGAACTAAGACTTACATGATATTCTATGTGTTCTGATCTATGTTTACTTTATGTTATGCTCTCATATTTGTGATCTTTGCATTATTAAAGTCCTATTACAGTTACCATATTGTGACTACACTATGCTTATATGTTTCTTGGTTTTGAGATTGATACTTGCTAGTAGATTGTAATCAATAGGGAATAAAACTCATAAAATGCTATCACAAGGTGTGGTTATTCATGGCTGAAAGGTCATGGTTGCGTCAACAATTTGATTAATGTCTATATCCAAAGTAAAGTGTATTGTGGTGATAAATATCAACAACCTTATTGATATATTACTCGACATATTGATTGGTTATCTTGTTCTACGGTGTCTCACCACTGGGTCAAAAGATTCATCGGCCTAAAACGAGTCCTTATGTGTATAAAATTGACATAGAGGGACGCGTTACCAGTACCACCCCGGAAAAGCTGGCGGATTGGTGCCTTGTAATACGGTGGGCAGTACATTGTCTTCCGCCTGTCTGTTGGCGGTGACCGCCGCTGTGTTTGTTGGTACCGCCCTGGCGGTCGGAGTGTTGAAGTGGCTGTCTATGTTGGCTGTTTCCGCCGTGGTCGTGATCCCATTTATTTTACCGCCGGCCTGTTGGCGGTATTACTGCCACTTTATCACCAACCGCCAGGGTTGTAATGAGGGCCTATATGTCACAAACGTCATGTATAAAATGCAGATAATAGATATCTTGCTTGGCATAAGTAGACGGGAGAAAACGATGCACTGGAGTACAGGGAAAGGAAGGGGATAGATAGATTTCATTGGATACATTAATCACGGACTATCCCATCAGCAAAACACCATATCACAGACATTTAATCCCACTTTACTTCCTGGCCTCACCCTCAAACACAGATTATTTAAATCATTTACATTTGATTGGCAGTAGGGGAATGAAAAGGAAATGACTTAGGGACTGATTTAGATTTTAGACTAGAGTTTGGCAGAGGAATCTGCAGACTCTGTGCAATTTTCACAGTAGATGACTTAATCTAGTGCCTTAGTCTTACAGTACCAGTCCAGAGGGTATAATAAAGCGTGGGGAGAGGGAAAGCATAACCAAGCAGAAGAAAGCCTAAGCTACAGATTAGGACTGAAACAGGAGGAAGTCAGCTACAGAAACCAGAAATATAGAAAATAGGATAATGCGATTGGGATAACAAGAATAGACATTAAATAGAATGAAGAGCATTTGAAAAACAAGTCACAGTATAGAGGAAAGAGGGAAAATTAATCCAATGGGGAGAGGTAAACGTTAGAGAAATAAATAAAAACAAGAACTTACTGGGAACAGCGGAGCCACCTGCCACAGCACTGGTGGTGGAATTTGTACCCACTGCAGCACGCGTTATTGGTTCCGCCCTCGTTTGATGAAAAGCTTGTCTTCCGCTGTGACAGCTGACTCGCCATATTTAGATGTTGAGGATCTCATAGAGGAAAGTCTGAATTCAAATTGCCGTCCCCACCAAGACGCCAAGAAATAACACCCTCATCGATGGTGGGAGAGGGAAAAGTGGATGCTGACGGGACCCCAGCCACACTTCCCACCATGCAGATTTGGATGTGCCTTTTCACCAAGAAAAAACTGGTGGTCCGACCTCCATGTCTGAGTTGGGAGATTGGTGGGAAAAGGGCTGAAAACTCACCTTTTTTCCCCATCTCCCCCCAACCTCCACTGGTTATGAAAGGACAACACCTCTCTTCACTGTTGCCACTGACCCAAGGAAAAAGCATGATCCCCCATGTTGCCAGACTTGAAGGTAGGGATGTTGCATTGGCAGGGTACATTGGGTGGGTGATGCACAGAACATCGGGACCACTGCAGGCATAAGCATGTCACAGTACTTTTTTAAAGTTACTGGGACATGCATATGTGGGGCACACAATGGCGTCACACATGGCTGGGGACACACTGGTACAACACACATATCACACACATACACAACTGTCATTGTTGTGTCATCATTCATTGCAAAATGAATTCTGGCATCACAATGATGGTACACTCACACTGGATAAAGGTGTCCATGTGTGTGCACTGCAAGGGGACCTGTATTGGTATGTTTCTGCTATCAGTTGCATTTGTGAGTCAGTACATGTATGTATGTGGATTGGCTCATTGAGGTGGAGGAACCTATAGTGGATGATGTGGTTGTGTCTGTATCTGTGTCACTTGAATGTGAGGCGGATGTCTAGGTTGTGTTGCTGTGTGACACATTCAGGTGAGTGTTTTTGTGTGGCGGACATTATCATGATGTGTTTAATTGTGTTGGTTGTTGTGGTTGTATTGTGTGTGGGTGCAGCATCGATGGTGTGTTTGTTGTGTCATGGGTGCATGTCAATGGGTGTTTCGGCATATGCATGTTCTGTTGTGTTAGAATTGTAGTGGATGATGGTGTGTATGTGGTATGTTGTGAAGTATGTAGTGCAGGGGGGACACATATGGCTGAGAGAGAATGTGTATGTGTGTCCCTTACCTCAATTCCACGGCCCCTCCTATTGTATGAAGTCCATTGGTCTTGTCGCCATCTCCCTTAATCAGCAATCCATCACCAGCCCTCTGCTTACAGAGCTGTAACATCTCAATATTGCAGGCAGAACACAGTCACATTGACAGTCTTCTCAGGTCAGTTGTCAAAGCAACTTTTGCGGTTACACCACCAAGATATAAATCAGGCCCCAAATCAGATTGCCTAATATTTACATAATCAAGTGGACCTATTCCTACTTTCCAACATCTTACCTAAGCCCTATTTTAAGTTTCCTAAACTACATTTGGAAATGCTAATGCATTGCAGTGAATGATTTTTGCTTCACAAATCTCATTGACAGCCCCCATTGATGGGCCAATTCAGTCAGTTTCCCTTTTTAAAGCATGGATGCATGCATGAATTAATGGAAGATTGTTGGGACTGTACAAGCTGCATTAAAAGAAAGACACAAAGAATGCTAACTCACGGATATGTTTTACTTACAATTACTACCACAGTACCACCATCCTATTGACAGGAGGACAGAGGAGTCAGCAAAATGTCTTAAATATTCAGCCCAAGCAAGCGCCTACAAAAACAAACCGATCTATATAGCATCGATCACCTGGCTCGCTCAAATTGGATCACATAATATTCATAATGGTAAGTTAAGTGAACTTAATTTACCTCTAAGTGTGAGCAGCATGCTATTTGAAAACAAAAATATCATTATGGGATAGGACAACAAAAAAATGAGTATTACTTAATTACTAATATTCACAAAACCCTGCAACCTGGACACTCAGCAGGTCAAGCAGGTCCATCTTCCTGTCAAGAATATCATCCCAGTGGTGCATCAGCAGTTGCTGGGTGCGCCAAACCCCAATACATTAGAGGATGCAACAGAGCACCCTCCCCCACAGCAGCTGATGCTCCTGCAGCCTGTACCCACTCCTGAGCCTACAACCTGCTGCCAGCATGGAGGGGAGGTAATGCTGCATGAAAAAAAACAAGTGCGGCCACCTCCTCCTCCCTAAAAATGGTGCAAGTCTGCACCCCTTGGCAGTGCCTGTCCATTCAGGTTGTGTGGTTTGTTACATCCCCTTCACTGGCGCCACCTCATCCCCTACATTCTGCCATGGCACTAGGTGGAATGTAAAAAAAAGACAGGGGAAAAAGAAGGAATAGAGAGGAAGAAATTAAGTTAAGAGAAGTTAGCAGAAAACTAATAAAGGGACAAAAAAAGTCACAGAATAAAAAAGAGGAAAGAATGTAAAATACACCAACAGAAATACACACAAAAAATACATGTAAAACAGGGGAGAATGCTTTGAATAAAGCATGGGAGGCTAAGATAAAGTAGGGATTGAAAAATATGCCAGGCAATATGCACAAAATAAAAAATACAAGATGGCCATGCGCAAGCAGGCATCTGTGTGGTGCCGTACATGCTCATGTTGGGACATGGAGTACATGACCCACACCAATCATAGCAAATGTGCGGCGTAGCACAACTCCACCCGCTCACGTGGAGTTAGGCGGAGTTCAATTAGTTTTTCTTCACTCAGAAATTCTGCATAGTGGAACTTTAAAACTCTGGCCAGGTATTTGGAAAACACAAACAAAAACTACAGAGGAATGATGAAGGGAAAGGTACATCAAGTCATAACACAACACCTAATGGGAAGAGGACTAGGCAAGGCAAAAAGAGAAAATAATGGGTGTGTGAAATCTCATTGTAGTCCATTCATCCAATTGAGTATTAACAGTGACTGAAAAATTTGTCTCAGAGTTGGGGATATCCTTCTGACCGGGGGTGGAAATTGATCATTGTCTGACACAGACTGACCTTTTACGCCTCTTGATGAAACTTAAATTGCTAAAACATTTTGCAGTGAAAGGTTTGTATGAAATGATTAACCTACTTGTTCAAGTGGCTAGATCTTGCAGATGCCTGTTCACACTCCACTCAGTATTTATCCCGACTATGGGACATGATAATCTGGATACTTTTCACAAACTAGTAAATTAAGAACTTAATGAAACAAAGAATGCAATCACATTGGAAGAAACGGTGGAACAACTTGTCAAAAGAACAGGGAATGGCTAGTAAGACTCTAAAGTAATAAACCCTTCTGATAAGGGGGCAATGTAGTGCTATAGGATATTTCTAAGTATAGACAAGAAGCTAATAAGCAGCTTGTATCATCCGGGTAGTACTAGAAGGCTGATCCTAGCATGTATAAACAGATAATCATTCCTAATCACAACATGCTCTTGAATTGCAAGTATAAAGGCCTGTTAAATTTTGAGAAATACAGCTTTTTAAGAATTGACCATCCAGTGACACCTTGTTTCTATCTTTTGCAAAGATATATAAAAATAACACTGACCATGCCTAGGTGTCCCATTGTGTTCTCTAACCTAAGTCATTGAAACAGGCCACATCACTCTCCTTTTCTATAATTAATTAAAAAAAAAGCCTTGAAATGGGGTCTCAGCAAGGCTTGGGGTGGGTGTCCATATGGCCCCCTAACCTTTAATGAAAAGAAACTGGGTGGTGGGGTCACTAGGGCTTAAAGAGACCCAGGGAAGGGGACTACCTCTAATTTTATGTAATTATAGGCTCCCTGGGGCCTATAATGGCTTGGGGAGGGGTACCGTGTGTCCCTCCTCTCTTTAAAAAAAAAAGCCCTGGGTGATGAGGTCTCCAGGGTCAGGCCTGCGTTCATGGAGGATCCTTAACTTGTGGGAGGTTGGCTCCAGGGTCTGGCCACTGGCCAGGTCCTTTAGCCAACCCCCTGAAGTGCACAGGGCCATGCATGATGGGGAGTTGGATTCACATATGATAATTAAATATTACTTTACAGTTAAAAAAAATAGAATTTCACTGAAAAAACACAAAAATAAAAGTAACAATAAAGTTAGGTGGAATATTCAGTAACAACTTCATCTTTTAAACTCTAAAAACCACAGAACGTCACCAGTTATAGTTATCTCAAATTACTATAATGCCTTAAATTAAATATAATTCATGCCCTCGCCATGCATTGCTAATTGTCTCACATATTACATCACTCATGAATTTTGTTTTTTTAAACTGAAATTCACCAACTATAATTAACTTAAGTAACTTGAACACTTAAGTAACTATAGCTCGCACCCCACCAATCACAGTGTTGGCATCACTGTTTACTTCAGTGAAGGAAAGAATCTCTCTCTCTCACTATATATGGAGAGAGAGGCAGCTCACAGTGTGCAAGAGAAATAGTTTCATCTCTTTCCATGCCCACATCTCTTCGGACAGAGAAAGAGATGAAACCTCTGCTTCTGGCGGGTGCGATCACTTTGACTGCTCTCACCAAATGGACACAGAGTTTCTGCTCAGACTTTACAGGAACTGTCAAAGCTCTCAGCAAGTCAGAGCAAACAGCCATAACCTGGGTGTTGGTGTCCCAGGGCATAGCAGGAGTAAGCTCTGGGGGTTGGCAGTACCCAGGACCATTGTTGCCTCCACGAGGTGGGACATGTGATTCCACCCAAACTTTAATTTAGCCCCAGGGAGGTGGTGGTCCCTAGGCTCGGGGTCCGTCACAGCCCCCCCTTCGCCATGTTAGATCAGTCATGGGGAGGTTGTGATCATTGAGGCTGATTGGGGGGGGGGGGCATGTGATCTCCCACAACCATTTCTGATTTAGCCCTGAAATGGTGGCGGTCCCTGAGGCTATGGGGAGGCCTAATGGGCCTTCCCCATTTCAAGATACAATTTTACTCTAGGGAGGTGGCTGTTCCTAGGGCTGTGGGGGGGGGTGCATACGTCCCCACATACATTTCAGATTTAACCCAAGGGAGGTGGTGGTCCTCCCCCTTTTTAAGGTACGATTTTGCCCCAGGATTTAAAAAGAGCCCCCGGGACCTGGCCACCTGGGGACTCTATTCAAAAGAAGTGGGGGAGCCCACGATTTTTGAGAAAATGTTCACTGTATTTGCGAATTTGGCATGATTTTCATTGAAAATGTTTTTTAAATGAAATGTTATTTGCCTTGATGAGGTCCCTCTGAGACCCCAACACTAGAGCTAAGGGGTAGTGGTGTCCCTACCCAGCCTCTATTTCTTTTTTTATATTTTCTCTGGGAAGCAGGGTCCAAAGATGGCTGTCAACACTTCTTGGTTGAAATGTTGCCAGCCAATCAGATATCAGCACGAGATCAGGAGCATTGGTGAACCCTTCTCCTCTCCGGATATATATATTTCTTTTTCTTTTAATATCTCAAAAACTACTGAATGGATTTAAACCAAAAAAAAGACTTCTTTTTGGATCAAAACCTACCTTTCTGCTAAATTTGGGGTAATTCCATACTGCAGTTAAGGCTGGAATTGTGTTCATAATCCCTATGGGAATTAAAATTGGGAACAAGCTTTTTTGACCCCCTCTTTTTCCCAGTCCCTGCTTGGTCCCTGCTTGATGGATCACCTCAAAACTTTCCATGTATAACAACTTTCTCGGGAATACTTCTTTTGGAAAATGTAATGAAGATTCATCAAAAGGCACAAAAGATATAGAAGTGTCAAAAATGCTTTTTCTATGGACACATGGTCCTAATTAAAATTACCTACTGGCAACAGCCAGTAGGTAATACACACACACACACACATATATATATATATATATTTATATATATATATATATATATATTATATCAAATTATTGCATACTCTATATGATCTGAGCAATACAACTGTGACTGATGCAGAATCTAGAGGGGATGAATGTGACATCTTTGATTCGGGTATAGTAAACGGAACTTAGACAATCATCCAAATTTGCACCTCAAATGCCCAGACGCAACATTGACATATTTTGTGATTTGGTATCTAAAGACAACTTATGGTTATATGGCCAAAGGGATACTGTCTGGAAATTGTCTAAAGAGAATAGGAGGCAATTTTGTACTCCAGAAACAGGATAACATTGTTTTAATGTTAAGAATTATGTTAAGGATGCATATAGACAGCTAAATAATGAATCATGCAATGTCAGGGTTGACTGGACATACTTTGTTGACTTACAACATAGGTACTTTGAACAACTGAAGGAGTGTCAAAACAGTTTGTTGATTGCAACTCAAGGAATGGCACAACAATTTATTGATTGATTGTGGTGAGTTACAATACAAGAATGATATATCTGTCATGCCCACACTTTATTTGCTACCCAAAATCCATAAAAAGTGTTGAACCCCCTGGAAGACCTATAGGGTCATCCAGGATTAGCTTGCTTGAACATACCTCTGTTCCCTTTTGTTAAAAACATGTCCTCTTACATTGGAGACACCACAGATTTCCTGACTAAAGTTCCTATCCTGAACTGTGAGGTATTCTACATAATGGTGTGTTTTGATGTTGAAAGACTGTAACTAGTATGCAGCATAAAGATGGGCTGTATCTGTGTAAATATTTTCTGACAGCAAGAGGGATTAACATTTTGGAACATATAACCTGACTGTAGTTACAGAATTACTCAGATAAAGCACAGCAGTTAACTCCATTCTTTACTCTCGCAGTTGTCATCCACCCAGTTTCAGATAGATCATCCTGTACAGTGAATTTCTCCATGCTAAATGTAGTTGTAGCTTGGATAAGGGGTATCACAGGACAAAGATTGATAAAATGTGGAGATTCAGAGACAGGAGGTACCCAAACAAGTTGGTGGAAGTTGCAAACAATAGGACAGATAATGTCAATAGAGAAGAGTCTCATTTCAGGTCTACTAGATGGAATGAGCACACTGGTAAGGAACTGGTTAGGTTGATTTCCAAGTATGCTTGCTTTGCCAGTGATTTCAGACTGATCTTGAAGAAGAGCTTGGACATTTTAGGGCTGGACCCAATGTTGAAAGAGAGGGTAGGTATTGATCCTTCTCTGACCTATCAAAGAAACACATCATTAAAGGATTTATTAGTGCATAGCTTTCTCCCCTGAAGAACTGGTTGAAAACAGGAAAGAGTTTTAACTGGTGTGGACAGTGTAAAGCATATAGGTTCAGTGACAATATATATACAGTCACATTGTCACACATTTGACATATTGAGAAGCATAAAACATGTAAGACTGATCATGTAGTCAATGTTATAGTATGCCCATGTGAGAAATGGTATTTTGGCACCACCATTTTCCCGGTTAGGAAGCATATTTTCTAGCACAGGCGTGCGGGCACCAACAATGACACAAGCTCCAGCATTGCATGAAATTTCAATGAGGCACATGAGGGTGACTGGTAAAGATGCATTTCTTTGGAATTGCTACTGTACCGAAACAGCTGAGAAGTGGAAATAGGGTGATCGCCCTCCGAAGGTTAAAATCTAAAGTCACCCTTCAAACTAGGTGCATTGCTCTGGCTGGGATGAAAGTAAAGGAGGAATTACACATACACTTGTGATGTTTCTATAAAGAATCAGGATATTGCCCATGTATTTGGCATTTTCTCCCTGTTTTTTGACCAGTGAATGGTAGTCTAATAATTGTTTAATGAATACATGTTTTTTTATCATTTTATAGGAGGGAGGGTTATGTTGTTTTGCTTTTTCTCCCGTTTTAATCTCCTTTTTATTTTTTATTTTTTAGGTTCTAAAATTGGACTGTTCAGTGCAAGATATATATATATCTTACAATGTGTATAAGGTGTTTATAAGTACCAGAGTGTGCACCAAAGTACAACTGGGTAATACTTTTGCAGCCGTGACAAGACTTTAAGTCATAGGTTTACCTAATATTAATGGAGCAGGAGACACTATGTAGATAAGATTTTGTGGAGTACAAGGAGAGGATTTAATTAGGGAGGTATTTTCCTATGATCCGTGCCTGGTTGATTACACACACAAAATGTTATTAAATTATGTTTGTATGCATAAGAGTTAGCTGATGTAAAATAAGACAGAGAAAAGCTGATGCACTGATTATGAGGTTTGCAATCTATGGAAGGCTACTGGAGTATTTATTCAGTTGTCTTTTTAGATAACATTTTTATTTTCTAGTTGCTGAAACTAACTGAGAGATGAAACAATGTATCTATTATTTCAGTGAACTGTTCTGAGTCACTTACATACCCAGAGAGCAAAGCAGCAACATAAAGAAGTGGAAGTTTGTTAGATATTTAGTTTATTGTACTTTGTTCTGTATTTTTTAGCAGATCCACCAGATGGGGTTAGCTTAGATTCTTATGCAATTTATATGGATTTGTTATGAACCTTTAAATATTTGACATAAGACAAGGATGTGCTTTTTTTGTTTGGTGAATATTTGTTTATATATTTATCCACAAACCTGAGAAAGTGGATTGATTGGTGAAAGGATGTTTTCTGTATCTGTATATGTCCATAATGTGTAAGGGTCTTGTGACCAAGACCTGATGTGGTTGAAATGCATTATGTTGGTGGAATAAAACGGATCACATTACTATCCTGTCTGGAGTTACACTGTTATTGCATTCTGTACGAGTCCAAGTCTGTGTGGCTATTTCTGCGATGATGTCAGCGCACGAGTACTATATATATATATATATATAAATATATATATATATACACATATATATGTGAATATGGGTCTGTGAGTGGTAGCGTAACTGTCTGAGTGGATCTGCTAGTGGGTGTGTGAGGGTCTGACTGTGGCTGTCACTGGCTGCACAAGGGTTTGAGTGGGTCTGTGAGTGTGTGTGAGGGTCTGAGTGGGTCAGTGAGTGGGTGCATCAGTGTCTGAATGGGTCTGTGAGTGGAAGAAGGAGGTTGAAAGAGAGCGAGAAAGAGAGTTAGAGGGAGAGAGCTAGAGAATGTTTTAGGTTTTGATGTATGATTTACTTAGAATTAGATATTTCTGTTCAATTTGAAAAGAAAAATATATTTGTCATTCAGAAAAAGTAAGATCACCTTTCACTATGAGCCTTAAACATCTGCACTTCAAAAAAAATATAATAAAGGAGGGAAAAGACAAGGGATACTCCTGGATTTGAACTTTCAATGTGTGGGCTCACAGACCCACTCTGATCCCTACACACCTAGTCACTGACCCACTCAAACACTCATGCTCCCACTAACAGACCCACACAGACATGGACACACCCACTCTCTGACCCACTCAGACAGTGATGCACCCACTCACAGACCCATACAGTCCCACAGGCACCCACTCACAGACCCATTGAGACCCTCATTCATCCACTCACAAATCCACTCAGGCTCTCATGCACCCAGTCACAGGCCCACACAGACACTGACACTTCCATGCAGAGAACCACTCAGACCCTCATGCACCCACACACAGACCCATTCAGACCCTCATACACCCACTCATAAATCCATTCAGACCCTCATGCACCCACTCACAGACCCACTCAGACACTATTGCACACACTTACAGACCCACTTAGACAGTGATGCATCCACTCACTGACCCAGGGAGACATTGATGCACCCATACACAGACGCACTGAGACATTCATAAACAACTCACAGACCTCTCAAATCCTTATGTACCCAATCACAGACCCACTCAGACACTGATGCACCCACGAAGACACTGATGCAGACACTGGCACACCCAGACAGAGACTCTGACAGCTACTCCAGCCCCAGATATACCCTCTTACACCTATTTGCACACCCAGAGAGATACTCACCTATAATGTGCTGCTTATGACATAACTCATGTCATAGTGAGTGACTCCATGTAAGTATGGATTCGTAAACATTCAAATCTTGAAGTTCTTGTGGAATTGAAACTAGTTCTAACTTGTTATGCACTGCTATAGCTAGAATTGTATTGTCGTCTAACTTATGATAACAGTACTTACATATAAGTTGTCATGTGGAACAAACAAAGTATTCCTCTACAAATAAATAGGCTACAAATTCTTACCACTTATCTCTGTTGTCTTCTTCAGTAAGTATGGATTCATAAACATTCGAATCTTGAAGTTCTTGTGGAATTGAAACTAGTTCTAACTTGTTATGCACTGCTATAGCTAGAATTTTATTGTTGTCTAACTTATGATAACAGTACTTACATATAAGTTGTCATGTGGAACAATCAAAGCATTCCTCTACAAATAAATAGGCTACAAATTCTTACCACTTATCTCTGTTGTCTTCTTCAGTTTTCGTATACATAGTAACATAACAAGTTTGACTTTTGTAGTGAGTGCATCGACAACCTATTCAAAGACAGTCCGGTTTCTCTGAAGGGACTGTGTTAAGTTTCTAATCCCTCACGAATGTTATCAACAGTAATACCTGTCTCCTGTTCCACCCTCTGCAGATACCAAGTATTCATTTTCTCTACACTCCTCCTCAGGCTCAAAGAAACAAAACTGGACATCATTTCAAATCTTTCTATCTCTATCTCTGCCACTGTACCATGCAAAAAAGCTCCATTAATTTCTTCTAAACATAGCTCAGGAGTCTTCACATGGTAAAGCCCCCTGACTAAAGGTCACATTTTCGAGTGGTGTACAGGTAACAGTCTAAAATGATGAATGGTGCTAATGAAAGTCCTATAGGTTTGTATATTTCCTTACTTAACATGGATCTAATCCATCCTAATTGAAATTTTCTTTTTAAGACTTTCACATGGAAAGATACGTAGAACATTTCTCAATATATATTCATCCTGTTTGCAGTCACAATAAATAGCTTCCTTTTCAGGGTAAAGACCTTATCACAACACCGTCAACTCATTCCTTTTGTGCAACATCTTCTCTTCTTCTTCACTACTTCTTCATGTGTTTTACTAGGTCCTGAACTAGTCTGCTATGAAACATTCTAACTCTGATTTTCTTGAATTGGTGCTGCCTTCTGGTTAAACTCTGTCCTTTATTGTAGCATTTGTTTCTTCTTATATCACATACTTTCACTCCTTTGTTAGTTGATCTCACACATAGATTTTTTTTTTATTTACTTCATTTTGTTGTCTTTCAGGTTTACCACATTCTATTTTAAGAAATGTCTTTGTTCTCTGACCAGCAGTTGATTTCTCCTTTAGCACTTTGTCTGCATATTGCGCCTTTTGTTTCTCAGTTGTTAGGAGATAGTATTGTTGTTTCTGTTTCTTTCTTCACTCACTTTTTGACAGCATTGTAAGTCTTTATCATTAAGTAGAATGTTATTTCTGAAAACTAACAAAAAAGGTAGATTTATGTTTATATTATGTAGTTTCACATTAAATATTTTAATTGGTTAACCAGCAATATATACAGCTGCCACAATTATTTCAACTAAAACATGGGTTTAGGACTTGACAAAGGACCTTCAGAGCAGGGACGGCTCCTCCATAAGGGCGGAGGAGCGTCACCTACGCCAACAGAGGCAGCTGTAAATGTTTTCACCCAAAACAATATTAAACTGTGTTTATTATCATTTTTGGGGAAAGTGGCGGGCCACGGGGTGACAAGCAATGAGGGGGAGGGCTCAGCACTCCTCCTCAGAGCACATGTGTGTTTGGCCGGCCGTCTCGGGCCAGCTAAACATACATGCGCGGTGTTGCCGGGCTGGAGAGGGCATGCACAGGCTCCCAGTCTGCCTGAGTGTGCCGTGGCTGGGCGCTCCCAGCCATTCCTGATGCTGCTCTGAGCAGCGTCAGGATTGGTGCAGGGCAGGCTGGGAGTCAGTGTCTGCAGAGGAGAGGGAGGAGCAGATTGAGTGGCGGCAGAGGTAACTGTTTTTTAAATTATTTTTAATTTCCCTCCCCTCCCCCGCACCGCCCCCCCCCCTTCTGCTGGGCGCAAGCGCAACTGCTTTAGGGACCAACTTGACTGGGCAGTGAGAGTGCATACACAGGCTTTGCAGTAGTAGACCTCACCCATGGTTAAATCAATATGTGTCTTCATACATTATAAGATTATGTCAGTACTTGCTTATATTTTTCACTGAATGTAGAAGTCTACCTATAGAAGTGCCATGAGATTTGTTTTTAGTAAATGTGCCGGTATGTGACTCTCTGTTTGATGTACCTCAACGGCTTTCTCATTGGGTATGCTAGTAGCTGAAAAAATACCTCACTGCCTGTGTTAGAGAATAGAAGGTTATCTGACTGTCTCTCCAATTGAATTTGATACTGCTGCATATAGAAGTACTTTCTGATTATTTGGTTGAATGTGGAAGTATGTGTTACTCTGTGCCTGGGTGAGACAGAGGATCTATGCTTTGGAATCATGTATGTTTGTTCCTTTATGAGTGGTATACTCTATATAGTGCTTAGTTCAAGAGCCTGCAAGTGAATGAGTAAGATTCTAAAACTGAAAAGAACATCTCTCTATTACCTAAGCACAAAGCACATGCTGATTGCATACCTATATCAAATCTTAGAGGTGAGTTGTTTCTAGTGAAACATGGGTTTTAGACTTGTCAAAGGGCCTTTGGAGATCAACTTAAGGAGGCAGTGAGAATGCAAACACAGGTTCTGGAGTAGTAAACCTCACCCATTATTAACGTAGTACTTGTCTGGATACATAACAGAACTATGACACTACTTCCCCATATTTCTAAATGAATGTAGGAGAGCACATACAGAAGTGCAACGAGATGGTACAGTAAATGTGCTGGAAAGTGACTCTTTGTTTTAGTACCACTATGGCTTTCTAAATGGTTATGTAAGTGCCTGAACAAATACCTAATGCCTGTTCTAGGGAATGGAGGTATACGTGGCGTTTCTTTAACTCTCTTTGATACTGATGCATACATAAGTAATTGCAGAGAATGTGAGTGATTGTTGAAGTCTGTGTATCACTCTCTTTGTGGGTGAGACAGAAGATCAGTGCTTTGGAAACATGTATGTTAGTTCCTTTATGCGTGGTATATTCTATGTACTTTTTGCATAAGCATCCAGCAAGTGCTTGAGCAAGTTTATAAATCTGAACAGCACATCTCTCAATTATTGAAGTACAAACCACCATGCTTGGTGTTACACCTCCAATAGGTCTCAAACATCAGATATTTCTACTAAAACGTGGGATTAAAATGTCACAAAGGGCTTTTAGAGACCATACATAAGTAATTTGTGTGATAGAGGCTCTATGCTTTTGTGAATATATCTGTCACTTGCTTTATAGGGTAGTGTACTGTATGTAGCACTTGGTGTAGGGGCCTGCGAGTGCACGAGTAACTTATTCCTTTATGGGTGCTATACTCTACATAGTACTTGGCATAGGGGCCTGAAAGTGCATGAATAACTTACTCATCTCAAAATGAAATCTCTCTTATTTTAAACACAAAGCACCGTAGTTTATGACATACCAACAGCATATTTCAGTAACGAGTAAAGGGTACTAAAACATGGGTATCACAGCTAACAAACACCTTCAACATGCAATGAGAGGCTGCCTGTGTGACACCATAGACAGCGTCTTCACTACTAGGACTGACCCATACTTAAACACTGCATGTTTAAGTATGATTACCAGTCTTGTACTACACATCTGACTCAGTATTAGTTTAAAGAACAAATCGTACCATCTAAGCACATACAAACCTGCCTTATAATTTACCAACACCTGCACTAAAAAGTATCTAATACATTCCCCTCTACTTGGTTCATATACACCTGCAGTGCATATTTTTCCCTTTCAATTTTTGAGTTTTGTATTCATCTTTTAAAATGGAATAATTAGAACTACAAATCCCGGAATTCAAAGAAAAAACATTCTTTGTGAACAGCAATTCATTTATAGACATGTACAACTTTCACATCTAATAATACATTGTTAAGTGTAGGTTTAACAATTAGCATGCAGTTTACTTTCCTAGCATGCAGTTTACTTTTCTGCAGTAAAACAGAACATGTACAATATGCAGTTCCATGGCAACATTTTGTGAACCAAATTCACAAACACCTAGCCTGCATCTCAGAGAAATTGCATCTTAGTCACCTATTAATAAATATGTAAAAAGACTCACACTATCACTGATAGATCATCTGAGCTACTTTCAATACTTTCTTTATACATCTTGCACTCCCTTTTAACAATCTCAAATAGATATGTATTTTGAAAATTCTTTTCTTAGAATTAAATGTAATTCACACACCTGAAGATTGAGTTTGTTGGTGAAATAGGTTTTTTGCTATTACTAGACAGATTCAAAAGTCTCAGCAATTGTGAAAACTGAGCATAAAAATGACACACCACCCTCATGCAAAGCAACTATGAATAGCAATTTTTTTTTCAACTTTGTACTGTCTGAAACTGTGGAAAGTCAGCAAATAAAAACATATCTTTCATATTTTACTTTTGTATGTCCAGTTATGAACGGTTAGCATGTGTTAACCCTTTCATATAATTTTCTATAGTAGCCTAACATGGTGTACTTTTGGTCTATATTTTCATCTTAATTGCAATTGTCACAACAAAGTCGCCAAAAAATGGGTGCCAAAAACATATATACTTTGATTATTTTGGGCCTGATTACAACTTTGGAGGAAGGTGTTAATCCGTCCCAAATGTGACGGATATACCACCAGCTGTATTACGAGTCCATTATATCCTATGGAACTCGTAATACGTCTGGTGGTATATCCGTCACATTTGGGACGGATTAACACCTCCTCCAAAGTTGTAATCAGGCCCTATATGTCTTACCACTACAGTACAATTTATTAGCAATCCCTCGCTAGGAAATTAAACCCTTATTAATCAATAATGAATACAAGCACCTTTAATTTGTAAAAAGACCTTACTCTCTCTTTAATACCCCTTCTCCAATACAGACTTAGCAGAGTCTCCATGGCAAACCACTACAACCAGTAGGTCACATGTTTGCAGCACATTCTAGAAGGGGCATACTAGTTACAAAATGAGCTGCAGCAGGTGTGGTTTACTGTACAGATTGAAAAGCATATCCAAGACAGTATTATTTTTTTTTTAATTTTACTATACCCAATCATAAACCAACTTTCTAATCCTTTCAAGACACTACCTAAGTTTATCCACTAACAAACAATCAGATATGTTTTTTTAAAACCTGAAGCACACCTCCTTTGTAACTGCCTTCCATTTGTAGAACTACCTCACTCACCCGAGCCTTCTCCTTTCTGCATCTGCTGCTTTACTTCAAAATGGTTAGAGTGTGGATTATCGGTCACAGCTATGTCTTTTGGGCAAGGGAGGCTGCCCGAAGGAGTGGTTTTGACAGAGACTTGGGTTTGGTTAATGTGTAAATTAATTGGATTAGCCAGAGAGGGTTAACATGTCATCAATTGTTACATTTGGTTCAAAGCATTAGGGATTTCCAACTCCCTGAACTCATAATTGTGCACTGTGGTGGAAATGACCTAGACACACTGACTGGGGTAGGACTGGAAATCCTAATGAAGGATACCTTTGCACAATTGGTGTCACTTTTCTCTCACACTGTATTGGTGTACTCAAACATATGCCAAAGACAGAGGTGGAAGTGGTCAAATCAGTTCTGTCTACAGATTGACAAAGCTAGAAAACATGTTAATAAAACTGTTTCTGTATTCCTCAGAGACCATAACATGGGCTGTATCTACAAAAACAACCTGCACTTTGATGTAGAAGTGACGGTGTGCACTTCATTGACAAAGGCAACAGGGTATTTCTTTCGAACCTGAAACTATGCATCCCGCCTTACAGTAGGTGTCACAAACTCACAATGAACACAAATGATCTTCTCAGGGCCACCCTATTACCCAAAATGTTTGTTTAATTTCTTCTATAATAATTTATTTTTTCTTTTTTAAAAATATTTGTGATGATGTCACAATCTTCGTAACATTTTTGCGACTACGCAAAACAAAAGCAACCATCCAGTGACACCAACCCATTCAAAATTCATATCTATATTTATAAGAAATGTTTACATCATCAATTTAAGAGTTATAGTGGGTCTGTGAGTGGGTACATCAGGGTCTGAGTGGGTCTGTGAGTGGGTGCGTGAGGGTCTGCGAAGATCTGTGAGTGGATGTGTTGATGTCTGAGTGAGTGTGTGAGTAGATGCATGAGGGTCTGAGTGAGTCTGTGAATGAGTGTGTGAGGGTCTGAGTGGGTCTGTGAGTGGGTGTGTGAGGGTCTGAGGGTCTATGAGTTGTGCACCAGTATCTGAGTGGGTCTGTGAGCAGGTGCATGAGCGTCTGAGTGAGACTGTGAGTGAGTGTGTGAGTCTCTGAGTGGCTTTGTGAGTGGGTGGGTAAGGATCTGAGTGGGTCTGTGAGCAGGTGCATGAGAGTCTGTGTAGATCTGTAAGTGGGTGCATGAGTCTCTGAATGGTTCTGTGAGTAGGTGTAGGAGGGTCTGAGACGGCTGTGACTGACTGTGTGAGGGTCTGAGTGGGTGTGTAAACATCTGGGTGGGTCTGTGAGTAGGGGTGAGTGAATCTCTGAGTGGGTCTGTGAGTGAGTGTAAGTGTTTTTGAGTAGGTCTGTGAGTGGGTGCGTCAGTCTCTGGGTGGGTCTGTGACTGGGTGCATGAGTCTCTGAATGGGTCTGTGAGTAGGTGCATGAATATCTAAGCGAGTTTGTAAGTGGGTTTGTGAGTGTGAGTAGGTCTGTGAGTGGGTACATGAGTCTCTGAGTGTATCTTTGAGTGAGTGTGTGAGCCTGAGTGGGTCTGTGAGAGGATGCATCAGTCTCTGATTGGGTCTGCGACTGGATGAGTGAGGATCTGAGGGGTCTGTGAGTGCATGCATGAGTTTCTGAGTGGGTCTTTGAGGTGGTGTATTAGTGTCTAAGTGGGTCTGTGAGTGAGTGCAGGAGGGTCTCAGTGGGTCTGTGAGTGGGTACATGAGTCTCTGAGTGGGTCTGTGAGTGGGTGTGTCTCTGAGTGGGTTTGTGAGTGGGTGAACGAGTCTATAAGTGGACCAGTGAATGGGTGCAAGAGTGTCTTAATGGCTCATTAAGTGGGTTTTTGAGTGCCTGAGTAGGTCTGTGAGTGGATACATGTGTCTATGACTTCATACATGAATACATCTGTGAGCCTGGAACAGGTCTGTGAGTGGGTGCATGAATGTCTGAGTGGCTCTGTGAGTGAGTGGGTGACTCCGTGGGTCTGTGAGTGGGTGCATCAGTGACCAAGTGGGTCTATGAGTGGGTGCATGATTGTCTGAGTGGGTCTGTGAGTGGGTGCATGAGTGTCTGAGTGAGCCTGTGAGTGGGTGCATGAGTGTCTGAGTGGGTCTGTGAGTGAGTGCATTAGTCTCAGAGTGGCTTTGTGAGTGTGTGTGTGGTCTGAGTGGATCTGTCAGTGGGTGCGTGAGGGTCTGAGTGCTTCTATGAGTGAATTTTCAAAACATTTTTAAGCATCATTCTCTTCTGGTCATCAGGCAGAGTCATATTTATTCAATAGGTTATTCTTATAGTTTTGTCTTTGTGCATCGGTACCATCTCTCCCCTCCGGATTGGTTTCCAAAAAAAAAAAAAAAAAAGAAATCCAGGTAAGTACATAAAAAGCAAACAAATTATTTTCTCTGTTTGGTTTTTATGATTTCTTCCTTTCATTATCTCCTATTCAGGCTCTATGGGCAGAGCAGTAGCAACTCCTATTTGATAAAGAAAAAGGTTTTGGAAAAATGGAACTTGTTTTGAAGAATTGCTGGGCCCAGCTGGTATTCACAGCCTCTCCATTCTTCCCTGTTCTGTTTCTCCCTTTTCCCTTATTCCATGTTTGTATATTTAGAGGTGTCCCTGCTTAGGAGAAATAATCATAGACACTGAACAGCTTAGGATTGTTTTTATTTTTGTCTCCAAGATACCTGAAAAGGAGATTGAAGCATACAAAATAATTCAAATATTGGCTTCCTAAACCAAATCTCCCCTTTCTGCCCTCCAAATCAATAATGTTCTCTTTGTCTTTCAACTGTTTAAGGTGTCATTATTACCTGTAAGCATTTATACCTTGGTTGGGTAAACATATAGTATTCCTCTTGCTCCCTGTCTCCTACCTGACTAGGCCAGAAGGCCTATGGAAGGATCAGAGATTTCATGAGGCCCACACACCAATTGTTATTGTTATTGTGATTTGTGTTGCGCACAGCTACCTCAAGAGGTTTTCCAGCGCAGGAGTAGTAGCAGCTTTATTTCTTAAATACCCAAATCTTCAGGCCCTTCCAGAATTCCAACAGAGAAATACACACTCTAAGACACTCAGGAAAGGAATTCCACAATTCCGGGCCTAAGTAAGAAAAGTAGCGTCCTTTCATATGTGAGCGTCAGAAGCTGGGCACCATGAAAAAAGATCTTGAAGAAGATCATGAGAGATGGTACAGAGTCACTAAATTCTAAATGTAACGAGGGTCAAGACCGTTTTTTGCCTTGAACATGTAGCACAGTGCTTTAAACATTATGGCGGTCATTCTGACCGCGGCGGGCGGCGGAAGCCGCCCGCCATGCGGTCACCGCCATTTGGCCGCTCCGCGGTCAAAAGACCGCGGAGGCCATTCTGGCTTTCCCGCTGGGCTGGCGGGCGCCCACCAAAGGAGCGCCCGCCAGCCCAGCGGGAAAGGCCCTGCAACATAGAAGCCGGCTCCGAATGGAGCCGGCGGTGTTGCAGGGGTGCGACGGGTGCAGTTGCACCCGTCACGATTTTCACTGTCTGCTAAGCAGACAGTGAAAATCATGCTGGGGCCCTGTTAGGGGGCCCCTGCACTGCCCATGCCAGTAGCATGGGCAGTGCAGGGGCCCCCAGGGGCCCCACGACACCCGTTCCCGCCATCCTGTTCCTGGCGGTAAAAACCGCCAGAAACAGGGTGGCGGGAAGGGGGTCGGAATCAGCAGCGCCGCCATGGAGATTCAGCCCAGACAGGGGAAATCCGGCGGGAAACCGCCGGATCCCCTTTTCTGACCGCGGCTTTACCGCCGTGGTCAGAATAGGCAGGGAAGCACCGCCAGCCTGTTGGCGGTGCTTCTGTGGTCCTCCACCCTGGCGGTCGATGACCGCCAGGGTTGGAATGACCCCCAATATGTTTGGGGACTGGAAGCCAGTGCAATTCATAGAAAAAATGGGCAACCAAAGCATACTTTGGTAATCGGAAGAGTAGCCTAGTGGCCAGATCCTGTACTACCTGCAGGCAGAACATCAAAGTCATAGCCATGCCTAGATATAGAACATTACCATAGTATAAGCGGGATAGTACCAGTGCAGAAACCACAGTTCTTAAGTCAGATAAGGAGAACATTCAGCAGATTTTCCTTAGTCATTTGGGATCCAAAAAACAAGTGGAGGTAACTTTAGTAACTGGAGGTTGCATAGACAAAGTGTCAAATAGAAACGTACGTTTTTAACTTGCGAGGTGGGAGTTGGAAGAGGCCCAAGAGATGAGGGCCAATGCTGATGTCCCCATAGAAAATTATGTTTACCTAAGATCATAATTTCTGTCTTGTCTCCATTAAGCTTTAGCATGTTCATCCAATGAGTAAATCTACTTAGGCCCAGAGAGAGATCGTAAGGATGCTGTGATTGAGAGGGAGACAGTGAGAAGATTATTTGAGTTTCATCTGCATAACTGAATAATAAAAGACCGCAACTCTCCACCACTTTCGCTAGTGGGTGGCCCTAGAGGTTGAAGAGCAGTGAGCTCAAGACTGAACCTTGTGGAACGCCAGAAGATCAGTCTTGAGAATTAGATTTGGCATCTGAAGAAAAAACCTTGTAAAAATGTCAAAGGCATGTTAGTGCTGAGCCTTTAAGGCTGAGACATTCTAATCTATGCATACAGAATAGTACGTGAGACAGTGTCATAAGATGCACTCAGGACAAGAAGCACCAAAGCGGCTGGCACACAGGCATCCAGTCATTGCAGTGAATCTTCTGCCACTCCTGGTAAGGTAGATTCCGCACTATGATCCCTTCAAAAACCTGACTGTGAGGGATGTAGCACATTAATAGATTCTTAAGCTGTGCATTCACATGCTTTTCAAAAATTTAGGAAAAGGAAAACAACAATGAAATAGGTTGATAGAGCACATAGGGAGGTCTGCATGGGTTTTCTTTCACAATGGGAGCACCATAGTGTGTTTCCACTTTGGTAGTAGGTTACCCTCACACAGAGAAGCATTTAGGACATCCAAGATAGTATACAGAATACTAGGATCCTATAGTTTTAACTTAGCAGGAGGTAGAGTTGCTTCCAGGGAACCAGATTCATTAGGATGTAAAATGGACATGAACATGTCCATGTCCAAAGGAGTCCAAGCATCAATAAGAAACTTTTGAGAGAGTAGTGGAGGAGTAACAGAAATGTTCTCACGTAGAAAAATTGGAGCAAGATCAATTGCTCCTTGATTGAATGTATGGGTTCCATTTTCCCAGCCAATTTATAATTGAACATACATTTTCTTGACTTTAGAGTTGAACAAAATTGCTAACTCCTCTCATTGGATTTGAGAGAGTGAGTGTGGAAAGCATTTTGGGATCCACCAATTCCTTGAACAAGGTTTTAGGACAATTTTGAGTTTCCAAGATTTTATTAGCAAAATACACAGCATGTGTTGCTTTACTAAGCCCATGATACTTCTTCTGCTCATGTTGATAGGCTGCTTTGTGTACTTCTGAGTGTTTCAAGCATTCAGTGAATCAAGGTGCTAGTAAATGACATCTAGTTTTTTTTCATACGGAAGAGTACTATCCACTGCTTTAAAAAGCCAATTGTGAATGTTCAACAAGCTTAAAGAATTGGGGGAACTGAATGTTGTGCATGTATCTATTATTCTTAGTTGAGAACTGAAATGTCTTATTTGGACCAACGTCAGATAAAGCGGTCTGATTTGGAGCTAGTGACTGACGGTCCCAAAGCAATTATAATCCTAAAAGGAATTGCAGTCCAGGGTAGAGGAATATGAGGTTCTGAAAACAAACCCATTATGTTTTAAAAGATCAGATACAAGAGATGCCTAGCTGAGTGAGAGGCCACAGAGTTCTGTAAAGTAAGGCCAACGGTATTAAGATCTCGAATTAAAGTTGAACTCTGATTGCAGCAAGCATCCTCTAGATGGAGATTAATGTCCCTGAGAACAGTAAAATTAGTGAATTTAAGAATGTGTGGCTCAATACTATCCAACAAGGAAGTAATCTAAGTCCCTGCAGGGCCTGGTGGGTGATTGATTAAAACTCCAGAAAAAGTTAATTTTTGTGAACAGGTAAGGGAAAATATTAGGGCTTCACAGTCAGGAACAGTTGTGTCTTCAATCTTCCATCAAAAATCCTGTTTATAAACAATGGCTATTCTTCCCCCACTCCGACCCTGTCTATCTTTACGCACTACAGCTTAAGTAGGTAGGATAGCAGCAATGACATCAGCAATAGAAACATCATGAAGCCAAGTCTCTGTAAGGAATGCAGCATCATAATTATTGTCCCATAAAAAATTAAGCAGCTCCTGCTGATGTTTAGTAAGTGACCGACAATTTAAAGAAATAAAATGTAACTTCTTCTGATCCTGTACTCCCTTTTCCCTAGTCGAGCAATTGCCCTCATTAGCTTGTGGAGGTGGATCAATAACCTCCTGACTAGGAAAGAAACATACGTGTTTAACGTCACAAGTAAACTCACAGGTGGCACAGATTAATGGACTTGCATCCAACTGAAAAGTTTGGCAATTGGAAAGGCGTGCAGTGTGTAGTGCCTTCAATTGCTCAGAAGAGAAAGTCAACATTTCTGAAGAAGAAAAGTCATGATTTCTGGCCCCTGGTCCCAGTCGGACATGGACGGACGCAGACGAGCTTGCCTTAGGTGCGCAGTATTGGCTCTGAGTACGCCTGCTGTGTGAGTCCAGTGCGCATCTGCTTCCCGGCCATTCTAAATAGCAGAAAGCAGCTGGAGACTGGAGCGGAAACATCTCCCAGAAGGTACACTACCAAATACCAATACTCCCACGATTCTTCTACTTCCTCTGAACAAACTATCAGACAGCGTCTCCTCATCGGCAGCATTCCTCCTGTCTGGTACAATTGCTGGATGCAATCTCATCATTTAAAGATAAAAACACATTCAAATAGAAAGTGCAAAAGCTAACGCAAAATAAATCATGTATAGTAAATGAAGAATTTGTAGAGGGTAGTCATACTTGTTGCAAGCATACATGTGAAATAACATAGGGTCTCATTATGACCTTGGCGGTAAATACTGAATACCGTCATACTGACTGCCGCCAGCATACCACTGCGGAGGCGGACAACTGTCTGCACATTGTAACGCATACATACAAAATCGACAGAAAACAGCCACAACCACATAGCCACTGGGCCCACTGAACGTGATAAACTCTTGGTGCTACTACCCATTCTGTTACGCCACCAATACTACGCCCTCCAAATGACCCACCAATCACCACAGCGGACATCCAATGACCATTGGCAGTGAACACTGCCGCTGCGGATAAGGCCAACCAAAGACAAAACAAGACAACATTGGCCAGAACAAAAAAACCCACACCTGACACAAATACTCACATCCCTCACACTCACCAAAAGCACTATAAGACACGCACCCACATCACCCACAATCCTTTGCTAACACGAAAAGACCCCACAATAGCTAGCCACACAAATCACAGAGACAACTTCACTTTCACACCACAACCACCCATTCATCCGTCATGCACCACACATCCTACACCCCACAGCCCACCACATTACTCAACACCCTCTGCACAACACACACACCACACAACAACTATGTCCCTACAAAAACACCCTTGTTTCACTGATGAGGAGTTGTGGGCCATGGTGGAGGAAATAGTCAGGGATATAGTCAGGGTAGAGGGTGGAGCACAGATCCAGCAGATATCCATTGCCAGGAAGATGGAGCTATGGTGGAGGATCATGGACAGGGTGAACACTGTGAGACAGCATCCACGAACAAAGGACGATATCAGGAAGAGGTGGAGCGACCTACCTGGGAAGGTGTGTCCATAGCAGCAAGGCACCAGCTCTCCATTCAGAGGACTGGCGGTGGACCCCCACCTCCTCCCCCACAGCTGACAGCATGGGAGGAACAAGTCTTGGCAATCCTGCAGCCTGAGGGACTCACTGGAGTTGCCGGAGTACTGGACACTGGTGAGTCAACATTTACTACCTATCACCCCCCATAACTGCATGCCACCACCACCCACCACCCCTCACCCTGACACCCATCACTCCACTCCATCCCATACAGTGCACCATCACAATTAACAAACCTAATTGCCAAGTCCTGCATACCATAACCACTGCATGCACATCCCTACCAGCCCTGCATGCACCCCCACCCCCAATGCATTCACAGCATGGAAAACTAACAATCCCACAATACATCACCATACACAAACAAAGGTGGCAGGGCAACAGCAACAATTTAGGGGAAACTAGGGATGCAGAATATGTCACAGACATTTGTAGCATAATACACCACTTACATCCCCACAGGTGCCCCAGCCAATCACAGCGGCAAGGAGGTGCCACAGCTACCCAGTCCCCCACCAGATGATGCCCCCAGTGATGACAGCAACTCTGGAGTTCTGGATCTGGATGAACTCCCTGGTTCATCAGGGACCACTGGTCAGTCGGCTACCCCAGCCCACACCCAATCCACCACAGAGCCTCCCTCTCAGTATCCAACACCACAGCAGCCACCCAATGTCCCCAGACCTCTGTCCCCAGTACACGTTAATCAGCAGTGTGCCCACCTGTACAGGGACCGCACTCCACACCGCACAGGCAAGACAATGATGGTCCTGGGGTCAGTGGCAGTAGGCACACCTTTCAGGGGACACAGGCACAGGAGGCCAGGGATACTCGTAGGACAGCTGTGTGCCAGGGGGAGGACAGGCTCAGGGAACAGACTGTCCAGGAGGCACTCACTAATGTCCTAGGGGTTTCCCAACAATCCCAGGTGATAGACATCATGTAGGAGAACCAGCGGCTGCAGGAGGAACACCACCAGGAAATCAAGAAAGAATTGCAGGCTCTGAACACCACCTTGGTCTCCATTGCAGCGGTGCTGAGTGATATGACCAACATCATGAGGGAGTACACATCACACCAGCGGGCCACTTCCACTGACCAGCCTTCCACATCTGCTGCAGCTAATGTACAGGAGGCATAGGTGACATTCAGGTGGGATGCAAAAGGAATGACTGGCATTATGCTGCAGTCACACAGTACAACAATAAAGTGTAGAAATGTTTAGTTCCACAGCCTGAGTGTCATTGGAAGTACAGCTGGATCAAATGTGACCTGTTGTCCACATCCTCCTCTTCTTCCTCCTCACTGTCCTCAGTGTCCACTGCTGCTATAGCTGCATTGTCACCCCCTCCCCCTGCAGAGCAGATAGGGTATATGCCACATTAGGGCCAAATTGTGCAACATGCAGCACACAAAAACGATTCTGCAGACCTTCTCAGGGGAGTAGCATAGGGATCCAAGAGACAGATAGAGGCCCCTGAACCTAGCCTTCAGGAGCCCAAAGGTCCTTTCTACAATCCTCCTGGTACTCCCACGAGCATCATTGTACATATTTTCAGCCCATGTTCTCGGATTCCTAACAGGGGTTATGAGCCAGGACAGGTTTGGGTATCCAGAATCACCTGCAAGAAGTAAGGGACACAATGGCATGGGCTATGACACCTGAAGGCATACACTCACAAGCATTGGGTGGAGACACAGGCTCATCTATTAGCCACACTCTGTGCCTCTGCAGTTGTGCCATGAGCTGTGGGACACTGCTATTCCTCAGGACAAATGCATCATGCACCAACCCTGGATACTTGGTAGTGACATGGGAGATGTCAGTGAGGCACACCAACTGGACACTGAGTGAGTGGAAACTCTTCTGATTCCTGTACACTTGTTTATTGTCCCTGGGGGGGACTAAGGCAATATGGGTCCCGTTGATGACCCAATAACATGAGGTATATGTCCCATTGCATAGAATCCAGCCTTCACAGTGGGTAAATCATCTTCCTGTGGGAATGTGATGTAGCTGCACATGTGTTTGACCAAGGCAGACACAACCCTTGCAAGCACAATAGAGAACATTGGCTGTAACATCCCTGCAGCCAAACCAACAGTCACATGAGAAGTGCCTATTGCCAGGAAATGGAGCACTGAGAGTACCTGCACAAGAGGGGGGATTGCTGTGGTGCTAAGGATGAATAGCAGGTTGCAGATCAGGCTCCAATTGTTCAAACAGCTCTGTGATTGTGCCCCTGTCCAGACGATAGGTGAGTATGATGTGCCGGTCCTCCAGTGTAGCCAAGTTCACAAGGGGTCTGTACACCGGTGTGTGCCTCCTCCTATTCCTCCGCAGTAGTTGGTACCTAAGGGACCCAAATTTAAGAAAGATGTGACAACAGGAACCATGAACACACTACAGCAGTGTACACAGAGCATGCCTGTATGTTGGACACTGGTATTGTGCAAGTGAGTACATTTGACTACAATGACACACTAATTAATCTGAACATGTTTACCAGTGTTAGAAAATGGCACCCGCCTGTCCTGTATTCATGGACAGGTGGAAGTGACCACACTCTGATGCCATTCGCGTCACGGCCAAAGGCAGTCTGCATCACCGTGCAATTCCTCATCGGCTAACATGGCCCTCTATGGATAATGGGAACCAATGATAATCAATGCTGGAGGTGACGGTGTTCACCACCGCGGACGTGACCGCCATTTCCTTTCTACCACTTCACTTGATTCCTGACTTTCCCCAGGAAGACATCTCCACTGCATGCCCTGCTGTGACCTGTGTCTGGAACCTGCCATGGCTCGTGCAACAGGGGAAAGGGGCCAAGCCATCACGTCAGAGGAGTTGGAGTGCCTTGTGCATGGGGTCCTACCCCAGTATGGACAGTTGTATGGTCCTCCAGACAAACAGTTGAGTACACCTTGGGTACGTTGTATGCGCACATGACTGCATGGAGATGTGTGTGTGTGCTGGCAGTGTGTCAGGTGGGGGAGTATGGCTTGTGGCAGCATTTATGGGGGGGAACGGGACATGTGTGTGCCTGATGAAGGGAAATGCTTCAATATGTGTGACAAGGTGGATTGTCAGGTTCATGGTGTCCTGCCTTCTGTGTTTCCTTTGCAGGTCAGTGCCCATCAGAAGAAGGGGTTGTGGCATGCCATCGTCAAGAATGTGCGGACTCTGGGGGTCTATAACAGGCAGAGCACCCACTGCAGGAATCGGTGTGAGGACCAGAGATGCTGCGCTTTGAAGACCACGGAGGCCCAGCTGGGGATGGCCTCCCAACAAGGGAGGGGTGCCTGTCGGAACCTGTCGCCTCTGATGACCTGCATACTGGCGGTGGCATACCCAGAGCTGGATGGGTGCTTGAGGGCATCACAGCAGCCACAAGGGGGTGAGTACAGTGTGTTTGCAACCATCTCTGTTGCCTGGAATGGGATTTGGGTGCAGGGTACTAGTCAGTGGATGCCCCAATTTGCCAGTTCAGATATTGCTGCGTGGTCCAGCTCAGGTTATTAGAGCGGAAAGCATGTATTAGATGGCTAGGTAGGAGGCTTCCCATGTCAGACAGGGCTTAGCTGGTCCCAGTTGGTGTGTGTAGGTGGCAGTGTATGGCTCCTACCTGCTGTGGTACTTAGCCAATGGTATACCAGTGTGGTCCATACTGCCCATTCTCAGTGTCAGTTTGTGACAGTGATGTGTCTGCCATCTGTGCTGTTGGTGCTGAGATTGACCTTGTGCTCTCTTTCTCTCTCTCTCCCTCTCTTTCCTGTTGTCATCCTGTCCATGTGTTCATTAGCATCATTTGGAGAAGGAGCAAGTGCACCGGCGAGTGAGGGAACTGCAGCCCATCGGACCCAGGAGGAAGAGTCCACCAATGCCGATGGGACCAGTGGTACGGAGGGTGAGGGGAGCACTACGGCGGGGACAGGAAGTGACACCACTGACTCTGGTTCATCCTCCGATGGGAGCTCCCTGGTGGTGGCAGGCCCCTCTGGGACTACCCCTGCTACAGGTTTTACCACCAACCCTGTACCAGCACTGCCCTCCCAGTAGCCCCCCACTGAGTTGTCCGTGCCCGCTCACCCAGGAAGGTGGGCACCTCCTTTTCCCCAGGCACCTCAGGCCCTGCCCCAGTCAGCCCTGCTGCCCTCATTGAGGAGGCTATTGACCTCCTGAGAACCATCTCTGTAGGGCAGTCAACCATAATGAATGTCATCCGGGGGCTTGCATCCCAGATGCAGCAATGCAATGCCTTCCTGAAGTGCATCCAAGGTGGGTTGGCGGGACTACAAAGGTCGTTTCAGGCTCTGGCCTCTTCACTGACGGCAGCCAGTATCCCTGTTTCATCCATCCCCCCTCCAAGTACCACTACCCAGTCTCCTCAGCCCCAACTCATCCTACGCACACATTCTGACTAGCATGCCGCAAATCAACACACAAGACTCACACAGACAAACATAAGCAGCACACTTCAGTCCACAAGCACTCACACAGCCAACACCCAGATGCACATATCATCCACTGCCTCCACCTCCTCCTCCACCATCACAGTCACATCCACACTTACACCTGCATGCACTGCATCAACAGTCCCTGAACCTGCCACCTGCATAGCTTTGCCCACAGTCACCACAACAGCAGTCCCACAGGCATGCACCCCATACAACAAATGTGCAGTCGCCACCACCACCATCTCATGCAGCACACCCACCTCACTTGCAGACACCACCACAACATCCATCCACACGTCATGTTTGTCCTCCCCCACCCTGTCTGCTCCCCTCCAGTGACACACACACTTGCACTCAGACCCCCAACAACCATCGACCTCACACACTGACACTATTCATGCACCTGCACTCAAGTCCAGCACACTTCTTCCTCCTACAACCACTCCCTCTACCTCTGCACCCATCACTCCTCCCACATCCTGTCCCATTGTCCCTAAGAAGCTTTTCCTTGCCCACCTTGGCCTCTTCCCTCCCTTTCCCCCGTCCTGCCCATAAGAGGAAGGTCACACCACCCCAGCCCAGTACCTCATCACCCACTCTGACACAGCTCCACCCCCAAAGTCTCCAGCTGCCACTAAGAGGCACATGAGTGAGAAACCGGGCCTCTGCACCAAGGACACTGCCCCCCAAAAACAGAGGGCTAAAGTGCCGCCCCTTCTCAAACAGACTGGTAAGACCAAGGGCGCCACTTCCAAAATGTAGGGCCAAGGAGGCCCCTCAGAAATCCAAGGACAAGGAGGCCCCCCAGAAATCCAAGGCCACGGAGGTCCCCCCGAAATACAAGGCCAAGGAGGCCACACAGAAATCCCTGGACAAGGAGGCCCCCTAGAAATCCAAGGCCAAAGATCCCCCACTCAAAATTGTGGCCAAGGAGCAGCATCCCGTACCAGAGGCCATGGAGCAACATCTGGAACCGGAGGCCAAGGAGCAGCATCCGTAACCAAAGGCCAAGGAGCTGCATCTGGAACCAGAAGGCAAGAAACAGCATCCAGAGCCAGAGGCCAAGGGGCACCATCAATAACCAGTGGGCAGACAGCCCCCTCCAGACCCAGTGGGCAGGAAGCCCCCTCCATCCAGAACCAGTGGGCAGGCAGACCCCTCCAGAACCAGTAGTCACGAAGCCCCTCCAGAACCAGTTGGCAGGCAGCCCCCTCCTAAACCAGTGGGCAGGCAGCCCCCTCCAGAACCATTGGGCAGGAAGCCCCCTCCAGAACCAGTGGGCTAGGAGCCCCCTCACAATGAGATGCAACCACCAAGAACCCCACCCACCCACCCCCTCAGGTGCCTGCCCATTTCCAACATGATGCCCCTGAACAGTGGAGTCCCAGTGTTGTCAGGAGTCAAGTTGGGGCTTGGACTTTGCCCTCTGGGCATTTGTCATTTGCACTGTCCTTTGGGGCTGCATTTATTTATTTCTGCTTTTGTGCAAGTTTTTTGCATTTTACATGTTCATACAAAAGGAATAGAGTGGTTGAAACTGTGTATGTGTCCAGGGTTCTGTTACTTTTATTTTCCTGTGCATGTGTTTCTGGATATGTGGTGTCTGTGGTGCGTGTGTGTGTCACTCTCCTCCCCTCTATCCCATCCTGTGCTAGGCGGCTGTACTCACCGTCATCATCTTTGTTGGCATTGGTGATCCAGGATGGCCATGGCGTGGTACAGCATCGGGAATACTTTCAGTTCAGGTTCCATGGCGGGCGCAGACCCCTCTGTGTCCCTGAAGGTGAGTGTCTCCTTTCAAATGATGTGTTTCCGCCAGGCTTTTGGTGTCGTTGCTACTGCCCCGGAAATCATGGCAGTGTGCTATGTCATAATATGGTGGGTGGATCCTTGTCTTCGCCTGCTGTAGGTGGCTACCGCCGTTTTCCTTGTTCGTACCACGCTGGCAGTTGGTGTGGTACATTGGCTGTCTATGGGAGGGATCACCGCCATGGTCATAATTTGAGAGTCATTACCGCCAGCTTGTTGGCGGAGATACCACCACATTAACCCTGGCAGCCAGAAGACTGCCAGGGTCATAATGACCACCATGATGTTTCAATTAAAGTTAGCCTAACAACTGATGCCATATTAACTGCAAATGATACAGTAGCATTGAAAGACCTCTTTTTGACATTGAATTGTTGTTTTGCATGAGACGTTTTTCTTCAATGGGTTTCTGAACTGAGATCTGTGCTCTGGTTTAAATGGCCATTCTACTCCTTTATATTTGGGGAAACTCCTTTATGGAACATGGTTGCTGTATTATCTCTATTATTTGTGAGTTTTACTATTTGGTATTTCACCATGTATTGAAATACTGACTGATGGATTGTTTGAATTTGCAACAGTGATGACTACAGACTGATATTTATTGAATAAACAAATACATGTTTACTGGAATTGTAATAAAACCCTTAAACTAACACCAACTCTCTTTATTGATTATTATAAATAATAAAAGAGTTGTAATGACTACTATGGTTTGATGAACATGATTGCTCGTTTTAATTTCTCCTTGTCAATGAACAAAGGCTCATACAACCAGTGACAGGATTATTTAATGATTTCACCCAAAGACTAAGGGCCTCATTACAGGTTTGGTGGTCAGACTACCAGACCGCAATGTTGGCAGTCCTGAAAAGACTTTCGGACCACCCTATTACGAGTAACACAGGCAGGACAGGCGAACTCCAAGCAAAAATGGTAGACTGCCAGCCGCGCAGCATCTTGTAAATAGGCGGTCCAACCACCAGTGCCGTCAGCACCTTGGCCAACCACCAAGCATATTACAAGCATACAGTTGCTGTGGCGGTCCCTTCATGGCAGTCAGCCAGTGGCAGTCCGAACCACAGCGGTTTGTGGTCAAAAAAGTAACTGCACATTGGATGAATTTGAAAACAACACAGCTGACACACATTGCCACACTGGACACACCTGCAAAGGACACTATAAAACACACCACTTCACAGACCACAATCATTTGCATGTCCACTGCACGACAAAGAACACTCACCACCATCTTTTCATTTTTCCCTATTTTTTCACCATCTAATAGAAAACACTGAACACACTTTTGTCCAGTCACACCCGTTTTCACTTCCCCTATATAGTAAGTCACTTTTACCCATTTATTTTCCCCTCACCATGTCATGTTCTAAAATTCCCTGTTTTTCTGAAAATGAGTTAAGAGTCATGATGAATGAAACCACAAGAGCAGAGCCACAATTGTTTGGAGTACAAGTCCAGCATACTCCTCTCAGCTGTAAAATGGAAATGTGTGGCAGGATTGTTGACAGAGTGAATGCTGTAAACATCACCCGGCTCACAAAGGAGGACATCAGGAAGAGGTGGAACGACCACAGGGGCAAGGTCCATTCCCTGGTCTCCAGGCACCAGCTGCATGCCAAGAAGACTGGTGGTGACCCTCCCAGTACCCATTACATCTCTTTCCGTGGGAGGAGAAGGTCTTGGCAATCGAGCATCCTGTGGGCTTGACAGGAATACCGAGGGAAGTGGAGTCTGGTAGGTCACAAAACAAAAATTGTCACCAAAATGCAATGTTATACATCCTCATAGTACCGTTTTTGCCACATGTACCCTGCCAATATTTAATACCCAGATCATCTGGGTGTTAATACTGTCAGTCTGTATTGTTGGACCCAACATCACATCTACTAAGGTCCATCACATGCCATTGGTCCAAATAGGGCCTGTAAATCTTTCAATGTACAATAATAATCACAGGACACTTGGTATGTCTCAACAGGTAAATGTATACCCAAACCTAAATGCAGTCTGCATACAGATGTGTAATACCCAACATTTGTATATTGAAAGTAGTAGAGAGCGAGTTACCTGACTGCAGTTAATCGGAGGCACTGTTTCTCTAACTCCAAACACCAGCCCAATGTTGACTTATCCAAATATCCCTATGTCTTAACTCTCAATTGAAGTGTACTCACCTGGGAGGATACCATGTGTATATTGTGTGTAGTAGAGAGAGGGGCATGACTGCAACTCCCAGGAGGCACTGTTTCTGTAACTCCAAACACTAGCACAGTGTTCACTTGTCCAAATACCTCTGAGTCTTAAATTTCAACTGAAGTGTACTCACCTGGGAGGATATCATGTGTATGGTATATTTAGTATAGCTAAGGCTAGGAGGCTCTGTTTCTGTAATTACAATCACCAGACAGTGTTCACTTGTCCAAATACTCCTGTTCCTGAACTCACAATGGAAGTGTACTCACCTGGGAGGATCCCATGTGTATAGTGTTTTTAGTACATGGAGTGGCATGACTTCTAAGGCCAGGAGGCTCTGTTTCAGTAACTCTAAACACCAGCACACACGGGTACACTTGTCCTGTTTGGTAACTCCCAAGTGAAGTTTTCTTATTTGGAATGTACTATTTTTCAAGTGTGTGAAGTAGAGGGACTGACCTGACTGCAACTCCCATCAGGGCCTGTGGCTGTTTCTACAAACTCCAGGCCAGTGTACACTTGCCTAAATACCCCTGTTTCTTAACTATCAATTGAAGTGTATTCACCTGGAAGGATACCATTTGCTATGTTTAGGGAAGCAGAGAGGGAGTGACCTGACTGCAACTTCTAGGAGGCCCTGTTACTGTTACTCCAACCACTAGCAAAGTGGCTACTTGTCCAAATACCCTTGTTTGTCAACTCGCAAATGAAGTATATTCACCTGGGAACAATCAAGCTCAAGATCATGCCCAAATCAGAGATTTCTCTGTCAACACAGTTCCATCTTGACTTCCTAACCCAAGATGAAAAATGTGAGGACAGGAATGACACCTTGAACACTGTGAATAACAAGTATTCATAATGCTTCAAGATGCCTCACCAGATTGGTATTGGCAGCAGACACATTAACACTGCATTGTGCACACAATGGCTCCAGTCATTTGTACAACAAAGTACTAGATTTACCTGCATCACACTCCTAAAAAGGAAAGCCATATCCTGCCTAGCCGCTGTTTTGCCTGCACTGGTGGCAATATGTTATTTTCAGACCATCCTCCAAAGTGCACATTTCAGCAACTGATTTATTCAGGATGAATTGGCAAGGTGCACACAGGTCATGTCAGTACACACAATACTATGTTTACATGGCACAATGAGTTCAACTGCAACTTACCTTTGTACAAGGGCTCTGCTTACTGTAACTCTAAACTATTGGAAGTAGAAGTCACTATACAACTAGTAACCTTATTTGTTTTACATTAACAGATGGAGCTGCCGCTGGGCACACAGAGGCCACAGAATAGACTGCCACCACCCCCCTGGATGAAGCCCTCAGTGAAGAAGATGCTCCTGGACATCTGGATGTGGAGGACAGCTCTGGCCCATCTGGGCAACCTGGTCAGGCTGCAACAGTAAGTCTCACTGTGCACACTTCTTCACCTTCCGGCCCGATTGCCTCAACATCACAGGCAACCATTCGCCCACCATCCAGTGTACCTAGCACAGTGTCTACCATCTTGTGCCCCCAATTCCTGGATCCTGAGTTGCAGAGCAACACTTCTGACAATGAGGGTCCAGGAACAAGTTGGAGAGGGCACCCTGTGGCAAGGCCACAGGTCTGCTGGGGGAAGGTATGTGGGAGGGATGCTGTGGGCTAGTGAGATGGGGACAATGGGGTTGCTCTTGGCCAAGACACCATCCGCCATGTCTTGGGGGTCTTTCAGGAGTCCCAAAGCGTGATGAGCCAGGTGTTGATAGAACTTCAGGAAATCAAGCAGCTACAGAGGGGCATGCACAGAGACCTGCGGGAACAGATGGAGGCCCACGCTGGCCTCCCTTATAGGGGTGCTGAGGGACATACAAACCACCCTGATCAGGGCTTTTTAACAACGGTCTACCCCTTCCTTTGGCTCATCAACACCAAGCACATCAACATCGGTGCCTGCCACTGGAAGGAAGATGGTAGCCAGAGAAAGAACTAGCCCCAGGCACCCCTGCCTCCGTAGCAGCAGATCCACGCCCCTCAAGTGAGGACATCAAAGAATCCAGATGGTGCAGATGGCAAGACACTCCCCACTACCAGAAAGGGACCTCTTCCTAAAAGATCTTCTTTGTGTGCCACACATTCACTCTGTGGAGTGATCCTGAACCACCTACCAGTTCCAGTACTCTGGGCTTTGTACTCCCAATGATGTGGCAGCTACTCCACTGTTTTCGTTCACCATGACTGACCCCTTCACTTTATAGTTTTGTTTCTTTCTGTCCAATTTTGTTTTCTGCAATAGCATTGTAATAAGTTCACCCACTGCAAACCCATTGACTGCTTGCTTACATTTCTCATTTAGCTATGTAGAGATATAAGACCATGTGAACCATACAATGAAGATACAAGCTACTTGTGCAAGCAGGGCTATGTTACAGGTACACACTGTCCAGATCAGGATTACAACCAGTGCACACCAACACATCACTACAAGTGTCTGGTCAAACCAAATATTTTATTACAATGTTCAGCATATAGGCTGTCAATATGTCTGGACTGCTGGAAATCAAGAATGAGTGACTCACATTGAGTAAATGAACATATTTACAGCTAAAGCCCCCCAGACCATGGAAAGAAGGGATTGGCCAGACATTGTCCTGTAGAACGGGCAAACTTAATTAAAGTGGTTGATGTCAGAAGCCTGAGCCTTGTCACTTGCCACACCAAAGTAATCCAACATCACAAGATACAGGCAGATGGCAGTTAAGCAGTCCCTCATCACAGGCACATCATAATCCACTTCCCATGCATCTGGTGGTATGACAGAAACAGATGTCAGTGTGTGCACAGGCACTGTGGCCTGCAAAGATGAAAAACATTTATACCTATATACAGGTCATACAAAAAGAGTGTCTAGCCAATTTGAAGGAAAAGTGATTGGTCAAAAGCTAGAACTCTGAACACATGATTACACACATTATGCATCAGGCCCACCACAACATACCAAACAAGTGCAATGGCCATTTCTGTACCTCCATCCAAACACTATACAAACTGTCCACGTATAGGTCTCATACACCCAAACTCTGCAACCCACATTACCTGGAACAATCTATGCCTACTTCGCATGTCAGAACAGCATCAGATACCTGCCAATGTAACAACTCTGAAATGCCCACATGAAGACGTCATGATGAAGGCACCTGTACAAAGAACCAAACAAGGAGTATAACCTCAAAACCATACTTATGACACAAGTCACATAGCAAGCAATTGGAAAACAAAGCACATTGCAACGAAAGAGACACAAACAAAGCAACATCATCAAGGTGGGGATGTGTCAAAAGCTATCTCATCAAGCAGCCTTTAGCTGAATAATGCAGAGTATCAGCTCCCTAGCTGTTTCCAAAATGCTCAACTGCACACATTCTCACACCTACAGTTCGCTGTACAGTCAGTTATTACATCACATGACATACTTACACTCATGAAAAGTAGCTGTTGATGAGCTCTTTCCGCAGGTAAGCTCCTTCCTCTTCACCCTTGTCATCCTCAGTTGGCATTTCAACAGTCACACCCAGTGGCACTGCAAGCTCCCCTCCTCTGACATGTACAGGATATTCCTCCACAGGGCGATGGTATGGAGCATGTAGCATGCCCCAGTGATCTGACACACTTTACTGGGTGGGTAGAAGAGGGCTCCACCAATCCTGTACAGACAGCTGAAGTTGGCCTTCAAGAGCCAAAAAGCCAACTCCACTTGCTGGCGTGTTCTTCCATGGGTCTCATTGAAGCAGACTCCCCTGGCGTAGTTGGATTCCTCACCAGCATCAACAACCAAGGATGGTTTGGCTTGACAGAGTTATCTGTTAAGAAATAGGACATAAGTACAACAATGAATCACTTGCTTTAGGGCATAAGTACAACAATGAATCACTTGCTTCATGGTTGTAGCACCTGGCATTGCACACACAAAGGGGGTCATTCTGACCCTGGCGGTAAAAGGCAGTTACTGCCGGTCAGAAGACTGCCATAACACCGCCGCGGCCGCGGTAACCCGCCAGGGTCATTCTGACCCACAACTGCCAAACCGCCAAAAACCCGACCTCCACTGAAGGCCGCCACATCAGCGGTCAGCGATAAACTGGAGATGACCAAACCTCCACCGTCACGCCAACAGAAATACGCCCATGCCATTACGACCCACCAATCCACGCGGCGGTCTTTCAGCCGCGGTATCCCATTGGCGGTACACACCGCCGCGGTCAAAATACACACCTTTACAAAACACAGCCACATTGGATAATTCAAAATACACACACCTGATACACATACAAACACCACTCCCACACAATCAATACGATATAAAACACACACCCACATCTCCCACAAACCCCCACAAATCGAAATTCAGAGACAAGGTGCAATACACAGAGAGAGAGCACAGGGAACGCAAACCACAACACACACACGAACCCAACATCATCCCCCACACTACATCTACGCACACAACACCACACACCACTACACTCATCACCACAAACACCACCCCACACCTCATCCACACCACCCCATGACACCCCAAAGACACCCCAGGTTCTCGGACCAAGAACTCAGGGTCATGGTGGAGGAAATAATTAGGGTAGAGCCCCAGCTCTTCGGCACACAGGTGCAGCACACCACAATAGCCAGGAAGGCGGAGCTATGGCAAAGGATCGTCGACAGGGTTAACGCTGTGGGACAGCATCCCAGAAATCGGGAAGACATCCGAAAGCGCTGGAACGACCTACGGGGGAAGGTGCGGGCGATGGTGTCAAGACACAACATCGCTGTGCAGAAGACTGGCGGCGGACCCCCACCCACTCCACCCGAATTCACAGCATGGGAGCAAGAGGTCTTGAACATCCTGCATCCTGAGGGCCTCGCTGGAGTAGGCGGAGGAATGGACTCTGGTAAGTCTAATCTCAACTACTTCCCCCCCCCAACCACCAGCATGCCAACCCCCACCCCCACCCTCACCCCCAACCCCCCAGCACATATCCTCCCTGCTAATGTCTCACCAGCACAACCCACCCAAACCAACACCAACCCCTGAATGCCAACACAAACCATGGACACCCATCACCTAAGCATGACCACTGGGGAATGCAAGCACTGGGGGACAAGGGCACCCACAATTCGCAAGCCATGGCACACACAGAAGCAATAACCATACTCTTTTACCCCTGCAGGGCCCGAACGCCAAGACACCGGCCCGGAGGGTTCAGAAATGTCCATCCCACCCCCAGAACAGGCCCCCAGTGATGACAGCAGCTCTGTCGACCTAGAACCTGATGACCAGCCCGGACCATCGGGGACCTCTAGACAGTCGGTTCTCCTCAGGCAGCCACAGGCCACAGCAGACCTACCCCCCTCTGGAAACCCCAGCACAGCACCCACCCAGCGGGCCCATGCCTCTGTCTCCAGGACAGGTCAAGCAGCGGTGTGTCTACCACTACAGGGCACCCAGGGCAACCCACCACCCCAACAACAACAGGGACCTGGGGGCAGTGGTAGTGGGCACACCGTCCAGGGGACAGAGGCCCTGGAACAAAGGGGAACTGGGAGGGCTGCTGTGCGACAGAGGGAGGACAGGCCTAGGGAACCCACTGTCCAAGAGGCCCTCACCACCATCATGGGAGCGTACCACCACTCCCAAGAGACGATGGCGACGGTCCTGGCCAGGTTCCAGGAGATCCAGGCCATGCAGGAGGGCCAGTACATTGGGTTCCGGGAAGAACTGCGCAGCATCAGTTCCGCAATGGGTACAATCGTGGTGGCACTCAACCAGATTGTCACCACATTGCGGGACCATGTGGCCCCCCAAAGGGCCCCTGCCACTAGCATGGAGGAAGAACAGCCCACCACCTCCGCCGGCGCTAGTGGTCAGGAGGCCCCGACACAACAGCAACGGCCCACCCGGACCCCACCCCCTGCAGAACATGAACCACCCCGCAAGAAAGGCCTGAGATCGAGGAAGAAGAGTAGGATGTCAAGACCCCCGCCATGCACGGATCCCCCCGGATGTCATCCCACTGTCCCACTTGTTCACCCTGTCCAACCTTGAACTGCCCCTGCTCCACCTTCCACAGGCATATGGACAATGCACCTGTGCGAACGTGAGTCTGGACTCTGCCATGGACATGCCTCCACCATCACCCATCACCCTTTTTGAACTATACACCAATTTTTGCACTTCAATAAACACAATTATTGCACAAAAACCATCAGGAGTCTGCTATTTTTTTTTCTAAACCAAATGTATTCGATATAACCAACCAAAAATGTCCAAATACATTGTGATGACAACATACCAGTGTCACACAGCGGTAGTCCATGGGGAAATAAACCAGAGGGCACTCCGTGGGGACCACATCACTGAAATAGGAAGGCAAATTCACAACTAAGTTATCATACATTGGGGTGAGAGGTCAGACAGTAGAGAGCCAGTACTGTTACAGATATAATAAAATGCAGGAGTAGATTCTTACCTGTGTTTTACTGGAAATACTGCAGTATCACTCTGTCCATGTTGTCTGTGTCGTCCTCTTCGTCTTCCTCCTCTTCACTCTCCGCAGGCTCCACAGCGGCCACAACACCACCATCTGGACCATCCTCCTGCAGGAAAGGCACCTGGCGTCGCAAAGCCAGGTTGTGAAGCATGCAGCAGGCCACGATGATATGACACACCTTCTTTGGTGAGTACATTAGGGATCCACCTGTCATATGCAGGCACCTAAACCTGGCCTTCAGGAGGCCGAAGGTCCGCTCGATCACCCTCCTAGTACGCCCATGGGCCTCATTGTACCATTCCTCTGCCCTTGTCCTGGGATTCCTCACTGGGGTCAATAGCCAAGGCAGGTTGGGGTAACCAGAGTCACCAATTAGCCACACACGCTGTCTCTGTAGCTGTTCCATCACAAACGGGATGCTGCTATTTCACATGACGTACACGTCATGCACTGACCCTGGGAACTTGGCATTTACATGGGAGATGTACTGGTCAGCCAAACAGACCACCTGGACATTCATCGAATTATAATTTTTTCGGTTCCTGTACACATGTTCATTGTCTTTTGGCGGGACCAAAGCCACATGGGTACCATCAATGGCACCAATGATATTGGGAATGTGTCCAAGGGCATAGAAATCACCCTTCACTGTAGGCAAGTCACCCACCTCAGGGAAAATGATGTAGCTCCGCATGTATTTCATCAGGGCAGACAACACTCTGGACAACACCCTTGAAAACATAGGCTGAGACATCCCAGATGAAATGGCCACTGTAGTTTGAAATGATCCACTAGCCAAAAAATGGAGTACTGACAGCACCTGCACTAGAGGCGGAATCCCTGTGGGTTGGCGGATGGGTGACATCAGGTCTGGCTCCAGCTGGGCACACAGTTCCTGTATAGTGGCACTGTTGAGTCTGTAGGTGAGTATGACATGTCGTTCTTCCATTGTCCACAGGTCCACCAGCGGTCTGTACACGGGAACATTCCTCCGTCTCCTCGCAAGTCCCAGCGGACGGTGCCTAGGAAGGACAACATGGAGCACAGAGTCAATCAACCCACAGGTAAGTTCCCACAGCCTGCACAGTACACGAATCTCTCTGGACTGAATAGCTTGTATGAGTGTCGATGCAAGGCCTAGCCATGTGTGACGCAGTAGGAATTAAGCCATGTGGGCCATTGAAATGGCGGCTGCCTGACCTGTGAAGTGTGACAATGTGAAGTGAGGTCATTGCGCTGGCGTGGCACGATGTGACGGTAGGCGATCGAAGACCGCGGCGCAAAGCAGCATTGGTTAACATTGAACCCTATGGGTTTCAGGAGCCAATGACGATGTGCGCCGGCGGTCGCGGTACGCACCGCCGCGGTACGCACCGCCGCGGGTGTGACCGCCATTTTCTCTCTGCTTAATCACACGAGACCTGACCATCCACAGGAGAGGACCTATACTGCAAGGGCTGCTGTGACCTCGGTCTGGAAGTGACAATGGCTGCTGCGACTGGGGAAAGGGCCCCCGCCTTCAGTTCCGAAGAGTTGGAGAAGCTCGTGGACGGGGTCCTCCCCCAGTATGCGCTACTCTACGGTCCTCCAGACCAACAGGTGAGTACACGGGGGCCAATGCATAGTGGGCAATGCCTGTGATGAGTGGGGTGGATGTATGATGGAGGGGAGGGGAGCGAATTACGAATGCATGGCACGACAGATGAGAGCATGTGCCACCTGGCAAGTTTGGGCAGGGGGGGCCACTCACATCGAGCATGCAGAAAAGTGATGATGTTTCTTTTCCCCCCTGTACATGTCACATAGGTCAGCGCCCATCAAAAGATCGATATTTTGCGTGCCATCGCCAAGGACGTCTGGGCCCTGGGGGTCCACAACAGACGGGGCACCCACTGCCGCAAGAGGTGGGAGGACATCCGCCGCGGGAGCAGGAAGACCTCCGAGGCTCTGCTGGGGATGGCCTCCCAACCTAGGAGGGGTGCCAGTCGTACATTGACCCCGCTGATGTCCCGGATCCTGGCGGTGGCCTACCCCGATTTAGATGGGTGCTTGAGGACATCACAGCAGACACAAGGGGGTGAGTACCAGCACATTCAGCTAAATTTGCGCGCAGTGGAGGTGCCTGGGTGGGGGAGGAGGGCTGTGGGTATCCCTAGGCCAGGGCGATTTCTGTAGGCTAGGCCCCTCCGTGAGGTATGGTCCTGTTCCCCCGCCCCCCACCTCTGTAGGGTGCCTAGTAACGCTATTCATGGACCTGTGTATTCTGTGTGGGCAGTTGTCGCCCATAGGCTTGTAGGGCATGTCCCAGAGAATGAGTAGTGTACCCCAAGTGCGCAGCATAGTGCAGGGGTCTTCTGTGTCTGTCCTCTCCGCCAACGGTGTCCCCAATGCATGCACTCAACTTGTCTTTATTTCTCCATCCCCCCCCCCCATTTTCTTTGTTTTTCGGTGAATGTGTGCATTAGCATCATCAGGCGGAGGAGAAGTGGCATCAGCGCAAGAGGGAGCTGCATCTCACATGGCCCCGGAGGGCCATGCAACGGACTCCGACATGACCAGTGAGACGGAGGGCGAGGGGGGCTCCACCACGGGGACCCGTGCAGAAGTCAGTGACACCGACACGTCCTCGGATGGGAGCTCCCTTGCGGTGGCGGCAACATCCGTTCCCACCGATACTACAGGTACAGCCGCCACCCAGCGCACCAGCTCCACCCTCCCAGCAGCCCCTCGGCCTTCGGCCCGTGCCTGCACGGCCAGGAAGACGGCCATCTCCTTCGCCCCAGGCACCTCAGGCCCTGCCCCAGTCACCCCTGCTGCCCTCAGTGAGGAGGTCATTGACCTCCTGAGGACCATCATTGTTGGGTAGTCTACCCTTTTGAATGCCATCCAGGGTGTGGAGAGGGAGGTGCATCAAAGCAATGCATACCTGGAGGGCCTTCATTCGGGTCAGGCTGCCCATCAGCGATCGTTCAACGCTCTGGCCTCAGCACTGACGGCAGCGATTGTCCCTGTCTCCAGCCTCCCTCTTCTAACTCCCTCCACCCAGTCCCACTCCCCTGTTCCTCTGCCTATCCCATCCACACCTACAGACCAGCCTGCACACACCTCAACACCCAAGGGAAGCTCATCCAGACATAAGCACCACAGAACACACAAGCATTCACACAAGCAACATACAGATGCAGACATGCCAACAGCCACTACCTCCTCTGTGTCCCCCACCTCCTCGTCTCCCTCCTCCCTCCCTGTGACGTCTACACTCACACCTGCATGCACACCACCATCAGCCAATACACCCATCACCAGCACACCCTCCACACCAGTCCGCACCCGTGCAGTCACCACCCCCACTGCCATGTACACGTCCCCTGTGTCCTCTCCCAGTGTGTCTGTCACCCCCGCTTCCAAACCACACAAACGCAGGCAGGCACCCAACCAACAGCCATCCACCTCACGTCAGCCTCCAGCCCAAGCACCTGCACCCAAAGACACCAGACTTGACTCTCCTACAACCACATCCTCTTCCTCCACTCCCTTACCCACTCCAGCTACCCTTCCCATGGCTCCTAAAAAACTAATCCTCTATAAACTGGACCTCTTTTCCTCACCTGACCCACCCCCTCCATCTCGTAAGAGTTCCAAAAACACCTCAGCCACCACCAGCCCAGCAACTCCCAAGAACGTCGTGGCTGGTTTTTGGAGTCCGCCCTTTACTTGTGCAGGGACATCGGCCAGCAGCAAAGGCACAGCCAGCCCCCCCCCTGGGAAGAGGAGCAAAAAACTGAAGGGCAGGCACGACAGGCCTGATACGCCTGCCCCCAAGGAGGGTAGCCTTGCACCGTCACCTGCCACATCGGGTAAGGGAGCCAAGGGCCAAGGAGAGTCTGCCAAGGAGGGCAAGGGCAGCAAAGCGCAAAAGGCAGGGAGCAGCCGACCTGGCCATGAGGGCCCCACCAGCCCCATTCCGGGGGTATCAGAGGAGACCCAGGGCCCCAGGACTCCATCACAGGAGGGCTCCGCAACGGAAAGGTCCAATGCTGACTGAGCAGGAAGTATTGGCCAGGTGTGGTTCACTCGAAACACAAGACTGGCACCGCTGAACAGGGCCCCACCAAGACAGGCACCGCTGAACAGGGCCCCGCCGTGAGAAGCACCGCTGAACAGGGCCCCGCCGTGAGGAGCACCGCTGAACAGGGCCCCGCCGTGAGGAGCACCGCTGAACAGGGCCCGCCGTGAGAAGCACAGCTGAACAGGGCCCCGCCGTGAAGGGCACCGCTGAACAGGGCCCCGCCGTGAAGGGCACCGCTGAACAGGGCCCCGCCGTGAGGAGCACCGCTGAACAGGGCCCCGCCGTGAGGAGCACCGCTGAACAGGGCCCCGCCGTGAGGAGCACCGCTGAACAGGGCCCCGCCAAGACAGGCACCACTGAACAGGGCCCCGCTGTGAGAAGCACCGCTGAACAGGGCCCCGCCGTGAGAAGCACCGCTGAACAGGGCCCCGCCAAGACAGGCACCGCTGCACTGGGCCCTCCTGTCAAGCACCGCTCCGCTGGGCCCTCCTGTCAAGCACCGCTCCGCTGGGCCCTCATCTCAAGCACCGCTCCGCTGGGCCCTCATCTCAAGCACCGCTCCGCTGGGCCCTCCTGTCAAGCACCGCTCTGCTGGGCCCTCCTGTCAAGCACCGCTCCGCTGGGCCCTCCTGTCAAGCACTGCTCCGCTGGGCCCTCCTGTCATGCACCGCTCCGCTGGGCCCTCCTGTCAAGCACCGCTCCGCTGGGCCCTCCATGACCAGTGGACTCTGTAATCCACCTGATGGACTGTGGCTTTGCACCCCCAGGATGGCACAGTGGGCAATCCACCCCCTGTAGAGACTTGAGAGACTGTGGCTTTGCAATCCCCAGGATGGCACAGTGGGCATGGAGGTCCTTCGTGGATCTGGCGTCGTGGACTCATGTGGCTGAGGTGCCCCCCCTTCCCTTCCCCCTTAGGTGCCAGTATTTTATTTTTGTGATGCCCCAGCAGTGTTCTCTCCAATGGACTCGATCTCGTGTGTGGGCTTTGCCCATGTGTTGCTGCACATTGGCCCACGGACATTTGGACTTTGCAAAACTGTGCCGGACTTTTGCTACTTGTATATATATAGTTCTAGATGTATATTAATTCTTTATATATTGGTAAGTTCGCTATACTTAATTATTGATATAATATAGTTCTATTTTTACAATCATTGCCTTTTGTCTTTGCATTTATTTTGGGGGTGTTTGGGGGTGTCACTCTGACTTTTCAATCTGCATTGGTGTGTAGGTATTTCGGTGGGGGTGAGGGTGGGGGTGGGTGTGTGGCGTATGTGTGTGCCCGTAACCTTTCCTCCTTCCCCTTTCCCCTGTGTCGTAGGTGCAGTACTCACCGTTGTCGTCTGCGGCGACGTTCGTGATCCTGGAAGAAGAGCAGGAAGGCAATGGCTGGGAGGATGTGGAGTTCTGGTTCCATGCTGTCCCGATTCTGCGTGGAGTGTGTCGAGGTGAGCGTTTTCTATTGGAAATGTCTGTTTCCGCCGTGTTTTTATCGGCGGGGCTCCCGCCCCGGAAAAGGTGGCGGATTGGTGAGTTGTGATAGGGTGGGCGGTACATTGTCTGCCGCCTGGCTGTTGCCAGTGACCGCCGCGCTGTTTGCTTGTGCCGCCATGGCGGTCGGAGTGTTAAAGCGGCGGCCTGTGTTGGCTGTTCCCGCCAGGGTCAGAATTACATTTTTTGGACTGCCAGCCTGTTGGCGGGTTGGCCGCCGCTTTAACACTGACCGCCAGGGTCAGAATGACCCTCAAAATCAGGAAAGGTGTGACTTACCAACCAGCTAGGCCCCCTCTGGGTGCAGTTGTGATATCAGCTGGGGTATGGTGCTGTTCTGCATTATGAAGAAATCATGGGCTGATCCGGGATAACAGGCACAGACATGTGTAGATATGTAGAGATGGGCCAAATAAAAAACTTCAATGTGGATGGAATACAAATTCTTTCTGTTGCGGTAGACTTGTTCAGTGGCCTGCGGTGGCATCAAGCCAACATGTGTGCCATCAATGTCCCCCTTCACATGTGGGAGATGGCCAAAACCATAAAAGCCAGCCTTCCCATTGGCTAAATCCTCATGTCTGTGGAACCGGTTATAGCAGGCAATGTGTTTCAACACTGCTGGGAGGAAATGCTTCAACACCAGACTGAATATAGGTTGGTGCATTCAAGCAGATAGGGCCACTTTATGTTGGAAGGAACCTGAGGCCAGAAAGTGCAAAACTGACATGATTTATACAATGGTTGGCATTCAGGTTGGATAACTAATAGCTAGATTCAGATCTGGCTCCAACTGATGGCCTAAGTCCACTATTGTTGGCCTATCCAGATGGTACAACATCATTATATCCCATTGCTCCGTGGTCTGAAGGTCTGGGAGTGAACGGTAGACAGGAGGTAGGTGCATCCTCCCTCTCCCAGGGTACCTATGTGTGAAAAGACATGATTTGTAACAGTCAGTGTGTCCACAGTGTTAGAAATGGAGTCTGTGGTTGGCAGTCAGTTTGCACTCTGCCCAAGCAGGGACCCTCACTCTAGTAAGGGTAAGGGACTTACACTTCCAAAAGAGCCTCTGCTCACCCCCTTGGTTGCTTGGCACTAGCAGTTGGGCTTATCTCAAAGGCAATGTGTAAAGTATTTGCACCAAAACACACACAAATACAGTGAAAACACTACAAAAAGGACACCACATCAATTTAGAAAAATTGATAATTTTTTATCTAAATCAAACAAGACCAAAATGACAAAAATCCAACATACACAAGTCAAGATATGACTTTTCAAATTCAAAAGAGTCTTACTCCATAGAAAACAATGGAAACGTTGCTTTTACACAAAGTACCTGGTTTGCGTTGAAAATAAAGCTGCATGGGTGAGCGTGCGTAAAAAAAGGCAGCAATGCGTTAATTCCTTACTTGCAAGTGAGGCCGTGCATCATTCCTTCTTCAGTCGGGTAGGTGATGTGTCATTTTTCCTCTCCCGCAAGAGAGCGATGATCGATTTCTGGACAGGGCACAGGGGATCCGCGCAGGCTTGCATTGATTTTTGACTCCCAGAGATGATGCATGAGAAATCCGGCAGCACAGTGTTGGGAAACCACACATGTGGGGTTTGCGTTGTTATCAGCAGCTGCAAGTGGGTGTTGCGTTGTTTCCTCCAGCTGTGATGCGTTGATTTCCCAGTCTCGCTGAACGTGGAGCATCGATTTTAGCTGCTTTGCAGGTGGTGCATCAAACTTTTACCCCGTGGATTTCAGTACTTGTTCTGCCAACTTCACCTTTCACGGGCCCAGGGACTGGATAGGGCACCACTTGGCAGGAAAGGATACTCAGCAGAGAGTCAAGGTGCTGGCAGAGGAAGTCTTTGATGGCCCTGAGACTTGAAAACAGGAGGCAAGATAAGTCCAAGCCCTTGGAGATTCTTCACAAGTGGGAATTTACCACAAAGTCCAGTCTTTGTCCTCTTTCAGGCAAAAGCAGCAACTGCAGGCCAACCCAGCAAAGAACATTCACACGCAAAAATGCAATAATCCTCCTCCAGCTCATCTCCCTGGCAGAGGTTCCTCTTGGTTCCAGATGTGAGCTAAAAGTCTGGGGTTTTGGGTCAACTACTTATACCCCTTTCTGCTTTGAAGTAGGCAAACCTCAAAGGAAAGTCTATGTTATTCACAAGATCCTACCTTACCCCAGACACACACCAGGCAGTTGGAGACTGCATTGTGTGAGGGCAGGCACAGCCCATTCAGGTGTAAGTGACCACTCCTCCCTCCACTCTAGCCCAGATGGTTCATCATAATATGCAGGCTACACCCAAGCTCCCTTTGTGTCACTGTCTAGAGGGGATTCACAAACAGCCCAACTGTCAGTCTGACCCAGGCAGGGAATATACAAGCAGGCAGAGTCACAGAATGGTTTAAGCAACAAAATGGCTACTTTCTAAAAGTGAAATTTTCAAACTAACAATCTAAAACACCTTCACTAAAAGATGTATTGTATGTATTTTTAAATTGTGAGTTCAGAGACTTCAAAGTCCATATCTCTATCTGGTCTCAAAGGGATACTGAACTTTAAGGATATTTAAAGGCAGCGCACATGTTAACCTATGAGAGAGATAGGCCTTGCAACAGTAAAAAACAAATTTGGCAGTATTTCACTGTTAAGACAAGTAAAAACACACAAGTACATGTCCTATCTTTAACATACACTGCACCTTCCACATGGGGCTACCTAAGGCCCACCTTAGGGGTGCCTTACATGTATAAAAAATGAAGGTTTTAAGCTTGGCAAATGAGTAAATTTGCAAAGTCGATTTGGCAGTTTGAAACTGGACCCAGACACTGCAATGACAGGTCTGAGACATGTTTACAGAGCTACTCATGTGGGTGGCACAACCAGTGCTGCAGGCCCACTAGTAGCATTTGATTTATAGGCCCTAGGCACATCTAGTGCACTTTACTAGGGATTTACTAGTAAATCAAATATACCAGTCATGGAAAAGCCAATTACACATACAATTTACACAGGAAGCACTTGCACTTTAGCATGGGTCAGCAGTGATAAAGTGCCCGGAGTACCAAAAACAGCAAAAACTGAGTCCAGCACACAGTCAAAACATGGGAAGCAGAGGCAAAAAGGACAGGGGAGACCAGACCAAGAATGCCAGGTCTAACATGTGTCCCACCCAACTGAAAGTGGGGAGTACAACCAAACCTCATGGGAGTTCTCATCCGTAAGGTGGAAGAATCTGAACAGACCATCAGCATTTGTGTATTCTGTTCTAGGGCGGTGTTCCACTGTAAAGTCCATTTACGGGAGATAGACCACCTAAACAGTTTTGGGTTTTCACCCCTCATCTGCATTAACTACCTGAGGGGCCTGTGGTCTGTCTGAACACGGATGTGAGTCCCAAATAAGTAGGGTCTCAACTTCTTCAGTGTCCAGACCACAGCAAAAGCTTCATGCCCAATTACACTCCACCTATGTTCCCAGGGAAATAACCTCCTACTAATGCAGGCTACAGGCAGGTCTAGGCCTTCTTCATTTAGGTGTGACAACACTGCTCCTTCACCATGCTCTGAAGCATCAGCCAGCACCACAAATTCTTTAGAAAAGTCAGGTGCCTTTAGCACAGGGGCCGTGCACATGGCTGCCTTCAGGGCATCAAAAGCTGTGTTCCAAGCCTCGGCTAGGATAATTTTCTTTGGTTGTTTCTTGAAGGTTAACTCTGTTAAGGGAGAAACAATGGGGCCATACCTCTTAACAAACCTCCTATAGTAACCAGTGAGACTTAAAAAGGCTCTCACCTCAGTCTGGGTCTTGGAAGGTTCCCAATACAGAATGGTGTCAATCTTTGGCTGTAGGGGTGCCACCTGGCCACTCCCCACCTGGTGTCCCAAGTACACCACAGAACCCTGCCCTTTTTGGCACTTGCTTGCCTTAATAGTGAGGCCTGACTTCTACAGGGCTTCTAACACTTTGCAGAGGTGGTGCAAGTGTTCCTCCCAAGTGGAGCTGAACCCAGCAATGTCATCCAGGTAGGCTGTACTGAAATCATCCAATCCAGTCAATTCCTGGTGAACCAGCCTCTGGATGGTGTTAGGGGCATTTTTCATCCAGGGTAGAAAATGCAGATCTCTCCTTGGCCCTATCAGTTAGAGCAATCTGCCAATATCCAGAGGTCAGATCAAAAGTACTTAGATATTTGGCAGCACCTAACCGATCAATGAGCTCATCAGCTCGGGGTGTGGTGCACGTCAATCTTTGTAACCGCATTGAGCCCCTGGTAATCCACACAGAACCTAAGTTCTAGAGTGGCACCAGGAGCAGCAGCTTTTGGGGACTAAGACCACAGGACTGGCCCAAGGGCTACTGGAAAACTCAATAACTCCAAGAGCTAACATTTTGAATACCTCATCCTTTATGTTGGTCCTAACCTTGTCAGTCACAGTGTAAAATGTAAGTTTCACAGGTGGACTGTCCCCAGTGTCCACATCATGTGTCCACAAATGAGTGACCCCTGGGATCAGGGACAACAATGAGGCAAATTGTCCCAACACTGGGGAACAGTCCTTCTGTTGCTCCGGGGTCAGAGGGGGGAGAGGTTCACACCCTCTACAGACCCATCTTTTTCCTTAGCAGACAGGAGGTCTGCAAGAGGGTAACTCTCTTCCTCCACCCCACCATCTGTTGCTAGGAGCATTGTCACCTCTGTCCTCTCAAAATGAGGCTTGAGGAAGTTCACATGTTGGACCCTCAAAGGGTTCCTAAGAGTCCGCAAGTTCACCAGATAGGTGAATTTCTCTTGTGTTCCACCACCTCAAAAGGCCCAGTCCACTTGTCCTGGAGAGCGCGAGGCTCCACAGGGACCATCACCCAAATGTTTTGGCCAGGCTGAAACTCACCAGAGTCGCATTCTGGTCATACCAGTGCTTCATGTATTTCTGGCTTGCTTCTAGGTTCTCCTGAGCAAGCTTCCTGAAATGTGCTGTCCGGTTTGTAAAAGCCAGCATGTAGCTGAATACATCCTGGGGGAGGTTACTGGAAGCCTTCTCCAAGCCTTCACGAACCAGACTCAAAAATCCCCTGATAGGGTGGGCATACAACAACTCAAAAGGGCAAAATCCAAGATTCTTTTGTAGCACCTCCCTGTAGGCGACCAGAAGACATGGCAAGAGGATGTCCCACTTACGCCTCAAGGGCTCTGACAGGCCAATGATCATGCCCTTCAAGGTGCAGTTGAATTTCTCAACCAAACTGTTTTCTTGGGGGTGGTAAGGAGTGGTAAGCTTGTAGGTTACCCCACACTCCTTCCACAGAGACTTCATGTAGGTATATATGAAGTTGGTACCCCTGTCAGATACCACCTCCTTAGGGAAACCTATGTAGGTGAAACCCCCCCATCAATGCCCGGCCCACCACAGGGGCTGCGATTAATCTAAGAGGGATAGCTTCTGGGTACGGGTGGCATGGTCTACCAAGACCAGGATAAACCTTTGCCCATTGCTGTCTTGGAATCCACAGGCCCTACAATGTCAATACCAACCCTTTCAAAGGGGTGCTGACCAAAGGTAAAGGTTGGAGGGGAACCTTACATTTGCCCCCACTCTTGCCACTTGCCAGACAATCTTGGAAAGACCTACAGTGTGCTTCTGAGTGCCTGCGCATTTGGGGCAGGTAAAAGTGGGTGGCAAGCCTTTCAAAGGTCTTGTTCTGCTCCAAGTGCCCAGCTAAAGGCAAATCATGAGTCAGACCCAGTAGGGAGGCTCTGAAGCACTGGGGTACCACCAGCACACGGGCTGCCCCAGGGTCAGCAAGCTTAAGCTTGCTATAGAGGAGGCCATCTTCCCAGTAGATCAAGCGTGATCCTGACTCCTTGCCAGATGCCTGGTCTGCAGCCTGCTGCCGCAAACCCTCCAGAGTAGGGCATGACTTCTGTGCCTCACAGAATGCTTCCCTGGTGGGTCCCCCTTCCTGCTGCCACTGAGTCAGCTAAGGGGCCTCCCAAGGTTCAGTCACCTGTTCCCCTGTAGGCTCTGGGGCATCTCCCTTAGGGTTAGCCTCCTCCCAGACCATGGGAAATTCTGGAGTGGGTTTCCTGCACCCCTTGCCCTTCCTCCTTCTGACAGGCACAAGGGACACTCTTTCAGGCTCCAGTGTCTCTTGATCACCCTGACTGGCTGCGATTGACCGGGTGGACATACACAAAGGCAGACCCAACATCTCTGAGTGAAACCTGTGATCCACCTCCTTCCAAGGGGAATCCTCCAGGTCATTAGCAAATAGACAATCTACAGGCATGGTTGGACTCGCAGCTACCCTCAAATAACCTGAGACCCCCCAACTCAAATGGGACCTGCACCACTCTGCACAGGTGATCTGAGTTGTCTACTGCAACTACTTGGTGAAGTGCATGGGGAACTACCTGCTCCTCAAACACCAGGTGACTTCTCGCAGTCGTCACACTGGTTCCTGTGTCTCTCTGAGACTCCTCTCTCTGTCCATTGATGGTCACCCATTGCCCCTACATTTCAGTGTTCTCAGGCACAAGGGTCCGCTGGACCATCTCACTGTCCCCAAAGTGAGACATGGTCATCTCAGTTGGCTCCCACCCACCTAGAAACAACTCCTCCCCAAGAGCTATACTGGACAAACCCTGTGACTGAGAACCAGTGGGTGCCTGTGTCCCCTTGGGACATTTGGGATCCCCCTCAGGTGACCCACCTGATCACATGCATAGCACTTGCAGGGACCCCCCTCTGCAGGTTTCTGTAGAGACCTAGGTGTCTGTAGAGACCCATGGTTTCTTTTCAATTGGGGGCTGGGAATCTTTACCCTGCAAACTAGGTTGGGGGCCTTTAGCAAACTCCTCCTGTTTACCCTTACCCCCTCATTTCTTCTGATGGAGAATATGCCCACCCGTGGTGCACCCCCCCATACTTTTTCTGAACCCTTGCTCTCTCCCAGTGGTTAGCTTCCTGAGCAAGCTTTCTCAGGCCACTCAGCTTGCTGTCAATTCACCTCTGGAAAACAAAGACTGTACAAGTGCTCCCAAGCAATTAAATTGTCAGCAGTCATTACTGCATCTTTTAAGTACACTGTTTTCTAAGTTCATCAAAATATTTACCTCAGTCGGTGCAGTCATTGTTGTATCTCTAGACACATGTGTTTCTGGATTATTCCGTCATGAGGAGAGAAAATTCTGGGGTTGCTTGGAAATCCTGCCATTAATTTCTTGGGTTTCAATACCGCTACCGGCATGCAGGCGCACCCAAGCTTGTCAGCTTATCGGCTTGCAGGAGCGTTTGAACAGTGAAAGGAGAGGGTAGGGGCACTCTGCCTCACATCCATGTGCCATTACCCCTTAGCATGCTGGTTATCGTAGTGCAAATATTCCGCAGTCATTACTGTATCTTTTAAGCACACTAGTTTCAAAGTTCATCAAAATATTCACCTCATTTGGTGCAGTCATGGCTGTATCTCTAGACACATGTGTTTCTGGATTATTCCGTCATCCTTAAAGAAAATTCTGGGATTGCTTCAACATGCTGCCATTAATTTCTCTGGTTTCAATACCGCTACCGGCGTGCTGGTGCTCCCAAGCTCGTCAGCTTATTGGCTCATGCGAGCCTTTTAACAGTGAAAGGAGAGGGTAGGAGCACACTGCCTCATATCCATTCGCCATTTTACCTTAGCATGCTGGTTATCGTAGTGCAATTATTCAGCAGTCATTACTGTATCTTTTAAGCACACTGGTTTCAAAGTTCATCAAAATATTCACCTCCTTTGGTGTGTTAATTGCTGTATCTCTAAACACATGTGTTTCTGGATTATTCTGTCATCAGTAGAGAAAATTCTGGGGTTGGTTGGACATGCTGTCATTAATTTCTTGAGTTTCAGTGCCACTACAGCGTGCAGACGCTCCCAAGCTTGTCAGCTTATCAGCTCACAGGAGCCTTTTAACAGTGAAAGGAGAAGGTTGGAGCACACTGCCTCAATCCCATGTGCCGTTACCCCGTAGCATGCTGGCTATCATAGTGCAAATATTCAGCAGTCATTACTGTGGGAGTCATTCTGACTTTGGCGGGCGGCGCAAGCAGCGCCGCCATGGAGGATTCCCTGGGCCAGGGGAAAACCGGCGGGAAACCGCCGGATCCCCTTTTCTGACCGCGGCTTTACCGCCGCGGTCAGAATGGCCCTGGAAGCACCGCCAGCCTGTTGGCAGTGCTTCCGTGTCCCTCCACCCTGGCAGTCCATGACCGCCAGGGTTGGAATGAGGGCCTGTATCTTTTAAGCACACAGGTTTCAAAGTTCATCAAAATATTCACCTAATTTGGTGCAGTCATTGCTGTATCTCTAGACACATGTGTTTCTGGATTATTCTGTCATCAGTAGAGAAAATTCTGGGGTTGCTTGAACATGCTGCCATTAATTTCTCAGGTTTCAATACCGCTACCGGCGTGCAGACGCACCCAAGCTTGTCAGCTTATCGGCTTGCAGGAGCGTTTGAACAGTGAAAGGAGAGGGTAGGGGCACTCTGCCTCACATCCATGCGCCATTTCCCCTTAGCATGCAGGTTATCGTAGTGCAAATATTCAGCAGTCTTTACTGTATCTTTTAAGCACACTGGTTTCAAAGTTCATCAAAATATTCACCTCATTTGGTGCAGTCATTGCTGTATCTTTAGACACATGTGTTTCTGGATTATTCCATCATCAGTAGAGAAACTTCTAGGCTAACATTGTCTGCGGCGGCTGTGCCCCAATGGTAGTGTTTGCCTGCGGTGATGACCGAATACATGATGGATGTGACCACCACGTTGTGTACATTCACTCACTTGACTCCTGGCACTGTTAATAGCAGCATCTCCACTACCTGAGTTGCTGTGTGCAGCCTCTGGGAGCAATCATGCCATATCCAGCAGGTGATAGGGCCCCTGCCTTCTCTCCAGAGGAGCTGAAGAGGTTTGTTGATGATGTCCTACCCCTGTATGAAGAGCTCTATTGCTCACCAGAGGAGCAGGTAAGATTTTCATAGGCACAATTGATTCTGTTTGACACCATCATTTCCCTCCTCACACACCACAATGTGCCCCTGTGTGCCAGTTTGACCTGTTGTGTGGCTGTTGTTGCATTCTGTGTAGCATCAATTGGATTTGCATTGTGCAGGTATTGGTAGCCAGCACTATATGTTAAGTTCAGTCACATTGTGTTGTGTGAGTTTTTTGGAGTCCTAGATTGTCCTTGTGTTGGATGCACATACTGCCATCCAACGATATCTCTTTCTTCATGATTTTTGTAAAGGTTAGACAACATGTATGTACATGAGAGCATGAGCTGTGAATGCATCCTGTATGATTCATCGGAGTATCTTGTAAGCAATGTGTATAATACCACAGATCTTTCAACCCACATCTGGTATTGTCGAACTCTAGTCTGGATTCCATATCCTGACTCATTCTGCCCTTCAGATTGTCACACACACCATATGCCAAATTGTTTATGGCCACATGCTGTACTGTCATGCATGGAAGTGATGGAAATGGAGTGAAATGTAGGTTCTGTATGCTCAGCCTGCAGAGACCAGAGCCTGTCAAATGTACCTCCCAGCATGGGACATAGTCCAGGCTCGGTAGAGTCACTGTGGCTATGCAACTGTGGCAATGTGCTCACTCCCTGTACATCAACAGATCCTGTCATGTGAAAAATATGATGCTCTAGTAGGAAAACTTGCCCTAAATGCCTAGGTCTATTGACTGAGTACTTAGGTACATCCCAGAAGTAGTCCATACTTGCATTATGCATCATTGTCAATGTGTGTCTTTGACTCATGACAGGTTTCTTACTCCCACAGCTCTGTTGTCACTTCACGTAAATCATATTTATCCTGACAAGGCGTATTGCACAGATGACAGTCCCACAGTGCAGACAGCGTGTTGATTCCTGGGAGGCCATGCCATGTGAGTCAGAAGCTTAGTCACATAGCAGAAACTGCATAATGTATACTTTTGTATGTGGGATGCCATCTTTGTATGATAAACACATATGTACAAAGGAGTGTTCTGTGGAACAGGTATATACCACAGAACTACCTCCTGAAGTGGTATGAGACTAAATTTGGTTGGACACATGCACAAGGTAGACACTTTCTGTATCCCCTTCATTGTCACTCAAGTGTAATGGTGAAGTGAGTACTATGGCAGTTGCCTGTAGGGACTGTATGCAGTGAGTCAATCTCACAGAGTGTGTATGTGATGGTCCATGCAAGTCTCAGGAATTTACTCTTCAGAAACCTCATATGTATGTAGTGTTTCATTGTGGCTCACATCACAGTACATGTTGCTGGAGCATAGGCTACCTGATGTCAGTAGGCCTGCTTAGTTCATTGTTGGCCCTGAGCAGGGTATTGGGTTAGTTTGCTGATGGATATATGTGTATCTAGTCATGTTCATGTACTTATTGGCATGTGTGCTTTACACTTGTGATGTATTAACAAACTAACCATTTTGAGCTTGGTGTTTATGACATGTTTATGACTCAGTCATTTGTGCTAAAACTTGTGATTGTAATCTCTTGATTCGTCTCTTGGATGCAGGTAAACGCCCATCAGAAGAAGGAGATATGAGAGCCATTGCCCAGAAGGTGCAGGGTTTTACAGCCGGCGGAGTGCCCACTGTCGCAAGAGGTGGGAGGTTGTGAGACGTTGGGCCCGGAAGACCACTAAGTTCCAGCTGGGGCTGGCCTCCCAATGTGGGTGGGACAAACATCAGACCATTACCCCACTAATGGCCTATATTCTGGCGGTGGCCTACACAGACCTTGATGGGCATCTGAGGGGAGCACAGCAGCCACGGGGTGAGTACAGGGCATATTCCTGCCTGTCACATTGGCAAGTTATTGTATTAGGTTCTGATATCTCCCACTGATGATTAGTGATGTGCCAGGTGTGACACAATAGATGAGTAACTGTTTGTGTAGATATGTGATGTGGTGCATACTGCTGTGCCTTGCCGATTAGCCCAGCGACCTAGGGCACAACTGTGTACAATCCATCAATGATTTTCTCCCTAGGGAAAACATATGGCTGTGTACATTGAATAATTAAGTACTGTTTGTTGTTGTAGTGGGTGTAAATTCTATGCAACAGACCACTACTCTTCAGTGTTAGAGGCCAAAGGAAAGGAAGTAATGGCTCACTCTCCTCAGCCATGTGTCTGGTCAAATGAGTATACTGACATCTGCCACCAAGAGGCTACTTGTCTTCAGCGTGTGACAAGTTTGTGTGTAGGCCTGAGCAGAGTTCATGGAGTACCTGTCTGCGGAATTCCGCGGAAGTTCATTAACAACTCAGTGGAATTCCATGGAGGTGGAGTTCCGTGACCCACGGAGTCCTGAATGCGCTTGATCTCGGAAGTGCTAAGCAGGTTCGGGCCTGGTTAGCCAGGCTGACCCTGTTTAGTGCTTCAGGGATCGGGAACATTCAGAAGAGGGCCGTAGGCAGTGAAATTTGCAGTTTCAAGCCTCTTGTGCACCAGTCTGTCTTGTGTGCAGTGCAGATTTCATTTGCAGCGGCCTATGTGCACTGCACAGAGGCAGGCTAGTGCACAAGAGGGCTGCCCTGGCCTGAATTCAGGCCAGGGCCGTAGGCAGAAAAAGCAGCTGTTTCAGTCCTTGTTTGTGCATCAGTGTGCACAAGCAATGAAAATGAAGAGACAAGGACTTACAACCGGGTCTTCCAGGGGGTCCTCCTCTCCTCGTCATCCTTTACGAGTCCACACCGGCCTGTCTCTCTGCCTCCCTCTGGCCTGTGCCCGCTGCTCCTGGTCTCCGGTGTGTCGGGCAGCCCAGTTATGGGCTACACAGTGCAAGCGCAGACTGTCTGCACTTGCGCTGTGTAGCCCATAACCATAACTGGGCTGCAGTGAACACCGGGTGAGCTCCAACCCGCTGGGTAGCAGAGTTTTCGGATGAACTCTGTAGTCCAAGCAGAGCGTGGAGTTCCAAAAACTCAATTAGCTCCACCAGCCGAGTGGAACTCCACGCACTCCCCTATTCTTGTGCCTCACTAATGTCTGTAATGTGAAAATTACCATCATACATGTGACAGAGCATACATTGGCCTTCATTACAACCCTGGCGGTTGGTGTTAAAGTGGCGCTAAAACTGCCAACAGGCCGGCGGTGAAAAAAATGGGATCACGACCATGGCGGTATCCGCCATCACAGACAGCCACTTTAACACTCTGACCGCTACGGCGGTAGCAACAAAAATCACGGCGGTAACCGCCAACAGACAGGCGGAAGACAATGTACCGCATTACAAGGCAACAATCCGCCAGCTTTTCCTGGGTGGTACCAATGCCATCAAAAGCATGCCGGAAACAGTACTTTGAATGGAAACCACTCACCTTTCGACACCCAAGGAAGAACTAGGACGCCATGGAACCCGAATTGCAGATCCTACCAATGTTGCTGTATCTACTTATACACCACGAAGTGGAAAGAAGGTGGTGACTACAATGGTGAGTACTGCAGCTAGCACACAGGGGAGGGGAGGAGGGAAAAGAGAGTGACACACACATGTGACACGCAACACCCCCACGCCCCACCCACAACATACACACACACATTTCCAACAACATCACAGATACACCCCGTCATCCCCTGGAAGAACGCAAGGACAAAACAAAATGAGTTTAACTAGTGCTATTTTGGAACAATCAGGTAGATCAAGAGAACAGCAAATAATCAGTATACACAAATATTTACAACAAGGACACAAGTCCGTACACTGTCCCATGAAATTTCCGTGGACCGGTGGTCCCAAAAAGCATGGGCGAAGCCCACACATGACACCTGCCTCAAAATGGAGAGAAGACTTCAGGGGCATCAGGTCGCAAATAAATAGGCACCTAAGGGGGAAAGGGAGGGGGTGCACCTCAGCTGGATGATGGTACAGCGCCACTGCTCCTCGAGGGGGCTCCATGCCCACTGCTTGGTCCTGGGGAGTGCAAAGCCACAGTCTCTCAAGTCTCTCAAGTGGGTGCACTGCCCACTGCTTGGTCCTGGGGAGTTCAAAGACACAGTCTCTCAAGTCTCTCAAGTGGGTGCACTGCCCACTGCTTGGTCCTGGGGAGTGCAAAGTCACAGTCTTTCAAGTGGGTGGTTTGCCCACTGGTTCTGGATGGGGTTTTGTGCCCAGAGGGCTTCACCCTGCCAAGGATTGGGTGAGTGAATGCATTTCTCCACTGGTTCTGGAGGGGGCTTTGTGTCCAGAGTGCTTCATCCTGCCAAGGACTGGGTGAGTGGATACATTTCTCCACTGGTTCTGGAGAGGGCTTTGTGCCCAGAGTTCTTGATCCTGCCAAGGGCTGGGTGAGTGGATGCATTTCTCCACTGGTTCAGGTGGGGGCTTTGTGCCCAGTGATGCTGCACCGGGGGTTTGGCAGTTGACATCCTCTCACCTGGGTGTCTTAGCCACGCGATGTACCTGGAACAGGTAGCATGATACTCCATGGAGGCAGAGCCACACTCCATCCTGCGGCAACTTAGGCTGCCAATTGCTGGTTCGTGCCAGTGCTGCAGGTGGTGTCTCAAGTGGCGTGTCCAGGGTCCAGGACCTCACCTGCAGACTTGGACGGCCGCCCACTGGGGATGGGGCTGATGTCCGACAGAGTGGCATCGGCTGTGCATGTGATGGTGCTGATGGTGGTGCAGGTGGCGGTGGCTGCGGCATAGATGCTGCCAGTGCTGGCCGTGGTGCAAGTGTCTGTTGTGGTGGATGGATACACCATACCGTCTCCGGCAGCCTCCGATGGCTGATCCTTGGGGAGGATGCTGCAGCCTGACGTTGTGGCAGCGGCGGTGCAGGTAGCAGTGCAGGTGGCCGTGCAGGTGGCGGTGCAGGTGGCGGTCAGAGCGACGGTGGTGACTGTGGTGCAGGTGGCTGCCATCCCTGTTGATATGGTGGTCACCAGCCCCTCACCAGGAAAACATCATGTCCTGAGGTGACGTGCCCTTTGGCTTGTGGCCCTTCCCCATCTTGACAGTCGATGCAGGGACCTTGGCACTGTCCTCTCGGTGTTTGGGCGAGGCCTTTCTGGGTGGGTGGTGTGACTTTTCCATGCAGGAAGCCGGCCCATTTTTGACCTATGCAGGTGGTGGAATAGGGTGGTCCTTCTTATCTGTCAGTGGCACACTGGCAGCTCTGATGGGATGCCCCCTTCGATCGTACCAGACTAGTAGGGACCACAGCGGATGTAGATTTGGTGGCTGAGGTGCTGGGCTGGGATCTAGACATCCTGGCCCTAGGGGAAGGACGGGGGGAGAGGTGTAGGGAAGAGGTTAATGTTAGCTAGGAAAAGTTTTTTAGACACACTGGGACGGAAAGATGGAGGGGGTGTGGGAGTGGAGGAAGAGGTAGTGGTTGTAGGAGGTGTACGCCTGCTGAGTTTGGGTGAAGGTGCATGGGCTGGAGCCTGTTGTGAGGTGGATGGCTGTTGAGTGGGTGTGTGCCTGCGTTTGTGTACTTTGGGAGGAGGGCTCACAAATATACTGGGAGAGGACACAGGGGACGTGTAAATGGTAGTGGGGGTGGTGATTGCACGTGAGCGGTGTGTAGTGATGGGTGTGCTGGTGATGGAGGCAGTGGCTGATGATGTAGTGCATGCAGGTGTGAGTGGAGACGAGACAGGGAAGGAGGTGGAGGACGTGGAGGAGAGGGACACAGTGGAGGAAGTGGGTGTTGGTATGTGTGCATGGGTATGGTGCTTGTGTGATTGCCTGTGGGATGTGTGGTGCTTATGTTTTCCTGAGCCACTTTTGTGTGTTGGTGTGTGTACATGCTGGTCTGATGGTGTGCTTGTGATAGGCAGAGGTAGAGGGGATTGGGTCTGGGTGAAGGAAGTTGGAGGGGGGAGGCTGAACACAGGGACAATGGCTGCCATCAGTGCTGAGGCCAGAGCCTGAAATGCTCTCTGCTGGTCTGCCACACCAGAATGAATGCCCTCCAGGTATGCATTTGTTTGTTGCAAATGTGTCTCGACACCCTGGATGGCATTCAGAATGGTTGACTGCCCAACAGTGAGGGGTCTCAGGAGGTCAATAGCCTCCTCACTGAGGGCAGCAGGCCTGACTGGGGCAGGGCCTGAGGTGCCTGGGGTGAAGAAGATGCCCACCCTCCTGGGTGAGCTGGCACGGGAAACTCACTGTGGGGATGCTAGGAGGGTGGTGCTGGTGGGGGGGGGGTGGTGCCAGGGAGCCTCCATCAGAGGAGGAGTCGCTGTCGCTGGTATCCCCTCCTGTCCCCATCGTGGAGCTCCCCTTGCCCTCCATCCCACTGTGCCTTCACCCTCCGTGGATTCACCCTCCTGGGCCATGTGGGATGCAGCTCCCTCCATCGCCAGTGCCTCTGCTCCTCCTCCAGATGATGCTAAGGTACACAAGGACAGGGTGACAAACAAGAAGTGGGGGAAAGACAGAGAACACACATGGTCAATGCCAGCAACACCACTACCGTTGGCGGACACAACATACAGGGAGCAGTCCTATGCACTAGGCAATACACTACCAGTTAGTAGGAAAGTCACCAGGCCATGGGGTACAATGCCTAACACCATTAGCTGCACACCTGGAACCCACAGGAGCCTGCCCAGTAGTTGATGCCATTAACACTATTGGGGTTAGAGTGCCTCAGAGCCTGCCCAACAAGGGACCTACACTGCCATGTTCGCCCTGGCCTAGGGGCACCCACAGCCCGCATCCTCCACCCAGGTACTTCCTAAGGCGTGCAGAGTCAGCTTTATGACACTGTACTCACCCCCTTGTGGCTGCTGTGATGGGCTCAAGCGCCCATCCAACTCCGGATAGGCCACCACCAGGATGCAGAACATCAGAGGGGTCATGATGCAATGGGCACCCCTTCCACATTCAGAGGCCAGCCCCAGCTGGGCCTCTGCTGTCTTCTTGCTCCAGCGGCGCAGGTCCTCCCATCTCTTGTGGTAGTGGGTGCTCCGTCTATGATAGACCCCCAGGGTCCACACTTCCTTGGCAATGGCACGCCAAATACCCTTCTTCTGGTGGGCGCTGACCTAGAAGAAAGGTACAGGAGGAAAGGACATTACTCACCCGTCTGGACCGTCAGACACATTGCCCACCAGTTCCCAACCATGCCCTGACGCACATACACCCACCATCCTCACATGCAGCCCTCAGCCCCCCCACATGTATCTTCCATCCACACCACTCCAAACAAACATTGCCCACGCATCATGCTCACAGTGTACTCACCTGTTTGTCTGGAAGACCGTAGAGTATTGTGTACTGAGGGAGGACCCCATCCACCAGTTTGCCCAATTCCTCCGCTGTGCAGGCAGGGGCCCTTTTCCCCAGACACTCGAACCATTGTTGCTTCCAGAATGAGGTCACAGCAGCACTTGCAGTGTAGGTCCTCTCCTGTTGAAGGTCAGGTATCAAGTGAGGGAACAGATAGAAAATGGCGGTCATGTCCATGGCGGTGCATACCGTCAAGCCCGGTTTCATCGTCATATGCTCCTGGAACCCAATGATAACCAATGCTGAATTGCGCGGTGGTCTTCGACCGCCTACCACGACGCAGCACAACGCCAGCGCAGTTACCTCATTTTCCCTTGTCCCTCCTCACAAGTCAGACAGCTGCCATTTCAGGGGGTCACATGGCACAGCACCTAACTCCGTCACAGCACATTGTGGCACATATACGGACTAACTACGCCACACACGGATTTACTCACATCACTGCAGACACACTTGTGCAACCTATGTGGTACATAGGTCCCTCTGCTCCATAGGCCACAATCGCTGGGACAGATGATGAGATGGCGGCATCCTCCGGTGTACAGACCCCTGGTGGACCTGTCTACAATGGAAGACAGACACACCATAATCACCTACAGACTTGATCGTGCCACAATCTAAGACCTGTGTGCCCAATTGGAGCCAGACCTGATGTCATCTATCTGCCATCCCACAGGAATCCCCCCTCTAGTGCGGGACCTGTCAGTGCTCCATTTCCTGGCAAGTGGCTCCTTTCAAACAAAGGAAGCCATGGCTTCGGGGATGTCTCAGCCAATGTTTTCTAACGTGTTGCCAGAGTGTTGTCTGCCCTGCTGAAACACATGCGCAGCTACATCGTGTTTCCCCTGGTAGAGGATTTGCCCACAGTGAAGGCTGACTTTTATGCCCTGGGACATATCCCCAACATCATTGGTGCCATTGATGGTACACATGTGGCATTTGTCCCCCCACAGAAATGAACAAGTGTACAGAAATAGAAAAAGCTACCATTCGATGAATGTGCAGATGGTATATTTGGTGGACCTGTACATCTCTCATGTGAATGTATCCTGGCTCTGTGCATGATGCCTACATTTTGAGGAATAGCAGTATTCCTTATGTGATGGGCCAACTCCAGAGGCACCGTGTGTGGCTAATAAGTGAGGCCAAGGTCCCCACACAGTATGAGTAGGTGTCTGGGTATGGGGTAGTCCCTAAGGGTTAGTATGTGTCTAACAGTTATCCCTTGACATTTGCAGGTGACTCTGGTTACCCCAACCTCTCATGGCTACTGGCCCCAGTGAGGAATGCCAGGACAAGGGCAGAGGACCGCTACAATGTGGCACATGGGTGAACTAGGCGCATTATTGAGAGGACGTTCGGCCTCCTGAAGTCAAGATTCCGGTGCCTCCATCTAACAGGTGGCTCCCTATACTACTCACCAAAGAAGGTGTGCCAGATAATCGTGGCATGCTGCATGTTGCACAACCTTGCATTGCGATGCCAGCTGCCTTTTCTGCAGGAGGATGGGCCTGATGATGGTCTTGTGGCAGCAGTGGATCCTGTGGACAGTGAGGAAGAGAAGGCAGAGGAAGAAGATATTGACAACCGAATGAACATCATCATGTAGTACTTCCAGTGACACACAGGTAAGAGACTGTAACTCCTCACATTTCTGAATACTGTAGGACATTGTATAAGTCAGCCTCTTAACCTCTGCCTATGGACACTGACAGTTCACTTTGGATTTCCATTTTTCAGATCTGTGTACCTCATTCTGCCTTCTGTTACATGTACTGCTGCCCAACAACTGTCATACATTGGTATGAGAAAATGAACATTAACATTGTTATTTGTTGCTAATGTTGTAATAATACATTTGTGAAAGATCAGACTGACTCCAGATTGGTTTGTGATTAAAGGGTGTTTATTTAGGGGCTAATGAGTATAGGGGTATGTGCAAGGGGCTGGGGTGATGGTGGAGGAAGGTCCATAGTAGAGTCCAGTCTCTTGGTATCACAGGTGCATTGTCCAGTGGGGCACAGGAAGGGGATTAATGGCAGTTCAAGATGGACAGGGTGACATAGTGGGACAGAAGGGTGACAATCAGGAGGGTCTTATTTCCTGGCGGGGGTCTTGGCAATGTTCTGTGTCTTCTGTCTGGATCGCAGGGACCGTTTGTGGGGTGGTTCTCCTTCTGCAGGGGGTGGGGTGCTGGTGGCTTGTTGTTCCTGTGGCGGGGCCTCCTGTCCACTAGTGCTGGTGGAGGCGGAGGGCTGTTCCTCGATTTGGCTAGTGTCAGGGGCCCGTTGTTGTGCCACTACCTCCCTCATGGTCTTGCCTATGTCAGCCAGCACCCCTGCCATGGTGACCAGGATGGTGTATATGTTGGTGAGGTCCTCCCTGATCCCCATGTATTGTCCCTCCTGCAGCCACTGGGTCTCCTGAAACTTGGCCAGTACCGTGCCCATGGTCTCCTGGGAATGGTGGTATGCTCCCATTATGTTTAAGAGTGCATCCTGGAGGGTCAGTTATCTGGGCCTGTCCTCCCCCTGTCACACAGCAGTCCTCCCAGCTTCCCTGTTGTCCTGTGCCTCGGTCCCCTGAACCGTGTGCCCACTACCACTGACCCCAGGTCCCTGATCGTCCTGGGTTAGTGGGTTTGCATGTGGTGCCCATAGTGGTGGACACACTGCTGATTGACGTGTCCTGGGGAAAGTGGCATGGGCCCGCTGGGTTGGTGCTGTGGTGGTGTTTCCTGAGGGGGACGTACTATGGTGGCTTGGGACTGTGGCAGGGGAACCAACTGTCCAGAGGTCCCTGATGGGCCAGGCTGATCATCTTGATCCAGACGTGCAGTGATGCTGTCATCACTGTAGGCCTGTTCTGTGGGGGGACAGGATATGGCTGGCACCTCCTCTCCGATGATGTTGGGTAGGGGTCCTGTTGGGGTGTAAACGCATTGTGATTTTATCTGTGTGTGCCATCTTGTGCAATGGGTGTGTTTCCCTCTAATACTGTGCTTGCGCTATTGCCTTGGCCCTTGTGTGAGTGGTGATTGTGTGCCCTTGGTGAGTCTCTCTATTGGACATGCTTTGGTGATGGGTGTCCATGCATGTCTGTGATGGGTGTCCATACATTGTTGTTGCATGCAAGGCTTGGTTGTGGGAGTGGTGGGTTGTGATGGTGGGGTGTGTGGGAGGTGGTGGAGTCATGTGATTTAGGGTGAGGGTGGGAGTATGTGATGGCATGCAGGTAGGGTGGGGGGGATATAGTAGTAAAGATTTGCCTCACCAGAGTCCAGTCATCCTGCTACTCCTGCGAGGCCGTGAGGATGCATGATCATCAAAACTTGCTCCTCCCATGTTGTTAGTTGTGGGGGAGGATGGGGGGTCCACCGTCAGTCCACTGTACGGCTACCTGGTGTCTTGATATCACGGAACGTACCTTCCCCTGTAGGTCGTTCCACCTCTTCCTGATGTCATCCCTTGTTCTTGGATGCTGTCCCACTGCGTTGACCCAGTCTACAATTCTCTGCCATAGCTCCATCTTCCTTGCAATGCAGGTCTGCTGCACCTGTGATCCGAATAGCATGTGGCTCTACCCGGATGATTTCCTCCACCATGACCCAGAGCTCCTCCTCAGAAAACCTGGGGTGTCTTTAAGGTGCCATGATTTAGTGTGAGTGATGTGTGAGGTGATGGTTGATGTGATGTGTGTGGTGATGTGTTGTGGTGTGTGGAGTGAGGTGCGTGAATGGTGTATGAGTGATGGTGTTCTCTGCCTGTGGATGCTGGTGTGGTCTTTGCTTTTCTCTCTCTCTGCTTCTTCAACATTTTTCGCTGTAAGGGTTTGTGGGTAATGTGGATGTGCGTTTTATAGTGGTGTGAGTGTGTGGGTGTGGTGTGTGTATGTGTGTCAGGTGTGTGTATTTTGAAATGTTCAATGTGGTGTAGTTTTGTTAGTGTGTGTGTATTTTGAGCGCAGCGGTGTGTGCCGCCAATGGTTTACTGCGGTTGTAAGACCGCTGCGTTGATTCTTGGGTCATGATACTGTGGGCGTATTCCTGTTGGCATAACAGTGTGGGTTTTGCTATTTCCAGTTTGTCACTGACCTTTGGTGTGACGGACTTGTGTGGGTGTCTGTATAGTGGCAGAATTCTCAGTGTCGGTCAGAATACCCGTTGTGGATTTCCGCTGCAGACACGGTATGTTGTGGGCCGTCGGCACAGTGGTAAGCAGGATTTATCGCCAGGGTTGTAATGAGAGCCACTGTTCTTTGGGTCAGCTACAGATCAATACTTTCCCTTGGTAAGTGAGGAATGTCCATTGATATGATTTGTATGCCCTCACTGTTGCCAAGATTAATTGTGCCTACATGTTAGCATGTGTCCCTTTCTCTTTTGACAAAATGTGTACACTGCTGTTTCATGCATGGTCTACCTGTGTTCATGGTGTGATTCATGTATTCCCTCACATATATGTGCATGCCAACCTGTGTGTGGAATAGAACATTTGTAATGGGAGTACATTTGTGTGGTGCCACTGATAGGAGTGTGTATCCATTGATTGTTAGTTGACACATACCCTCAGCCGTCATTGCATGTCATTTAGCATGTACAACTGCAGTAGCAATGAGGGACAAGACATGTATGGGTAGATTGTTTAGCCACAGTGTGCATTTCCAGGACATTGCTGTGGCATCATGTAGCAAAATGCACTGCACATGTGTAATGGGGAAGGTTTGTAACCTGACTGTTGGCATGCATCATGGATTGACTTGAAGTTATGTTGAAATCACATGTGCCAGACATTAGTGGTGAATTCCATAAGGGCTTGCTGATTCATTGTGTTGAGGATTTTAGGGACATATCTCCTTGTCAATTTGCACATGATGTTTACAGTGTCCATTTCCATGCCAAATGTCTGGCATGTCAGAGCAACATTGTACTACCTCCATGACTCCACTGGCACAAATTTCACTTGGTGAAGTGTGCATTGTAGATATGTTTCCAGTGTCACATGAGTAATTCCATGTCACTTTCCCAAGGCTAGTATAATGTTGTCAGCAACATGGCACGTTATGGGAGCTTCAATGCCCGTTGTTTTGTTATTGTGTATGTGACAAATAAATGTCTGCGTGACTTTGTGTGGGATCTGTGGGAATGAAGTTGGCATTGGCCTACTATTGTATGACAACAGGTAACTGAGGTATGCATTGAAGGTGATGCGGTCTCCTGCTTGCTCAATGGTTCCTGTGATTGCACAACTTCACCCATGCAATTGTATTTGTCTGAGTTCCTGATTTTCTTGTAAGCAACGATTGACAGTTCTGACGGCATACATGTATATGGTATGGTACATGTAGCGGACACTTTGGTGGAGTTTGGTGCTGGGGCCTACTTGTCATTTTGGTAATGTTTACTAATCAGAGCTGTTGTTCAAGTGTAACCAGGTACATGTAGTGTCCCTTTTTCTGTTTGTTTTTTCAGCATCAGCCCAGGCACGCGAAGAAGGCAGATTGCAGCCAAGTGGGTAACCATCTGTCCACGGTACCTCCAGTCCAGACACCACTGACAGGAAGGAACCCACTGGCCCGGAGGGTGAGTGGAATGCCAAAGAGGATACTGGATCTACATCCTCATCATTGGATTCAACCTCCAGGGCCACTCACTAGTGGTGGCAGACCCATCAGGACATACTCCTGTATCATCTTTGTCCGTCACCCACAATTCCATTGCCACCCTTCCTGTTGCTCCCCAACCAGTTGGCCATGCCCATTCACCCAAGAGGGTGGGCATCTACTTTGCCGCAGGCACCTCTGCCCCAGCCCCTGTTACCCCTGCTCCCCTGAGTGAGGAGGCTATTGACCTCCTGAGGAACATCTCTGTGGATCAGACTGCCATTGTGAATGCCATCGAGGGGTTGGTCAGCCAACTTCAGCATACCAATACTTTCCTGGAAGGCATTCATAGTGCCGTGTCTGGCCTACAGAGATCTTTTCAGGCTCTAGCCTCCTCACTGATGGCAGCCAGTCACCCCCATATTCATTCCCCTCCACCTCCCTGTTCCAAATCCAAATCTCCCATACCCTTACCTATCCTAAACACACAGACACATATGCAGGGACCCACAATACACACAAGCAGCACACACAGACACTAACACCACAAGACAGACTGAAACACAGGCATTCAACATAAACCCACACACACAATATCAGCCACCACTTCAGCAGATTCCTCCACCACCCCCCAACCCAAACACCACATCAAGAATACCCATAAGCACCACAATAGACCGTGACACATCCACCACACCCGCTATTCCCACTGACACCAACCCCAACAGACACACAGACATCAACTACATACAGACATCAACCACGTCCATCATACTTGTAGACACCACCCCAACAGACACACAGACACCCACCACCTCCATCATACCTGCAGACATCTCCCAACAGACACACAAACATCCACCATTAGCAGCATATCTGAAGACACCACCCCAATAGACATGCACACACATAGACAACTTCATCACCCAGCAACTCCACCTCCCACCCCAAACCACCCAAATGCCCACACTCACACATGCAAAGGATACCACCCAAAAGAAGCATACCTCACACATGTACACACCCAAGACATATACACCCACACACCCGACAATCACTCCCTCAACCTCCAAATCCCCATCCCCTTCTGATGACCACCCCCATGTTCTAAAGGAGAGTTTCCTTTTTCACCTTGCCCTTTTTCCTGTTCCCACCACCCCAGTCCTAAATCCAAGAGGCCCTGACCCACATCCCAACTCATCCCTTCCACATGGAGGCCCTCCCCTGTCACACCTGCCCCCTGCAAACACCCAACCCCCTCGCTCCAAGACGAAGCCCACCCCTCCTAAGAATGAGTCCACCTCTCCCAAACCCAAACACACACATCCAAATTCTGATCCCCCCAGGATGGTCCTTGATGCCCCTTCTTGTGGAGGTTCCCCGGTAGTAACAGAAGTCAAGCGTGGGCACAGTACTGTGCAATGACGTTATGATGGACTGGCCAATGGCCTTTGCATTTTATCATTTTATTTAAAATAAAACCTAATAGTAGTTTTTGGGTACACGTTTGTTCTGCAATTTCTTTTCTACCTTTATGTTATTCCAGAGTAATTTGTGTTGTCCGCCTACAGTTGTGTGTGTTTCACCCTGGAGGCTGGAGGTAATCCCACCATTAATTTGATAGCAGAGAAACTATGAGACTTCTTGGTCATTTCCCTCTTTTTTCCCAAAAAACAAAACATGTATCAAAAACATTATATGGTTGACAGTATGCAGACTATGCGGGCTGTCAAATAAGATCAGAGCTGCCATTAAGAAAAGACTTTTCTAACAATCTAGATTTGGAAATAATTGGTCCTTCCCACGGTTCCTTATCCTTCTTGGTACTTCTTGAATCAAACAATTCCCCTCAAATTGTACATGAGGATAGAGATTATGTGTAAACTAGTGAGGTTACAACTGAGTCACCCACGATTATACACTAAAATGAATTAAGCTGATGAGCTAATTTAAGGATTGTTAGGTGCTGACCAGCTTGAGATGATTATCTACTTGTCTGCTTGATATCCAGGTAATGGTAGGTCACTGGACAGAGGCCCACCAATTAGAAGTGAGCGTTTCTATCTCCATTGGGCCAGTTATATTAGTTCTTCTATGCATCTGAGTTGAGATGTTTGTTACTCAAGTCCTAACTAAGTTGGGTTTCTTCAGTATCACCTACACAGACAATATTGCTTTCTACAAAGTAAGATGAGAGGATCTCCTTTACACCTGTGAAAGTCAGACCTCATTAACAAGGCCAGAAAGACTTGTATAGGGGAGGCATATGTTGTGTAACACAGAAAACATATTGGAAATTAAAGCATAGAAGTTCCCCAACCCAAGATCATTAATTGGATGATCCCCAAAAATCATGCCTGGGTAAAAGCTGTTATGAGCCTCAATGGCCGAGGCAGATTATTTAAAAAAAATCTAGAAATTAATATTCTGCAACAAACAGAGTAGGTGAATTGTACTCCAATTAGGTCAGATTAACACATTTATGATCAGTCAGTTGTGGGATTCATTTCAAAATTTGGAATTAAAATGGAATACTTTTCATAATTGTTGGGACATTCTTCAGTTCTGAGAGCAATGAAGCCACGAATGATTTTTAGATACCTAGGTCTAATACAGTGGAAAGTCAGGACAACACAATAGACAGAGGATTTCATTGGGGGAAGTGGCACTTGGTGAAGATGGATGGGCTTAATCTGGAAAACAGAATTCAATCCCATAGGGCCTCTCTTTAATGAAAGCTGGCACCCCATTTATGAGCAAACCCATGTCTATATCTCTTTGTAAATATGGGTTACCGTCATAATCCATGTGTGGATGCATGGGAATAACCATGTACCTGCCATGGAACATCTTTCTGATGCAAAGTAATGCAAGGCAGAGTAATATACTATGTTGCATTACTTTTCCATACAAAGCCATGCAAAGTGGCATTTCTGTGACTCTGTCAATACCAAAAAGGATTTTCCATTGGTGCTGCTTCAAAGAAGCGCCTTGATTTCCTAAACTTACCACGACTACAGTGCAACTGTATTTAGATTAATTGTATCAATGAGGAATGTGTTCCTATTAGCACCACAACATAGCTTTTCTACATCTCACCTCCATTCCATCTGTTGCTCCTCTTTTCTTTACTACTTTTCCTATTTTAATGTTTGCAGACAAACTGAGCAGCAACTCAAAAAAGCCTGTGCTATTAATTGTCTTGAAATAGAAACTAAATGTAAATTGAGTTTTGATCAATTCAAAAAGAGATTATGCTAATTTGCACTTTCCAAATCTTCTCATAGAGGATGCCTGCTGTTTGGACCAATGACTCAGTTGACTTAGAAAGAGATACCGCATTTCATCTTTTCACTGCTACCTTCAATGTCTTGCCTGGTAACAGATAATCATTTTCAAAATCATCATTTTTTACAAACGTCTTAGCAGAAGATACTCCCGTCAATTTACCATGAGAACTGAATGTTCGTCAACACTAATATTATTCTTAACTTGAAGGAGTACTCTCTGTGTCCCGTAGAGCAGTAGAACTAATCTAAACTATACAACACAGGAATATGTTTTCGATACACAATAGTGTGAAAATCTGGCAAAGTATGAGAAATGTGTCCTCAGTTCATTCTGTAGATGTAAACAGTTTCTCTAAGTTGCTACTTGGTTCACTTTTTCCTAGGTCAAAGCAACAAAGTAATCACTAGATGGCATGTGTGATGTCTTACAAGAAATAGCAAATGTGAACAACTATACAAAGGGTTAAATCAAGTTTAAATTAAAAAGACCTCCAATAATTAAAAGACAAAAATGAAAGATGCTAAGATTCAAAAGTTGTAAAATTCCATAATATGAAAATAGGGAAATAAAGACCAATGTTTAACAGATGGGCAAATCAGTGAACTTAGTCTAGTCCAAGCACTGCAGTGCATAAAACAACATGCCCTTAGTATAATATTTTAAGTGATCAAGTTTTACCCTACTCATGATGTGTTGTTGCAATAGTAATCCTGCTCAGTACAAGAGGAACCGCAGATTCAGACATTTGCGGGGTCATTACGACCCTGGCGGTCATGGACCGCCAGGGCCGGGGACCGCAGATGCACCGCCAACAGGCTGGCGGTGCATCCAGGCCTATTCTGACCGCAGCGGTAAAGCCGCGGTCAGAAAAGGGAAACCGGCGGTTTCCCGCCGGTTTTCCCCTGGCCTGAGGAATCCTCCATGGCGGCACTGCAGGCAACGCCGCCATGGGGATTCCGACCCCCTTACCGCCAGCCTGGTTCTGGCGGTTTTGACCACCAGAACCTGGTTGGCGGTAACGGGTGTCGTGGGGCCCCTAGGGGCCCCTGCAGTGCCCATGCCAATGGCATGGGCACTGCAGGGGCCTCCTAACAGGGCCCCACCAAGACTTTCAGTGTCTGCATAGCAGACACTGAAAATCGCGACGGGTGCAACTGCACCCGTCGCACCCTTTCCACTCCGCCGGCTCCATTCGGAGCCGGCATCCTCGTGGAAGGGGGTTTCCCGCTGGGCTGGCGGGCGGCCTTCTGGCGGTCGCCCGCCAGCCCAGCGGGAAACTCAGAATTACCGCAGCGGTCTTTTGACCGCGCAGCGGTATTCTGACGGCGGTACTTGGGCTGGCGGCCTCCGCCGCCCGCCAAAGTCAGAATGAGGCCCTTGGTTTAGAGAGTTATATCTCTGAACTAAACTGAATTGCAGTAACTTTAACTTGTGTCCTAAAGTACCTCTAACTCACACCTTGGCCATGCACTACTTATAACCTCACTTATTACATGCTCATGACATGTTCTATAACATCACTGATAAAATCCCTGCAACTTCTATAATGACGTCATTGATGAGAAGACTGCATGGCGTGAGTTGCAGTTACTTGAGATGACTATGACTGGTGAATTTCAGTGGTTTAGTTAATTTAAAATAGTATGTTTTAGGTAACATTGTCACCTAACTATATAGTTTCTTTAACCTTTATTTTTTTCAGTGAATTTCTAAGGTTTTTTTTTCTGTAAAGTAGGATATAATTACAATTCCTAATTATAACTTTGCATTACCCTCTTTTTTCAGTGAATAAAGATAGATAGACAGACAGGAAGAAAGATAGACAGATAGATAGAGAGATAGATAGATATACCTTTTTTATGATATTCTGGTCCAAAATAATTATTTTCAATACTTGTGTCATGATATTTGCTTCTCACAATATGTGTCTCCAGATATTTGGTCACTAGAGAGTGTACAGTGAATGTTATTGCTCAGTGAACTGTCTGAGAAGCATCATCCCCAAACAACAACAAAAATATTGGTGTTGAGCGTCATAAGAAAGAAAGAACACATTTTCGAAGTGTTCAGAAGTTTCACAGAATGGATTTTGATATGACACAGCAAGCGAGCGTGGCAATCAAAAGTGTATTTTTTGCTCATAGACTAAGTAATATCACATTTTAAGTTGAGTGCGCTCTATGAGAATGTTTAATAAATAAAATATTGCCCCGCTTCACAATATTAGAAATGTTCACTGTCAGAAATTGACGATTTGCCAGTTTGAAATCAGTTGATATTCTGTAAATGTGAGGAGCTAAAGTGCTGTTTGTTATTGAAAAATGAACTTTATTTCCCCTTACTTTTAGTATGCACTCTATTTTTGGATAAATGATCCAAGGTTTAGTCTGGAGAGTCAAAAATAAGCACATGTCTAAACCAAAGCAGTATTTAAAATAAAAAAATGAAAGAACCGTAGACTTTGTAAGAAATAAATCTTTTATCATTTTTAATACGCACCAAATATCAAACATATTTTTTTCTTTTCAAATCCTCTGCCAACATCCCTGGTTTAAAATGTTGGAAAATATGTAGGCTTTGGCAATGACATTTATAAGAACAGCACGCAGAGACGTGTGAGCAACACAAGGATTCTTTGGTAGCAATCTGAATTAACAATCTACAGGCCGAACAATTAACTTTTGTGTAGATGTCACATCGATGATGTACCTCGACATAGATTTCTATGAATATCATTCATGCATTTTCCTTTCAAATACCATATCGTGAAATTTCTTAAACATTGACTGAGTCCTGCTGCCAACTGGAAACTTCCCATCACGGAATGGGAGCTGTCTTGCTGATTGCTATTATGTCGACTCTGTAAGGAGTAATTTTGCACATGCTGACATTTTCCAGCGGCATAGCTGCCTATTCTCAGCATGCTGAATATCTGTGTTGTTTTGACTTCTAAGTAACCACATCACCTCTGTTTAACCGCAGGGCAAAGGTTGTTTTGAAAAATACACCCCAAATCATATGGAAAATACTTTGTAACTCAATCAAAGAAGTACAAGGTCGCTCTTCTTTCTTTCTGGTGTGGTGTAAGTGGGGAACAGACAAGTAACATTAGGAAACAAAATAAAAATCATCAACACCACTTTTTGTCACTGTGCATGTATGCGATTTTTAGGCCACAAGCATGGCTATAAAGCCATAGATTCCTCCACATTGTACTGAGATTAGGAGAGAGATCCCTTCCTCTGTACTGCAAAGTGTGATAGATTCCGGTAGTAGCAGAGTGCTGGAAATTGGGTCTCTAGTTGACAGAGGTTTGCATTGTGTCCAAGTAGAGACCACAGTCCTAGTCAGGGCAAGTAAGGTACACACTAAAAGTTTGATTGTGCTCACTCTCTGGTAGCTTGGGACAGAGCAGTCAGGCTAAACTAAAGAGGCAATGTGTAAAGTATTTGTGAACACTCACAGTGACACAGCCAAATCACCACAAAAGGACACCACACCAGTTTAGAAAAATAGCCAGTAATCAAACAAGACCAAAACAACAAAAAATCCAACATACACAAGCCAAGTTGTGAATTTTGAAAGATAGAATCAAAATGCAGTGCTAAGAAAACAATAGTTCCCCATCCACATTCATACACATGCACATGCATGCACGCACTCACCCCTTCCATCTGCTCAATCGCACTAATGCACTCAATCGCTCACACCTGCACACGCACTCATGCACTCACCCCCTTCCCATCTACAAACACTCACACCCCCACTCCATCCACAAACACTCACACACCCCATCCACAAACGCTCACTCAACCCCTCATCCCATCCACAATCATTCACACAAGCAGACACGCACCCACAAACACCCCCTTCCCCCCTCATTCACAACATTCGAAAAACACACACACACACACACACACACACACACACATACACTCAAACACCCCCCTTCACTGTCGGATGATCCAGTTACCGTATCCGTTGAGGAAGTAGTCTGGGAGGGGATGGTCCTGGCGCTTCCACTGCTGGCAGCGCCTCACTATCTGGACTCCGACACACTGTATTATGGGTTGTAATGCAGTGTGTCATCTCTTTTTGGCATGGCGGTACCAGTGGCTGTACCGCCTCTGAACTGACCACCTGCATGACTGATCTTGGAATTCCACCCCATTTCAGGCGGACGTCAGAGATCAGTCTTATTAGGGCGGTTTTCAGAACACCAGCACTGGCGAAATGTTGCCGCCGCCGGCTTCAGCAGTCTTTGGAAAAGACTGCTGAAGCTGTGACAAGGGCCTATGTGTTGATCCAAGTAGGGAATGCATTGTGCTTGCAGGTGATATGTTGTTTCCTGATCAGGCAATGCTGGTGAGGCGTCGATGTCCAGAAGCGATGAGTACTGGTTCCAATGTATCAGTGCTGCCGCAGCCAAGCCAGGGCTGCATTGTAAGTCTGAGTCATTGCGTCACGCAGACTATGAGTGGTGTCTGCAGCTTCGGTCTAGGCAGCGCTAAAAGTGGTGTTTTTGCAGCACGATGCATCAGTTGCAAGTGATGCGCTTGTGTTGTTGCATCAGTTATGTGTTGTAGCACCACACTCACCACCAAGGGCTCAGAATTGGATTTGGCACCAGTTGGCAGAGCGGGGCTCACAGCAGAGGAGCCCAGGTGCCGGCATCAAGATGCAGGGGAAGTCTTTGATTTCCCTGAGATTTCAGAAACAGGAGGCAAGCTTAGTCAGGCTCTTGGAGAAACTTTAGATTGCAGGATATACAGAGTTAGATCCATCCTCACACTCCCAGGCAAGAAGAAGCAGACAGCACGCCAACACACCAGATCAAACAGCAAAGTGGCAGTCCCTCCTGATAGCCTGGCGTGGTGTCAGAGACCCAGTACCTGTACTGAAATGTTCCTTTGAGGTGGGGGGGACTTTAAAGAGTGGTTTTGAATTGCTTCAGTTTCCTATCAGCCCGGTCCTGTCTGCCAGGAGTTCTGTGGGGGGGGGTTATCAGTCATTTGTATGGGGTCAGGCCACTATCCTTTGAAGTGTAAGTGAGTGCCCTTCCATCTTTCCTGCCCAGGAAGAAGTATCAGTATGCAGGTGGAATGCAGAGGCAGTTGAGCATCCTCTATTTATGGCTGTCTGGATGGAATACACAAAGGTAGTGTCACCTAACCTTAAGCAGACCAGCTGTGGATTGGAGGGAGGCTAAGACACAGGATAGTTAAAGTAAAAAAATGAAAACTTCCTAAAAGTGGCATTTTCAGACTTGTGATTTAAAAACAACCTTTGCCACAAGATGTGTTTCTAAATTGAGAGTCCAGAGAAACCAAACTCCATTTTCCATCTTTTTCCAATCTAAAATTGCACTTAAAAGATGTTTTAAGGCAATCCTCATACTAGCCTATAGGAGAGATAGTCCTTGCAAGAGTTTCTCACTACTTGGACATGTTAAGCTTAAAAGTACATGTCCAACTTTTTAAATAAACTGAACCCGGCCCTTGGGGCTAACCAGGGACTACCTTATGAGTGTCTTACTTAAAAGGAAGGTCTGGGCCTGACGAGTGGTTACCTTTGCCAGGTCAAAATGGCAGTTTAAACTGCACACATGCTCTACACTGCCAGGCCTGAGGCATGTTTGAAAGGCAACCATACTGTGTGGCACAACAAGTGCTGCCGGCTCCCAAGTAGCATTTGGCTTACAAGACCTGGTACACATAGTGCTCTCTACTAGGGACTTACCAGTAAATCAAATGTGCCAATCCTGGAGACTCCAATGTTACCATGTTTTAGACACAGAGTTCATGCACTTAGGCACTGGATAGCAGTGGTAAAGTGCCCAGAGTCCTAAAACCAGTAAAAACAGGGTCAGAAAAAGAGGAGGATGAAGGCACAAGGTCTGGGAATGGCCCTGCAGAATGGGCCTTTTTCCAACACAGAGTACTACCAGAAGAAGAGGATGCAGATGTCTAAGGAACAGGAAGACACCAAAGAGGAAGTTCAAATCAAGGGGAGGTGTAAGAAGGACCACTATATAAGCGAGTAAAGGCGTGTTTACGCCAGTGGTGGGGAAAGCAAGAACATTTTAGTGCGCAATTCATACGTAGTTGGGTACTAAGTTTATCATCATCAAACTGAGTGTCCATGATCCTCTTTATATGAACAGTATGTTTACTGCAAAACCTCAATCCCACTCGTGTGTTTTGCCAGAAACTCAGGGCCATATTTATACTTTTTGACGCAAAACTGCGCTAACGCAGTTTTGCGTCAAAAAAATTTGCGCCGGCTAACGCCATTCTGAAGCGCCATGCGGGCGCCGTATTTATTCAATGACGTTAGCAGGCGTTAGCCGCTGCCTGGTGTGCGTGAAAAAAAAACGACGTACACCAGGCAGCGCCGGCGTAGGGGGATATGGAGCTTGGGCGCCAAAAAATGGGGCAAGTCAGGCTGAGGCAAATTTTTCGCCTCAACCCGATTTGCGCCATTTTTTTCGACTCCCAAACCCCATAGAAATGACTCCTGTCTTAGCAAAGACAGGAGTCATGCCCCCTTGCCCAATGGCCATGCCCAGGGGACTTCTGTCCCCTGGGCATGGTCATTGGGCATAGTGGCATGTAGGGGGGCACAAATCAGGTCCCCCAATGCCACAAAAAAATAAATAAAAAAACACTTACCTGAACTTACCTTAATGTCCCTGGGATGGGTCCCTCCATCCTTAGGCGTCCTCCTGGGGTGGGCAAGGGTGACAGGGGGGGTCCCTGAGGGCATGGGAGGGCACCTCTGGGCTCCTTCCGAGCCCACAGGTCCCTTAACGCCTGCCCTGACCAGGCGCTAAAAAACGGCGCAAAAGCGGCCGCACGTCATTTTTTTTTACCCACCCACTCCCGGGCGTGAATTTTGCCCGGGGGTGTAAATACGACACACATGCCTCGGAGTCAATTTTTTAGACGGGAACGCCTACCTTGCATATCATTAACGCAAAGTTGGTGTCCACGCAAAAAAATTACGCAAACTCCATGGACTTTGGCGCTAGACGCGTCTAACGCCAAAGTATAAATATGGAGTTAGTTTTGCGTCGGAATAGCGTAAAAAAAAACGACGAAATTCCGACGCAAACAGAGTATAAATATGCCCCTGAGTTTGTAAGGCCTTTGATTCCTCTTTTTGGCATCTAATGACAAGGATCTAGAAATGATGAAAGAGAAAACCTTTCCTGGCATTAGTCACTCAACGTTCCCTGATTAGTGAAATATTGTAGGATATGTTGAGGCCACACGTAAACACTATAAGAGGAGAAAGATGTCACATAAGATAGTAGAATTATCACCATTATTGGAAAGAAAATGATTATCACATATATTGGCCACAAGATGCAGGCCAACCTTTGAAAAATGGCGACTTGATCTGGAGGGTTAATTATTTTCGAGATATGTTTTATGGGGACTTAATAGATTGGAAAGGTATTAATGACAGGCTAATTAGTGAAAATTCAAGAGAACTGGTGTCTGCTCCAATGTGATAAGTGTTCTGTATTAAGCACTAAACATTTTATCTGCTGTTGGGCAATTAAACTATTAGTTGAAAAACAATAAAAATGTATTTTCTAAAATACTCATCAGTATGTAATCCTTTGGTCTGAGTGACAGTTGAATGAATCATATACTGCATAGTTTTATTGAGCCAAATTTGTTTAAAGCATTAATATTTTTGGAAAGTTAGTACTTTCACTGTATCTTATATTAAATCTCCCGGCTTAATAAAAGCGTTTCTCAAACACACACAGTCCCAGATTTAAAAGGGGCGAGTGTCTCCTTGCGCCACGTCACCGTCTTTTTTTTATGCTAATTTGGCCCAAAGAGGCCACGATCTCTGTGATATATTTACAAATTAGCGCGATGTATGCCCCTTGCGTCACATTGTGCCTGTCCCAGGCATAATAATGTATGCAAGGTGGGGGAGTTCCCCCATTAGGGGGACGGTGAAAATGGCGCATTCTAATCTAAGGGATTCCACTGCATCATTTTCTGTGGTTACGTTTAATGCCTGCACAGAGCAGGGGTTAAAAGAGGGCACACCATTGCTTTCAATGGGCCCCTATGTACTGTGCAGGATTGGTGGCAACATTTTGGTGCTAATCCTTAACAGTACATCAACAACATTAAAAATGTAAATGCTATTGCCCCTACACTGCGCCATGGTGTGCCGTATATTAAATATGGTGCACATATGGTGGCGGTAGGGGGGCGCTAAGGGGCGCAAGAAAAGTGGCACTGTATTGGATGCAGCACCACTTTTCTTGAATCAGGCGAATGGTGTTTTAGCTTTTACACAAGGAACAAACACAAGATGTTAGAGTATTAAAAGTCCTTGTTGCAGTTTTATCTTTCAGTATGCTGTAAAAAAATAAACACTCTATGTAGAAATAGACTGCTGCCACATCTGTGTTTGGATCAAGTAATGTATATTGTGAACCACTACGACTGTGACATAACTACTACTGTTCCATGTCATGCTTCAAAAATAGGTTTTTACGACGTACATCTGTGAAACAGTGACATGAGAATCAACTGTGTTTGGATTTACATATCACCTAGTTTACAAACCAGGTTCTGCTCTGAGCTGAACGCGAGGATTTTCGACCGCTTGTTTGGTCTACGCAGAAGAGTGAGGTAAAAAACAACATACGTCTTGCATACACTCGTGTTCGACCTCTGCCATTCTTTTTCCGGCTCACTTACCACCTGACTCTCTGTCTGCCAGTCTCCTGCCAGCCCGGTGTACCCCACAGCTGCAGCATTTTGATTTGTAGAGGTTCGGTAGTCGGACAAAATATCTTGTAAAATACTGTAAAGCACAAATTTCCTGATGTCAAGAATAGCATTGTAATGAATACAGATTAAAAGAAAATGTATCTTCTAGGCCTTTTATTTCACTTTTTAACTGAGTTATACATTATAACGTTTTTTGCTTGTTTATTTAAACTTGATTAGTTTTGTATTAAAGGTTGTATTATTTTAATATTAAGTATATTTAAATATTTTTAGTGTTTTTGCTTTGGTAATACATTTTTGCGTGGTAGGTTAATCTTGACATCACAATAATTTTCAAATGATATTTGTGTTTTTGCGATATTTTTTACACAATATTTTGTTGAAATAGGACTCCTAAAATTTGTTCAGGAGTGTTATTTCTTTTTTTCAGGTAATATATTTTTGTACTCAGGTTTTAATAAATGCAAAACTGAGCAGTCTTAACAAAATAATGTTGGTGACATGAAGTGATCTCAGATAAGGATCGATAATATTTACTTGCTTTCAGTTTACCAAATGTTATTTTTCTAGCCACTGTGATTTCACACATTATGCACATCTTAGACATTTGTAGAATGGTATTGCACTATATGTAGTGCCTATTTAGTGCATGTGATTGCTTATAGTAGGCACAGACACTCTTTGTTTGGACTATGGCTTATTTTTCAGCATCAGACTTTGACCTGACTCAAGATGGAGGAAGGTACAACCTGGAAAAATAAGGAGAAAGGAAAGTTGGAGTTACAGACAAAGACACAAAGTATGGGTGAAATAGAACCTGTAAGTAGATGATAATGGTGTGAGGTGAAATCAAAACAAGGCATCCGTGGTGTGAAAATGTTGGTTATTATTTGGGATGAGCAGTAACCCACCTCGAGAAGAAATTACTCTATCTTGTCAGACTGAAACCCAAAGTCACAAAATTAACATGAGCTAAGTAATAGCTATAGCGCAGAGGACACAGAGGCCCGTATTTATACTTTTTTTGTGCCGCATTTGCGTCGTTTTTTGACGCATAAACGGCGCAAACTTGCAAAATGCCATTGTATTTTGTAGGTTTGCGCCGTTATGCGTCAAAAAGTGGCGCAAATGCGGCGCTAAAAAAAGTATAAATACGGGCCAGAGTGTTAAATATTTGTGCTGTGCAAAACAATAGTAAAGTTAAAATGCCATCCAATCCAAACCCGAAACTTAGTCAGAAAAATAGAGTAAAATGTAATGAACGAAAAGAGACCAAAATGGTAAAAATCTAAAAAGGGGAACCTGAGATCTGAATTCTTAAAAAAGTAGATAACAATAGTGCCAAAAAACACTCAGTGCCAATGATAAGCAGTGGAAGAGGTATGCTGCTATCTGGTATGATTTCAGGCATACTGTAATGAAGCATGAGTCTGATACATTATTCTGAATAATGTTACCAGTGAAAGTTTTTACCTCCTGACATGGGGCCTCATTACGAGGTTGGCAGGCCAACCATCAGCCTACCAGCCCTGTGGAGAGAAGACCGCCAAGGAGCTGGCTGTCTCCCCCAGGCCAATGACAAGATTTCCACTAGGCTGACCGGTAGAAACCTCTGAAATCAAAGGTTTCCACCGGTCAACCCAGTACAAATCATGCAGCAGCATTGGCCTCAGCTCCTAATGGAGCCAAGGCCACTGCTGTCGCACAAAGGGTGTTCCCAGCATCCTCTGCATACACACTATCTGCCGTAGCAGACAGTGTGTATTCTGCGGGTGCTGGGCTTTGCTCTGAGTACAAGCGGGAGCAGGTCTACTCTTTCAATGCTCCTTTCAGGGTCTGATATTTTACCAGTTCACAACATTTTCAGATGAAGGTGCCTTGTGGCACCACTTTTAAAGTTGGTGCTAACCACTGGACGTGTTCATGGTTCCTCGATGATCAAAAATGTAAAGGTTGCAATACTGTAAAGGTTGCTAAGGTCAACAATATCCACTTTTGCAGCAGTTCGTATCTGTGCAACTGCAAACATTCACAAAGTGCACCTCACTACTAAAGTCTAATATGGGGAAATCATTTATCCCTTCTGGAGACCAGGGAAATTAACTGCCCACTTTTTTTGTGGTCATTCAAAACTGGTTCTGGAGATAGCTTACCTCGCACTGGGTTTTGGCCAGCTGGCTTGGGGACAGAGGTGTGGCTTCTCCATGTTCATATTGCATTTACTGATAAAAAGGTAAGGTTTCTATAGGCTAATGAGTCCAGCCTAGCTGTTTTTCCCACATGGGGAACAAAAATACCTTGTAACGCCCAAGTCATTGATCTTGTTTTGGGATACATTTTCACACCTTGTTAAGGTCAAGCACTTGATGGAAGCTGTCACATGCTAATTGAAATTAGCCTCCTGCGGCTTCAGGCAGAGAGAAGGTAACTTCTACAAAACAATATTCCACCTTCACCAATGAATTGGATGTTTGATAAATATAAAAATAATCATTGAATTACTATTTTAGTCAATTTCTGTCAAAAGGTACAGAATAAAAGTTATTATCTATACTTTGACATTTTCTAGCATAAAGTCCTGAAAGTGAAAAGAGCTTTTGGTGTCTACCCAATTGGGGACCATGGAAACTTTAATTTCACACACATTTGTGACTTTTAACTATCAGGCACCTATCCGGCATCTATACCTTGTGCATGACAACAAGGTGAACTTGAGGCAACTTAATAATACTTAAAAGCAGGGTTTCCTGCCTTTCAAAAAGGGTTAATTTGAAACGTTTGACAGCAGGTTTTTACACTGTTGCAGTCAAGTTGCACATTGTGGGCCTGAAGCTATGTTTTAAAGGTCAGCTCCATAGGTGGCACCATAGCTGCCGCAGTCCAAAGGTGGCATTTGACTTTCAGGCCTTAGGTATATTCCTACACCATATAATAGGGGTTTATAGGCAAGTTGAAAATTCCAATCAGTGGTAAGCTGATATAAAAATCTTTAAAGATGATAGCCTCTTGCTGAGAACCATTTGAGCATTTTTTCCTGAGCTACAGAGTATTTTTTTCATTACCGCAATTAGATTTTAATCTAACCAATTCCCAATAGAGAACATTTTCATTCATATAGAGTGGTTACTCATAGCACACAGCACTGTATTTCCTGCAGATTATTTGCATAAACCAAACAAACTGCAGGGAATACAGTTCTACATCCTTCTATTAGCCACCCAACACAAAAGAAATGGAAGGCAACCACTTATCACAAGTAGTGCAACTGTTGCCCTAAAGTAAGTAAAACTCACGCCCTGCCATGCACAGCGTTTTATCAATTATGTCATTTCAGATATTACAGTGATGTTATCAATGATGTTATAGAACATGTAATCAGTGAAGAAATATCTGAAAACACTTTGTGCATCTACTGTCACATTAAAAGGGAAAAATACAGTTTTTGTCCCCTGAGGGTCTGTTTTGGACCCTCCCAAAAGGCTTAGGTTCACAGGGTATCCCTACACAGCCCCACCTTGTATTTCTTTTTTTTTTTTTTACAGAACAGAGGACTGAGTCCCTGAGTCCTTCAATGGTTGCAGCCACATCTTTGTTGATGTAGTGACAGTCAATCAAATCTCAGTTGGATTACAGAATCTCATTGGAGTGATCCCTACATAAATTCCAAACCTTCTTTTCTGAAGAACTATTGGAAAGATATACACCAAATCACAAAAAGCACACTTTCTGGGTAGCTTTACCTTTCTGCTAATTTCGTGAAATTCCATTCAGTCGTGATTACGATCTCGCTGTTGATTTTCCAATGGGAAATTGCTTGGGGTAAAAGTGTTTTGTGACCCACCCCTTTTTCCTGACCTCCACAAGATGGATCACACCAAAACTCTCCAGGAAGGAGCTGGGATGGATGGAACTTTTTTCTGCAAGTTTCTCCAAGTTCCATCAGATGGCACCAAATTTATAAGCAATTAAAAAAATGTATTTACCTAGTTGCAACCATCCATCCGCTCCACACTGGGTTGGGACACATGGGGTTGGAGCTTTACACTAGAGGTGCAGGCCAGTATCCAAATCATGAACACAAACAACATAAATGCTCACTCAGAACAGAGCTGCAGTGGGCAGATTTTGTGATTGAGGTAGGCATACAAGTGTGTATACAATTGCTAAGAATGAGGCTAATACATTATCTAGCCCACACAATTATTATCAAATATTGCCTCAAAACAACATATCACTTTTCAATAGCACTCTTTACATGCAATGCCTGGGTACTGCAATGGACATCTGTTTTGACCTCGGTATTGCAAACATCTTCATGGGCTGGTGGCTGGAACAGGTGTCTATCGATGACTGGATGGCGGAGGACGTGAAATAGATTGCCCTTTGGCTCAGGTATATTGATAGCTTGTTTTTCATTTGGAAAGGTTCAGATATATCAGTCAGGAAATTTGTGGGCAAACTTAGAATGAACACAGCAAAACTAGATTTTAAATGCACCATCAGCAGGGAAAGAATCAAATTGCTGGATGTTATTGTAGATGTTATTGTAGGGGTGATAGAAAAAAAAAAGGATCCTCACTAGTCTGTTCAAAAAACAGACTGCTGGTCTCCTACATGCCCTCCGCAGTCACCAAGATACCTTCAAGTTGAATATCTCCTTTGGGGAAATGCTGAGGGCAAAAAGGAACTAAAACACAGATGATATTTACTCTAAGGAACAAAAAGTCATGATAACCAGATTTAGGCATAGAGGTTATAATTTGTATTTTTACATTATATAGTATCCAGACCTGCCAGTGAAATAGCTTTTGGGGTCTAGTTAATGGAGCAATGGAGGACCATTACAACTTTAATTTCACACTTGTTCCACTAGTTATATAGGGTAGTTATAGTTAGGATCTAATTTCCATTGAAAAACGGTTTTAGACTTGCCTATATCTTTGATGCCATTTGACAAATTTTCATGAACTTTTCCAAAAACGGTGTACCTAGGGGTCTTGCTTGCCTGTAAAGTTTTGGGGTGATCCATCAAGTGGGGACTGAGAAAAAAGGGGTCGAAAAAAGTGCATTTCCCATGTTAATTTCCATAGTCATTTTAAGCAAGACTGCAGCCCGAACCACTTGATGGAATTACACCAAATTTGGAAAAAGTTAACACTTCTTCCAGATAGCACCCTTCTTTTATTTGGTGTAAACCTGTTCAATAGTTTTAAAGAATATAAAGTTAATCAAAATTTGTATATCTGGAGGTGTGGATCATCAGCGGATCCCTCCCGGATCTGGAGAAAAGCAAGGCTCTGATGGGCCGGCTGAAACCTGAGAGAAAGGTTGCGGCTAACAGTTTGTTTCTTGCATGGCTGGGGGAGGTGAGAAAAAACAGTGTAAAACATATATGGGGTCAGGTTACAGGTATTCAGACTCCATAGGACATAGGGATGGGCCCCTTAAGGACCCACATTGGCAAAATATTGCCTTTTTATTCAGATGACCCGTAGGTCCTTGAATCCTCCTCAGACCCTCCTAAATCTGGGAAGAAGCAAGGCCCTGATTGTCTGGCTACAACCTGACAGAAATATTCATGTGCGCATTTAACAAAACATAGAAATTCAGTGAAAAAAAAAAAGGTTACAGGGACGGCATAGTTAAATTGACATTTTATCCCATATATATATATATAAATACACATATATATATATATACATATATATATATATATACCAATAGCTCATGCCGGAAAGTAACTTTGGGCAATGAGTTATAGCTTCTTAACATAAGTATAACTGTCATCAGTGATGTCACTGACCACGTCATGTCTTGAGGGATGTAATATGTGAGGTCATAAGCAGTGCATTACAGTGGCACAAGTTATAGTTAGCTCAGGTAACCATAAATGCTGAATTACTATGGTTTTGTGCGATCAAATGGAGAACCTAACTATAATGTCTCTGTAAACTTTTGGTTTTTTTAGTGAATTTCTAATGTTTTTTTTTAATTCTATTTTCTAACTATAACATCCTTGTAACCTTTGTTTTTTTCAGTGCATATCTATGGTTTTTACATTATATTTCCTAACTATGATGCTGCTGTAACTTTAGTTTTTTTCAGTGAATTTGTTTTTTTTCTTAACATAAAGTAATTGTAATTACTGCATGTTAATTTAAACACTGCAGCATACTGCTCTAAAACCATGCCACACATGGCCTTTACAGTGTGGTTGGTTGCTTCTATGGGGCAGGTGAAAAGCATGTGTCTCACAGGGTTTTGAACTTAAAGTGGGTTATGAAAGTGTGGTATGTGTATTTGTTTGTATGGTTATCACAACATGTATGGGTTACCGGGTGAATGCATGGGTGATGTATGAGTGATTGATTGACTGTATACATGTATGTATGGTAGGTAAATACCTAGATGAGTGGTGTGTAGAGGAGTGACTGAGTTTATTAGCTGTGTATGTGATGAATGAGTGTATGAAAAGTGTATAGGTGTGTTAATGAATGCATGAGCACATTTATACATGACTGAATTATGTGTTAGTAATGTTTGGGTGGTTGATTGAGTCCATCAGTGTATGTATTGGTGACTCACTGCCTATGAGTGCATGTACATTTGAGTGACTTATTACATGGGTGGCATTTCAGTGACTGAAAGATTGTATAAATATATGGGTGACCGAGTTAGTGCACAAGTGCCTGTTTTTGTGATTTCTACGTGTATGAATGGAAATGTGAGAGAGTGTATAAGTATTGTTCAGGTTAGAAATTGAGTGCATGAGTGTAAATATTGGAAAGTGAGTAATTGCATGAGAGGAGTCTTGGGAAGTGAGTTAGTTGTATGAGTACATGCATAAAAGAGTAATGGGGTGAGTGGGGAATTTTTATTTTTTATACTGGGCAGCACGTTCATAGCTGTAGTAATAAAATGGTGTCCAGTTACAAAGCTGCACCAAGATGTACTACAGACCACCCCCTTTCATCTTCCCTGCGTACTACGCCATACTCACTACAGCTACTCTGGTACTAGTTTAAGATTTTAGGTGTATTTTCTAGTATGTGAAAACGAACAACGTATATTTCTGCTATAGGTAATTTTCAATGTGAGGATAAGTGGTAAGATAGAGTACCACATATTTTACTGTGTTCAGTAGTAATTCTTTTTTCAAATAAAGCTTGTGTTCGGGGATTCGTTGCAAAATATAACAGTCTGTTTTTGCGTTTTTCACTGATATAGCGTGCTTACATTAAACTTTAAAAAAGATTGTGGGTCTTTCATCAATTAAAATTAACACCATTGTTAGAAATGGGGTCTCTATTTGGCAGAGGTATTCACCCTTGTCCAAATAGGGACCACAATTCTAGTCAGGGTAAGTCACACACAATCCAAATTATCCTGTGCCACCCATTGGTACCTTGGCACTGAGTAGTCAGACTGAACTTAGAAGGCAATGTGTAAAGTATTTGTGCAAAAATCATACAGTAACACAGTGAAAATACCACAGAAATACACCACACAGGTTTAGAAAAATGTAAGATATTTATCTGGTTAAATTAAGGTCAAAACGATAATGATTCGATAAGCACAAGTTGAGATGTTACTTTTGCAAGATTAAAAAGAGTCTTACATCTCAGAAATCAACAGTTCTCTATTGGTTTCACAAAGTACGTTGTTTATGTCAAAAATTACACGCACGGAGACTGCAGAGGAGGAGATGCGTGGAAAACTAAGGTGTGCATCAGAATTTCTGGAGCGGCACAGATGATGCGTTGTTTCTTTCCACGTTGCAAGGGGCTTTGCATCGATTTCTGGAGAACATTCTTGGTTCCTCACTGCGATGCAGGTTTCTCCTTGACTCCCAGGGATGATATGTGGAAAACCTGGGCATGTGGGATGAAGTCACAGGCATTGCATTGATCTGGTAAGTGCTGTGCCAGGAGATTTTGTCACACAGCAGGTGCTGCGTCAATTCTCAGTAAGTTGGGCTGTGTCGTTCCTGCTCGGCTGTGCCTCGATCCGGTAGTGCTGTGCATCACATTTCCGGTCTCAACACAAGTGCTGCGTCGATCTTCGCTCGGGAAGTCGGGCTGGATGACCGCCAACCATATTATGACACACACATACCAATCAGTCACTATACAGTCACACACACAAGTTCGCCATCCCAAAGGTCAGCGATAAACTGGCGGTAGCAAAACGCACACCGTTACGCCAACAGAACTACGCCCACAGCGTTATGACCCATGAATAAACCCGGAGGACATTCAATGATGGTAAACCATTGGCGGTACATACTGCTGTGCTCAAAATACACACACACAAACAAAACAACACTACATTGGTCAATTCAAACTTCACACACCTGACACCCATACAGACACCACACCCACACAGCCACACCACTATAAAACACCCACCCACACTACCTACAACCTTTTACGACTTGAAAGTGTTGCCACCAGAGAGAGACAAGAGCACACACACAACCAGAGCCACATAACAACCACCTATACACCATCCACACACCTTACATCACACACCCCAACACATCACCCCACAAACCCTCACCCACACTACACCCATGGCACCCCAATGACACCCCAGATTCTCTGAGGAGGAGCTGAGGGTCATGGTGGAGGAAATCATCTGAATAGAGCCAATGCTATTTTGATCACAGGTGCAGCAGATATCCATTGTTAGGAAGATAGAGCTATGGCGGAGAATCGTGGACAGGGTCAATGCCATGGGACAGTACTCCAGAACAAGGGATGACATCAGGAAGAGGTGGAACGACCTACGGGGGAAGGTGCGTTGTACAGCAGCAAGAGACCAGCTAGCTGTACAGAGGAATGGCAGTGGACACCCACCTCCTCCTCCACAACTAATAACATGGGAGGAGCAAGTCTTGGCAATCATGCATCCTGAGGGCCTGGCAGGAGTAGGAGGAGAACTGGACTCTGGTAAGTCAAATCTCTATTACTATCACCCCCCCTACCTGCATGCCATCACAAACCCCGACCCGTACCCTCACTCCAATCACTTCACCACCTCCCACATACCCCACCATCACAGCCCAATACCAAGCGCTGTATGTAACACCAATCCATGGAAACCCCTCACAGACCGGCATGGACACCTATCATTACTGGAGAGAATCACCTGGCCCACCAAATAGCTACTCACTGAAAGGCAAATCTGCCAGGGCAACAACAACAATAGAGGGCAACACACCCATGCACATGGTGTAACACGCAGAAACAATAACACTGCATTTACATCCCCACAGGTCCCCCAGCCAATGTCACCGGCGAAGAGGTGCCAGAAACATCCAGTCCCCACCCAGGAGAGGCCGACAGTGATGACAGCAGTTCTGCTCGCCTGGATCTGGATGATCAACCTTGCCCAACAGGGCTCTCCGGACAGTCGGTTACCCAGGCACTCTCACACACCCCAGAGCCTCCCCCTCAGGAAACACCACCACAGCACCCACCCAGCAGGCCCATACTTCTGTTCCCAGGACACATCAATCAGCAGTGTGTCCACCACTACAGGGACCCCAGGCCACCCCACAGGCAGTGGCACCTCACCAGGCCTCTGCCACTAGCCAAACAGATAAACAGCCCTCCACCTCCGCTGCCGCTAGTGGACAAGAAGCCCTGCCACAGGACCAACAGGCCACCAGCACCCATCCCCCTGCAGAGGGTAAACCACCCCGTAAACATTCCCTGCGATCCAGGCAGAAGCCAGAGACTATGGCCAAGACCCCGCCAGGAAATAAGACTCTCCTGATTGTCACCCTTGTGTCCCAGTCTGTCCCCCTGTCCACCTTGAACTGCCATTGCTCCCCTTCCTATGCCCCCTTGGACAATGCACCTGTGATACAAATAGACTGGGCTCCAACCTAGACTTTCCTCCATCATCCCCCCCCAGCTCATTGAACATCCCCCTCTACCTCTTAGCACTACAATAAAGACCCTTTGAAAAAATACGTATGGAGTATGTCAAATGATTTAAGTATGTATTCATTTAACAAGATTGAAATATTGAAAATCAACTGTACAGAAATGTATACATAGGAATGACCTGAAGCTGTCTGCTGTCAACACACCATGAGTGATAGTGGTGAACAGTTATCTGCAAATAGAGATGCCAAAGGCTACAGTGAGTGGCCATAGAAGTGGGAAAATCAGCCTGACAGTGACAATGTCAAACACAAAACTGTCAATTAAATGTGAAGTTACACTGTCTTACCTGTGTGTCATTGGAAGTATTGACAAATTATTCCACTCCTGTTGTCCTCATCCTCATCCTCTGCCTCCTCATCTTCACTGTCCACAGGGTCCACCGCTGCAACATATCCATCTCCAGCCTCATCCTCCTGCAGAAAAGGCAGCCAATGACGTAAGACAATGTTGTGCAACATACAGCATGCCACGATGATCTGGCAGACCTTCTTGGGTGAGTAGTACAGGGATCCACCTGTTAGATGGAGGCAACAAAACCTGGCCTTCAGGAGGCCAAAGGTCCTCTCTATAATCCTTCTTGTTTGCCCATGTGCCCATGTGCCTCATTGTAACGTTCCTCTGCCCTTGTCCTGGGATTCCTAACAGGGGTCAGTAGCCATGAGAGGTTGGGGAAACCAGAGTCACCTGCAAATATCGAGGGACAACTGTTAGCCACACACCAACCCTTAAGGCCCACACCATACCCATACACCAACATCCACTGGGTGGGAAACAGGGCTCACAAATTAGCCACACCCTGTGCCTCTGGAGTTGAGCCATCACAGATGAGGTGCTGCTATTCATCAGGATAAAGGCATCATGCACATACCCAGGATATTTTGCATTGGCGTGGAAGATGTACTGGTCCGCCAGGCACACCATCTGCACATTCATCGAGTGAAAGCTCTTTCGATTTCTGAACACCTGTTCATTTCGCGGGGGCAAAAGCTATATGTGTATCATCAGTTGCCCTAATATGTTCCATTGCATAGATATCAGCTTTCACTGTGGGCAAATAGTCCACCTGGGGGAAAAAGATGTAGCTTCGCATGTGTTTAATCAGGGCAGACAACACTCTGGTCAGCACTATTGAGAACATTGGCTATTGGGACATTCCTGCTGCCAAGCCCACTGTCACTTGGAAGGAGCCAGTTGCCAGTTGCCAGGAAATGGAGCACTGATAACACTTTCACAAGAGGGGGGATCTCGGTGGGGAGACGGATAGCAGAGATTATGTCAGGCTCCAATTGGGCACACAGCTCTGTGATTGTGGCCCTGTCCAGTCTATAGGTGAGGATAATGTGCCTGTCCTCCATTGTTGCCAAGTCCACCAGGGGTCTGTACATGGGGGGGATGTCGCCATCTCCTATTCATCCACAGTGGTTGCATGTATGGTGGGCCATGTCTGTGCTAATGGGGATGGGAAGGGGCATGGTGGGCCATGAGTGTAACAGATAGGACGGTCGGACTCATACCTTTCCCTGTGTGCATTTCCCTGCAGGTCAGTGCCCATCAGAAAAAGGGACTATGGTGTGCCATCACCAAGGACGTGCAGACCCTGGGGGTGTACGGCAGGCGGAGCACCCACTGTCGCAAACAGTGGGAGGACCTGAGACTCTGGGCACGGAAGACGGCAGAGGCCCAGTTGGGGATGGCCTACCTATGAGGAAGGGGTGCCCTTTGAACCCTGACCTCCCTGATGGCTCACATACTGGTGGTGGCCTATGCGGAGCTGGATGGGTGCTTGGGGGCATCACAGCAGCAACAAGGGGGTGAGTACAGTGCCCCAATATACAATTTGCACTTGGTGGGGTGGTATCTGGGTGGGGGTTGTGGGTCTGTAGGATCCCCTAGGCCAGGCCTGACATTGCAGAGTAGGTCCCAAGATGGGCAGGGTTCTGATGTAAAATACTACCAACCAAGTAAGTAGGCATCCACTACTGGGCAGGGGTCTGTGGGTCTCAGGTATGCTGCAATTGGCTTTAGGTGTCCACATCCATGGCCTGGTGACTAGCATTGTGACTGGTAGTGCATTGCCTGGTGTGTAGGGCTGATCCCTGTGTGTGTCTGTGTTGTGTACGCCAACAGTGGTGTTGTTGCTGCCATTGACCAAGTGTATTCTTTGTCTATTCCCCCCCTTTTTGTTTTGTCACCATGTCCTCATGTGCATTAGCATCATCTGGTGGAGGATCCCACAGGGCCCAGGAGGCCGAATCCACTGACGGTGAGGGCACCAGTGGGATAGAGGGCGAGGGAAGCACCACAGCGGAGACAGAAGGGGACAGTTTGGACACGGATTCTTCCTATGATGGAAGCTCTCTGGTGGTGGTGGACACCTCTGTGCCCACCCCAGCTACAGGTACAGCCACCACCCTGTACCAGCACCGCCCTCCCAGCAGCCCGTCAGCATGTTTCTTGTGCCCACTCACCCATGGGGGCGGGCATCTCCTGCGCACCAGGCACCTCGGGCCCTGCCCCAGTGAACCCTGCTGTCCTGAGTGAGGAGGCTATTGACCTCCTGCAATGGATCTCTATTGGGCAGTCAACCATTGTGAATGCCATCCAGGGGCTGGCAGCCCAAATGCAACAGACAAATGCATTCCTGGAGGGCATTCACACTGGCATGGCAGCCCAACATAGATCAATCCAGGCTCTGGCCTCCTCTCTGATGGCAGCCATTGTCCCTGTTTCTAGCCTCCCCCCTCAAACTTCCTCTACCAAATCCCCTTCCCTTTAACCCCAACCTACCCCAAGCCCACATGCAGATGAGCAGGCACCCAGGACAACACACAAGAGTGGACATGGCAAACACAAGCACCACACTTCATCCCACAGGCACTCACACCATCCAGATGCAGACATACCAACATCCACTGCCTCCACTGTGGCTCCCTTTTCCTCCTCGTCCACCTCCCTCCCAGTTTCCTCTACACTCACTCCTCCATGCACTACATCCTCATCTACTGCCCCCATCACCAGCACAACTATCAGCACATGCCCCTCACTGACAGTCACTACCCACACTTCCATGCACACGTCCCTTGTGTCCTCTCCCACTGTGTCAGTGTCCCCTCCTCCCAAAGTACACAAACGCAAGCATTCTGACACCCAACAGCCATCCACCTCACAACAGCATCCAGCGCTTGAACCTGCACCCAAACACAGCAGACTGACACCTCCTACAACCACTCCCTCTACCTCCACTCCCAAACCATCTCCCTCTTCCCACACCCATGTCCCTAAAACCTTTTCCAACTTTGACCTCTTCCCTAGCTCTCTGCCTGTTCCTCACGTCAGGCCAGGGTGGTCAGAATCCAGACAAGCAGTCCAAGGGCACAGTAGTGTCTACAGCTAAACCAGATGGGAGAGGATCCCAGGCACCAGGCAGCCACAATGATAGGGTGCCTGCACCAAGTTCTGTAAGTAAGGGCAAGGAGGTACCCTCAGCTGCTGCAAAGAAGGGCAAGGAGGCACCCCAGCTGCTGCAAAGAATGGCAAGGAGGCACCCCCAGCTGGTAAAAGGAAGGGCAAGGAGCAATCCCCAGCTGCTGCCAAAAGGAGTAAGGAGCCATCCTCAGCTGCTGGCAGGAAGGGCAAGGGGCCTGCACCAGCAGGCAAAAAGGGCAGGAGGCCTGGTGCTGGGACTCAGTCAGAGCCCCCACCACCAACCCTGGTGGTGCAGCCGTCCGAGGCTGCAGGGGATGGACTTTGAGCCCCCCCCCACGGCTACCACCGCCACCAGCACTGCCACCAGCACCACTGCCAGCAGCAGCAGCCCCAGTGGGCAGCTGTCCAAGGCTGCAGGGGTTGGGGTGGAGCCTCCCCCCACGACTGCCAGCACCTCCACCAGCACCACTGCCAGCAGCAGCAGCCCCAGTGGGCAGCCATCTGATGCTGCAGGGGATGGGCTGGAGCCTCCCCCACCACTGCCAGCACTGCCACCAGCAACACCACCAGGAACGCTGCCAGCAGCAGCAGCCCCAGTGGGCAGCCATCTAAGGCTGCAGGGGAAGGGATGGAGCCTCCCCCCCACCACTGCCAGCACTGCCACCAGCACCATTGCCAGCAGCAGCAGCCCCAGTGGGCAGCCGTCCGAGGCTGCAGGGGAAGGGCTGGAGCCTCCCCCACCACTGCCAGCACCGCCACCAGCACCACTACCAGCAGCAGCAGCCCCAAAGGGCAGCCATCCGAGGCTACAGGGAATGGGCTGGAGCCTCCCCCACCACTGCCAGCACTGCCACCAGCAACACCACCAGGAACGCTGATAGCAGCAGCAGCCCCAGAGGGAAGCCATCTAAGGCTGCAGGGGAAGGAATGGAGCCTCCCCCCACCACTGCCAACACTGCCACCAGCACCATTGTCAGCAGCAACAGCCCCAGTGGGAAGCCGTCCGAGGCAGCAGGGGAAGGGCTGGAGCCTCCCCCCACCACTGCCAGCACCGCCACCAGCACCACTGCTAGCAGCAGCAGCCTCAGTGGGTAGCCGTTCAAGGCTGCAGGGAAAGGGCTAGAGCCTCCCCCACCACTGCCAGCACCACCACCAGCACCACTGCCAGCAGCCCCAGTGGGCAGCCATCCGAGGCTGCAGGGGAAGGGCTGGAGCCTCCCCCCACCATTGCCAGCACCGCCACCATCACCATCATTGCCACCACTGAGGAGCCATCACCGCCGGCGGACAGTGTGTAGTCCTGCATCCACAGACTGTTGTGCAGCCTGGCCTCTTCAAATCCTGTGGGTCTGACACCCAGGTGAGAGACTGTTACCTTGCACTCCCCAAGATCTGCATCACAGGGCACAATGCCCCCTCCAGAACCACTGAAGAAGCCATCCACTCACCCCATACTCCACAGGATGAAGCTTACTGGGCACAATGCCCTCTCCAGAACCAGTGGAAGAAGCCATCCACTCATCCCATCCTTCCCAGGATGAAGCTCACTGGGCACAATGCCCCCTCCAGAACCAGTTGAAGAATCCATCCACTCATCCCATCCTTCCCAGGATGAAGCTCACTGGGCACAATACCTCCTCCAGAACCAGTGGAAGAAGGCATCCACTCACGCCATCCTCCACAGGATGAAGCTCACTGGGCACAATGCCCCCTCCAGATCCAGTGGAAGAAGCCATCCACTCATCCCATCCTTCCCAGGATGAAGCTTACTGGGCACAATGCCCCCTCCAGATCCAGGGGACAAAGCCATCCACTCACCCCATCCTCCACAGGATGAAGCTCACTGGGCAGAATGCCCCCTCAGAACCAGTGGATAAGCCATCCACTCACCCCATCCTTCCCAGGATGAAGCTCACTGGGCACAATGCCCCCTCCAGATCCAGTGGAAGAAGCCACCCACTCACCCCATCCTCCACCGGATGAAGCTCACTGGGCACAATGCCCCCTCCAGAACCAGTGGAGAATGCCGTCCACTCACTCAATCCATCCCAGGATGAAGCTCACTGGGCACAATGCCCCCTCCAAGACCAGTGGAAGAAGCCATCCACTCACCCCATCCTCCACAGGATGAAGCTCTCTGGGTACAATGCCCCCTCTAGAACCAGTGGATAAGCCATCCACTCACCCCATCCTTCCCAGGATGAAGCTCACTGGGCACTATCCCCCTTCCAGATCCAGTGGAAGAAGCCATCCACTCACCCCATCCTCCACAGGATGAAGCTCACTGGGTACAGTGCCCACTCCAGAACTAGTGGAAGTAGTCACCCACTTGAGAGAGTGCAGCATTACAGTTGCCAGGGCCAAGCATAGGGCATGTTGCATCCTCCAGAGCATGTGGGCAAACCACCCACTTGAGAGACTGTGGCCTTGCACCCCCCAGGACCAAGCACAGTGCATGTTTCCCCCTCCAGGGCATGTGGACAAATCACCCACTAGAGAGACTGTGGCCTTGCACTCCCCAGGACCAAGCACAGGGCATGTTTCCCCCTACAGGACCAGTGGAAGAAGCCATCCACTCACCACATCCTTCCCAGGATGACACGCACTGGGCACAATGCCCACTCCAGAACCATTGGAAGAAGCCATCCACTTGAGAGACTGTGGCCTTGCACTCCCCAGGACCAAGCAGTGGGCAAATCACCTGCTTGAGAGACTGTAGCCTTGCACTCTCCAGGACCAAGTAGTGGACAAATCACCCACTTGAGAGACTGTGGCCTTGCACTCCCCAAGACCAATCAATGGGCAAATCACCTACTTGAGAGACTGTGGCCTTGCACTCTCCAGGACCAAGCACATGGCATGTTGCCCCCTCCAGGACCAGTGGTGTTCTACCATCTTCCGGCTGAGGTGCCCCCCCATTCCCCATCCCTCTAAGGTGCCTGTCTATTTTCAACCTGATGTTGCTGCAGTGTTCTCTCCATGCTGTTGCAGGAGTGAGGTTGTGCCTTGGACTTTGTGATGTGGCCCTGTGGCTCACAGATATTGAGGACTGGGCAGTGTCCTTTGCATTGTAACTATGTATATACTTTTTGATTTGGATGCACAAATTTCACCTATATTTATCTGATTATAGCCTTTTTACACTATAGTAGTTGTCCTTGCATTATTCCTGAGGGTTACGGGGTGAATATGTAATGTTACTGCATCTGCTTGTGTGTATGATGTTGGGGGTGGAGGTGTTGCGTGTTGTGTGTGTCACTCTATTTTTCCTCCCCCCTCCCCTGTGTGCTAGTTAGCAGTACTCACTGTGCTCGTCTTCGCCGGCATTGTTGTTCGTAATGGAGCAGAAGGTAGAAGAGCATGGGGAAGACATGTAGCTCGGGCTCCATGGGGCGTGTTTCTTCCTTGAGTCTCCAGAGGTGAATCCTTTCCCATTTGTGCAGTGTTTCTGCCAGGCTTTTAATGTCGTTGGTACCGCCCCGGAAAAGGTGGTGGATTGGACTTTCGTTATACGGTGGGCTGTACATTGTCTTCATCCTGGCTGTTGGTGGTTACCGCCGTGGTGCCTGCGGTTTCGCCCTGGCAGTCGGTGTGTTAAAGTGGCTGTCTGTCGGAGTGGTTTCTTCCGTGGTCATAATTTCATATTGATTACCAGTGGCCTGTTTGCGGTATTACCGCTGCTTTATCACCGACCATCAGGGTTGTAATGAGGGCTTCATTCTTTTTGGTCCTGAGACTTCAGAAAACAGGAGGCAAGCTCAATTCAAGCCCTTGAAGGGCACTTCTCAGCAAAGTCAGTGGGCAGCAGGGCAAAAGCAGGGCAGCAGTCCTTTACAGCAAATCAGTCCAGATGAGTCCTTTGGGCAGCCAGGCAGTTCCTCTTGACAGGTTGCAGGTTCAGGTCCAGATCTGTCTGAGTTGGTAGGGTCAGAGACCCAGTTTATACACCCAAAAATGCCTTTGAAGTGGGGGAGACTTCAAAGAGTAGTTTTGAAGTGCACAAGGTCCCCTTTCAGTACAGGTCTGTCTGCCAGAATCCCATTGGTTTTTGGTAGTCCATTGTGTAAGGGCAGGCTACTAGCCTTTGAAATGTAAGTGTCAGGCCCTCAACCCACCCAGTCAAGGAAAACCCATTCAGTATGGAGATGAATGCATATGTGTCTGAGTGTCCTGTGTTTGTGGTTGTCTGGGTGGAATGCACAAGGTAGCTGTCAATCAGCCCAGGCCAAACGTAGACTGGAGACAGACTGTAAAGCACAGATGAATTTTAGTGGAGAAAAATGCTCACTTTCTAAAAGTGGCATTTCTAAAATAGTAATATAAAATCCAACCTCACCAATAAACAGGATTTTCTATTACTAGTATGTCCATACTAAACATGACCTGTTTACCCCTTTCCGAACAGGATCTACCACTCAACCAGTATGTGAGGGAAAACCTAATGCTAGCCTATGAAAGGAGCAGGCCTCACAGTAGTGCAAAACGAATTTAGGAGTTTTCCACTACCAGGACATGTAAAACACACATGTATATGTCCTGCCATTTACCTACATAGCATCCTGCCCTATGGGTTACCTAGGGCCTTCCTTAGGGGTAACGTATATGTAGAAAAAGGGGAGTTTAAGGCTTGGAAAGTACTTTTAAATGGGAAGTCGAAGTGGCAGTGAAACTGCATACACAGGCATTGCAGTGGCAGGCGTGAGACATGGTTAAGGGGCTACTTATGTGGGTGGCACAACAAGTGCTGCAGGCCCACTAGTAGGAATTCACAGGCCCTGGGCACATGTTGTGCACTTTACTAGGCTCTTACAAGTAAATTAAATATTCCAATTGGGTATGAGTCAAAGTTACCATGATTTTTAGGGAGAGAGCACATGCACTTCAGCACTGGTTAGCAGTGGTAAAGTGTCCAGAGTCCTAAACGAAGCAAAAATTAGGTCATAAAAAGGTGGAGGAGGAAGACAAAAAGTTTGGGGGTGGCTGAGCAGAGAGGCCATGTCCCACAACCATTTAAAAAAAAAGAATGTTTAAACTATGAATTGTATTACTCTTCTAATTGGAGTACTCTATTTAAAAGCAGATTACATAATCACGGAGACCCTGGTGTTTACGTGCCTCTGGTCTCCCACTTTCGTTGATATTACAATAATCACAATTACAGAGTCTTACACAAAAATTGTAGAACACATATATAGTGATTTTCTACAAAATATTTCACAGTAGATGTTTACTAACAAAGTACTTAAAATTTGAATCTGTTATTGTGTTCATTTAGTAACACTTTCAAATTGTATTTCCCATTTTTCCGGCGACGTCGGTAGCCACAACACAACATGTGACCTTGAAAAGAGAATATGATTTGACAAAACAGTTTTCATTTATACCCATAGGAAGTCTCCACCTGTTTTTCAGTTCTTGAATCTTCCATTTCATTGTGGTTTGGAGAGAGAACAGGTGCACTTTTACAGCTCTGGTGCATCTTTCATTTTTTGGGCTATTTTTGGTACCAGAAAGAAATGGCAGCAAATCTAGAATATCAGAAGGAGAGTAGAGATAATAATGAAGATCAGGAGCATGAGGTCGGTGTACAGGATGGATTTGATGAGGTGCCTATGCAGAAAGAACAAAGCATTGCATGGGCATTTCTTTCAATTCCCTCCAGTGAGTCTCAAACAGTTGCTAGACTTGTTAAGTGCAACATGTGCCAAAAGACCCTCTAGAGGGGTATTAACAAAAAATACTCTTGTGGCACATCTTCAATGCTATATCATCTAAAAACGTACCATGGAAGCAGCTTGAAGAGGGCAAGGAAGGCCGGAGAAGGACATGGACCTTCAACTACTCTTGGAACGCCATCTGTCCCCGGAGGAAAAATACCAACTGAGGAGCAGAACCATCATCCTGAACTAATTCCTCAGTTCAGGCATGTTGGCACATACTGCCTGGACTATAATACCACACTTACAGCAGGCGAACAATCGCTGGAAACTAATAATAATGCTGCAAACCGGCACACATGTTAATTTTTGTTAATGTCTAATAATTTACATCCTATTTTCACATTGCTGGTTGTAATCTTTTTTCACCTTGTTGCCATTTTTTTTTTAACTAGAAATACCAAACAAAATCACAAAAAATGACAACATTTTAAAAATAAATTGTTCCAGGAAAGAAGAAAAATATGGTTGTTTTGAGAAATCCTTTCACGGTTCAAAAAGTGTTGTGTGTGTGGTTTATGTATATGTGACTGACTGAGTGAATTAGTGAATGTATCGCCAAGTGAGTAAGTGAATTAGGGCTGTATGGATGATTGAATGAGTGCATATATACATGTTTGGGTGTGTGATTCAGGCATGAGTACATATTTGGGTGAATGAGAGAGAGCATGAGTACTCTATGAGGGATTGAATGATGCATGGATGGATGAGTGAATAAATGTATGACTTGTGTATGGGTGACAATGAATGGATGAGTGGTGTTACATGAGTGAGTGCATGAATTTTATATAGATGATTTATTGTGTGTATGAGTGCATGTATGGGTGAGTGAGTGACTGCATGCATGCGTCTATGGGTGACCACGTAAGAGTGGTGCATGGGTAAGTGAGTGCATGAGTACTGTGTGGGTGACTGAGTTAGTGTATGAGTGGTGTGTGGATGAGTGAGTGAGTGCATGACTGGTGGATGGGTGAGTGACTGAGTGTATGAGTCATGCACAGGCCATTTACTGATTGTATGAGGATATGTTTGGGTGAGTGAGCGCATGTATAAGTGAGTGAGCACATGAGTGAATGTATGGGTGAATGAGTGCATGTATAGGTGAGTGAGTGAGTGCATGAATGCATGTATGGACGAGGAACTGAGTGCATGAACGCATGTATGTATGAGTAAGTGGATGAGTGAATAGGTACATGACTGGCTTTTTGGGAGAGTGAGCGAGTGCATGAGTTCACATATGGGTGAGTGAGTGCATGAGTGCATGCCTGGGTGAGTTAGTAAGTGCATCAGTGCATGTATGGGTAATTGACTGAGTGCATGAGCCGTATGTATAGGTGAGTGATTGCATGAGGGCATGTGTGGGTGAGTGAGTATATGAGTGCATGTATGGGTGAGTAATGGAGTGCATGAGTGGCTGTATAGGTGAGTAAGTGAGTGCAACAGTGTGTCTATCTGTGAGTGAGGGTATGAGTGCTAGGTCAGTGACTGAGTGTATGACTGCTGCATGGGTGAGAGTCTGAGTTTATGAGTGTGCATGAGTAATTTACTGATTGTATGAGTGTATGTATGGGTGAGTGACAGCATGAGTGCTCATATGGGTGAATGACGGCATGCATGGGTGTGTGTATGTGTGATTGAGTGAGTGAATCAGTGGTGTATGGGTGAGTAACTGAGTGAAATGTCCATGTATGGGTGAGTGAAAGGTTGCATTAGTGTGTGTATAGGTAAGTGTCTGAGTAGAGTATGGGTGAGTGACTGGGTGCATGAAGGCATGTATGGATGATTGAGTGAGTGTATGAGTGCGAGTATGGGTGAGTGAGTACATGAGTCGTGTATGGGTGACTGACAGAGTGCATGACTGTATGTTTCAGTGAGTGAGTAAGTGTAGAAGTGAATGTATGGATGAATGACTGAGAACAGTATGTGTATGAGGGCGTGAGTGTGCTACTTGTGTATGGCTGATTGAGAGTGTGCAGGAGTGCATGTATGAGTAAATGAGTGACTGTATCAGTTCATGTATTGGTGAGTGAAGGAATGCACGAATACTTCTGTAAGTAAGTGAGTAAGGGCCAGATGTAGGAAGCAAAAAATTTGCGAGTCGGAAATTGCGTGTCATTGCGACTCACAATTTCTGACTCGCAAAATGGGATCCAACAAAAAAAAGCGACATTAATTTTGCGACTTACAAATGATGTTGCACCACAGCTTGCGAGTACGCTGTTAGCGAGGTCGCTTTTTGCGACCTCGCTAAAAACGACCTCGCAAATTGCAAGTTGGGTATCGCAAATTGCTACTGTGCCGCAAATTGCATGCAGGTGCAGCAAAACAGTTGAAAAAACACTTCCTGGCTCTTGCTGATGACATCAGAGCCAGGAAGTCATTAAATACACCTGGGAGGAGGGAGGACCACACCCTTTTCTAACTGCTGAGCAACTACCTGGAGGAACAGCTGCAACAATGGAAGACTTAGGCAGTGCAGGCAGGAAGAGAAAATTGAAATTCTCTGAAAAGGAACTTGAGGTGCTGACAGAGGAATCCTGCCAGCACCATGACCAGCTGTTTTGAAAGGCCCATCCACCATCCCACCACCCACAGCCATGGAGGAACTGGTTGAACAGACCATGGAGCCTGAGTCAGTGTCAGGAATGGGAGTACTGGACACGTCAGCGCAAGGGACATCTAAAAGTGAGTACCATGAAACATGAATGTACACATATAAATGCTATACCTGCACCCACCCAGTACACAGCAGCATGCACAACCAGACTAGCTCCATTCCAGACTAGCAACCACCAGAATGGTGCATTATGGTCAATGTAGTACAGTAGTCAGCTTATAGGCAACTGTTTATTAGGAGTCATACAACAGATGTTAGATACTGGCAGTGTGCTCCCTATGTCCCACAGGTCTCCCACAAGACACCCCCACCAGCCACACCGTCCAGGGTAAAGAAAGCAGGCCACAGGCAGGGCAGGCCATTACAGGGCCCAGCACCACACCACCACAGTTCCCTCCAGCTGAAGAAGTGGACATGGAGGAAAGAGACACAGCACCTGGTCCCAGCCACAGTGTGAGACAGCAAGACCAAGAAGCACCACTGCGTCCATGTCCACGCAGTGTCACAGGAGGATATAGGTGACTCATCCAAGCCTGCAGCTGAGGCATCCCTCCTATCTGGTCAGCGCCTGCAAACAAGGCAGTTGAGAATTATTTCTGGGGCAATGCAGAGGATGGAGCACAATTTTACACATGGCCTGGCAGAAGTGAACACACAGTTCACACGTTTGAATGACAATGTCAGTGACCTAGCACTATCCATACGGCAACTGGTGATGGAACTGGTGTCAGAGAGACAGAGTGCAAGGTGCCGTGAGTGCCAACTGGTACAGAGATTGGACCGCATGTCTGCATCCATTGTCCGTCTTGCAGTGAACACCACAGGGCTGTCACTACGTACTGTGAGCTTGCAGGTGGACTTGGACCACTTTGCAGGGGATGTGGCTCAGGGACTGGGCCGCATTAGCCACGCTGTGGACATGCTGGAGGCCAGACAGGTGGCTAGGGGCATGGCTGGGACACCTCAGGACAGTGAGGAGGGGTCCACCATCAGCAGCGCATCTGCCACAGACACACGTGTCTTACAGAGTGGCAGTGCACGTCAGGGGTCTGCTGACCCACCTAGCACAAGCCATGCTGGGCATACCAGGAGGAGGTGTTAGGCCCAAACACTGCAGGACACATGAGGCACATGGAGTTAATGTGTCCTCATTGAGGGTGGACATGTGCAGCCTCTTAACAACAGTTCAGTTCTTTAGTTATGAGGTTCACTTATTAAAAAGTATTGTTTGATCTACTTCACAACTGGGCTCTTTGTGTGTGACATAAGTGTGCGTAGTGACAGTTGCCACGTACCTTCAAAGTATTGGTTTGCAATGTGGTCTCGGCTCTGTCTGCCTTGATTTTCAATGCTTCTATCCCCAGGCTGGCGATGTGGTAGCTCTTGCTTGTCATCCTCCGAATCTGGGTCTTCAGGGGTGAGATGGAGCCCACGTCTGGTGGCAATGTTGTGCAGGATAGTGCATGCGCCAACTATCTTGAAAGCTGTTATTGGGGCATACTGGAGCGCACCTCCACTTCTGTTGAGGCATCGGAATCTTGCCTTTAACAGTCCAGAGGTCCTCTCTATGACATTTCTGGTACTCCTATGTGCACTGTTATATCGCCTCTCATTCTCATTGCTGGGTGTTAGGTACGGGGTAAGTATCCATGGTCGTAACGCAAATGCACTGTTACCTGTGTGGCAAAATTTAACAATGTTAGCAGGGCACGGATGGTTTCTACAGTGGCCTGTGTGTATGGCTTCAGGGTGTCTGCAGCAATACCTAATAGATATCTGTCTCCAAACTCCCCACGTTCTAGGCGTTGGTGTATCCCACTGTGCCTGAAAATGTAAGAGTCATGTGTTCTCCCTGGAAATTTGGCTACCATGTCAGTGATGACATAATGGGCGTCACATACCACCTGGATGTTCAGTGAGTGGGTACACTTCTGATTGCGGAACAGATATTTCAGATTTGCAGGAGGGCATATTCGTATATGTGTGCCATCTACACACCCACTTACATGGGGGAAGTTGGCAATTCTGTAGAATTCCAACTTGGTGCTGTTGATTTCATCTCATTCCTGGGAAGGTATATGTACAGTATCTGGACATGTGTGTGAGTATGGCATCCAGGAATGATCTGAAGAACCGTGAAAGTGATCTCTGGGATACCCCACCTGCCACTGCAATCACCCCCTGATAGCTACCCAAGGCCAAGAGGTGCAGGGAGCATAGCACTTGCACATGTGTGGGGATGGCGCTGCTGCGCAGTCTGTCGTTGAAGCTGCAGATTGAGTAGATCAATTAATTCTAATATTGCTGCACTGCTGAGTCTGTATTTGTCATAAATCTCCTCCTCAGTTTGTTTGAAAAGTGTCTGTCTGGTTCTGTATATCCTCTCCTGTCTCTGGCTCCTCCTCCTCCTCTGCTGTGCGGCGTGGACTCTCCTCCTCCTTGCAACTTACGACTCGCAAATTTTTGCTACATCTGGCCCTAAGTGTGTTAGGGGAGTATGGGTGAGAGAGTGAGTGTATAAGTGTATGTAAGGGTGAGTAACTGAGTGCATGAGTGGTGTATGGGTGATTCACTGACAGCATGAGTATTTGTATGGCTGATTGAGTGAGTGCATGAGCATGTGTGGCTCAATGAGTGAGTTTATGACCGTTATGTATGTATGACTGAGTGCATGAGTGTGAGTGAGTCAGTGCAAAAGTGTTTCTATGGATGAGTGACTGAGTGCATGAGTGCGTGTATAGGTGATTAAATGAGTGCATGAGTGTGTGTATAAGTGAGTATGTAAGTGTATAAGTAGTGTATGGTTGATTGACGTAGTGTATTATGACATGCATAGGTGAGTGTGTGAGTGCATGGGTGTATGCATGGGTGAGTGACTGGCTGCATGAATGTGTGTATGAATGAATGAGTGAGTGGGTACCTGAGTGTATGTATGGGTGAGTGACTGCAAGAGAACT